>NC_133898.1:50997419-51297419 GCF_964199755.1 Larus michahellis | reverse complement strand
AACCCCATTTCAAGCCTGCAGTTCAAATCTCTCTCTCTCTCTCTCTCTCTCTCTCCCTGGTCAAGTCTGAGCTCCTTGGGTTTTGACAGCTGCCGTATCTGGCTGCAGACTGTAACTACTAAGTTTGGGAGATCTGTGGTTATACGGGTGGTTCGTTCCTGTCTGAACTGAAACATCCATCCAGGTTTATAGTGGAGCCCCATTCCCCGACATAAAACCTTTTTATTTAAGACACCCAAGCGCCCTCATGTTTTTGAAAAGCATTGCTCAGCTGTCCCACGAGCAGAGAGGCAGGCTGTAATTTTAAGAAGCAGCTCATCAGAATCCCCGGCCGTCACCTACTAATTAATGCACTGCAGAGCTCTCGCTTGGAGTCTCACTTTCAGAAAAGGGCTGACAGTTTCTCTGCCTTTTTGTTATACCTCCCGGAGGAGCAATCTAATCTGACAAAGCATTTTTCAGACCCACCAACATAAGCTTCTTTGGTGAGGATTTATGAACCAGTAACCTCAGCCGTATTCCCAAAACGGTTTTCCAAGTTAAAGGTTTGGGTAGTTTGATTGTGTTAGATCCCTATCCCTGGCTGCCTTCCTGTCCAGAAGGCAAGAACAAGCAGCCCCGTTTCTGTTCAGCCCTGG
Source organism: Larus michahellis (assembly GCF_964199755.1). NCBI lineage: Eukaryota > Metazoa > Chordata > Aves > Charadriiformes > Laridae > Larus > Larus michahellis. The sequence goes on along the minus strand of NC_133898.1, from coordinate 51,296,781 downwards.
AGCCAAAACCAGGGACAACAAAACTCCCCCCAGATTTGTGCACAGCACAGTCGTCTGTAGGAAAGTAGCCAGGGAGCGCCAGAGCAATCCAGGACTCCATCACAAGAAGATGGAAGGGCTGCCAGAGGCACTATGGGTGAGCTTGGGGGAAAGGATGGTACTGTGGCAGGGAGTGGGAGTCATCCGAAGGGGCAGGAGGAGAAGCCCGTAGTGCCCGTGCTGCAGGGGGTGGTGGCAGGGAGAGCAGCAGGGTTGGCTGCGGGACCTCCTGGAGCTGATCCTCAGCGGAAAACCAGGAGCACCCCACCACTCCGCCATGCCAGCCACAATGCTGGGGAATCCTTCCAGCCCTGCCAGTGTGTGTGCTGCACCAACCTGGTCCCCTGCCCACTCCGGGGTGGCCTCCAGCCTGAGGCAGCACTGCTCCGTGGGCTCCCAGCCCTCCTCTGACCAGGGTCCCCCAGGTCCCCTCTGCACTCCCACGGCGAGCCCGCTGCCCTGCACAGCTGTAGCCCAGGGGGCTATCTACTGTTGCTGGGACCAGGCCAGTGGGCATCCTGCACACAGGGGAGTAGCCCCGTCATGAGTGGTTTGGGACTGGGATGCTCCCCAGTATCGGGATGCCCCCCGCTTTGTGTGGGTGCCCTGAAATCCTGCTGCAAACACAGCCTGCTGTCAGGGGGAGGCATATTTACCCTCACTGCTCATTTACAATCAGAAAGACGTATGCTCACCCATGCCATGCTGAATGAAGCATGAGGACCCACCAGGGTCTGCATAAGCACCCCCTGCTTACTTTGCTGGCTTGGGGGGGTGCCAGGACCCATGTGCTGCTGGGAAGAATAAGGAATAAGGATCTGAGGAGGATGCAGAACAGGGAGCCACTGAGTGAAGAGCTCATTTTTGGTCACTGGGGAATTTCATGCTCCATCAGCACCACAACTCTGCACAGAGATGAAATATTATGCAGAGCGAGAACCCCTTCATCATATAAATCAAGCCGAGGAAGCATGAACAAAGCCCTTTCTGTTCTCCTTCCCAACAGCCCCGCTGCTTCACAGAGTGAATGTCACAAACCAAACTTCATGACTGAAGCCTTTTGCTAAGAAAAGATGAATTTCATGCTTTTCCCAGGCTAGCTGCGGACTCATTCGTGGGGCTGTCAGAGAGCTAACCTTTCCCTGTTAACCTACCCTCCGTCTTAATAACGGTACAACAAAGCGAAAGTGCTCCTAGTCTTAAAAGCAAGAGTGCACTAAACGGCTGAGTACAAACCACCTTTCTGCAGAGGGGGTGAGCAACGACCGCTGATAACGATATTGAAAGCGGGGATTAAGCAGTCGAGCGCTGAGGGAGCCAGCATATGGCAGCCTATTGACCTGTCCCATATGCGGTGGCTATTGTTCCCTCCCCACTCTACCGCCACAGGCGCCCGCTCCCTTCCCTCCGCCCCTCGCCCTCCTGCTTCCTCGCTTTCCCCATGCGCGAGGGCTGGGGCTGGGATCTGCTAAAACACGACATTTATGCATGAACTGTGCAACGGTGCTGCAGAGAGGGCCAGGGTGACCTGGGACACCAAACAGCGTCTTGGTAATTAGTCTTGGCAGAAATAAAAGTCCAAGAGCAGCTATTGGAGAAGTTGCTCTGGGTGCGACGGTGGAGCGGGCTCTACAGCGGCAAATCCTGACTTCTCACTTTCTTGGGCAGGGCCAGGTGGGATAGGACCTGATTAAACTGCTGAAATGGTATTTTTTGGCACAGTTGGCACAGCTTGTAGAGAATGAATTTCCAGACCTGCAGGCTTTTTCGCTGAGCAGCAGCAAGAGAATGCAGAAATCGTCACCCCCCCAAAATAAGCAGAGCAGATTCTGGTATGGGTTTGTCCACAGCTGGGGAGATCCTACCAGGGACCAGCCATGGGTGTTTCTTCAGCTCGTGCTTGAACGGTGAGAGGATAGATCCAAACTGTGGATTGTGTTCACGCAGGAGAAGATGTTGGTTGCAAAGCCTGAGCCAGATCTTCACGTGGGACCCACTGGCCTGGAGTGGCTGACGTAGAGCTGTCAGAGCTCATGCATTGCAAAGAGTACCTCAGCTGAGTCCTGCCCCGCCAGCCCTCACCGGGCCATTGCCACAGTGCCATGTGGTCTTGGGGTCCTGGGCTAGGCCTAACCATGGCGTTCAGTCCAGTTCCTCTGCTGCCTTTACAAAGCGTGCGACCCTCTCCCCTTGTCCTCAGAGCTCATATCCATCACTGATAACACTGCTCAGAGAGGGTTGCAGCACGGGGAGTTGAACCACTCACCTGACACTGTTGTGGGCTGCTCCAGGCATGGGGTAGACCTACAGCTGCCTCAGCTGCCCCTGCAAAAGCATCACTGGGGCTCCCCAACAGCCACCTAATGGCAGGACTTGAGGGGACAACGTCAGAGCAACACAATCCAAACCCAGATGAAACCCACCTTTCCTTAGAGAGTTGTTTGCTCTTAATCAACTGACTGATATGAAGGGACCTCATGGGCAGAACTCGATCCCACATAATCCCCTCTGAAAAAGATATTCATATGTCCTGCTGCTTGTAGCAGTTCCTGGCAACTCTCACAATGTAGGACCACCAAAGGACTCCCAAACTAATTAAAATGATACAGCTACTTTTAGATCCTAGAAACCATTAATCCCAAATATGTATCTTAGCCAGAACTCTACACATTTATTTGATTTCTATCTAAACCCATAAACTAAGCCTCATTCATTGATGAGATTTCAAACTTCTTGAGCCAAGCTTGAGCTGCAATGCCTTTTAAGAGCTTTTGGAGCATGGGGTTTTTTTCCCCACAGAGCCACCTTTGCCTGCATTTTTCAGGCAGCCCTGCACCACGTATTGAGAGCTCCACTTTCCCTTCTGTGCACGCACAGCAGCTAAGCCGATATTGCCTGAAGTACAAGGGCACGCACATCAAGGAAAGAGAAGGTGCCCTGCCTGTCATAAGATAGTATTAGTCATCATGACCTGAATTATTCTATGAGTCAATGGATACTAGGAAAAACTTCTTTACTGTGCTTGTGGCCAAGCACAGGAGCAGGCTGCCAGGGCGGCTGGGCAATCTCCATCCTCAGTGATATTCAAAACCCAACTGGACATTGCCCTAGGCAACCTGGTCTTGTTGGCCCTGCTTTGAGCAGTTTCATCACAGCTTTAGGCTGGCTCCCATGCTGGCAAAGGCTTCTTCCCCACTGGAAACAGAGAGCACAGGGGTGGTACTTGCTTGTGTGGAAAGGAGACAGCTTCGCATGTGCTGCACAAGCCCCGCTGAGGGGCAGCTTGTGCTGGCTTGGCCGAGCACCACGCTCACGGTGTCACACAGTGTAAGCCAGAGCTTGTGCATGTCCCTCCTGCACATGAGTGCCCTCCTCACGCCCTCCTAGTGTTCCAGAGGTTTGCCTCCAGAGTATGGTGTGGATAGGATTTTCCTTGCTGGGGTGAGTCAATACCAGCAAGGAAAGCAAAATAGGAACAGAAACAAGATGGGATTTTCTTAGTGCATTCCTGATCAAACTGGCTCAGAAAATTTTGGAGGGAGCAAGAAGTATTTAGCCATCACCCCTTGCTTTCTATTCTGTCTGCATCCAAACTATCCTCTCCCTCTGAGTCACACGCTGTGCTCTCTTAAACCATAATCCCATGCTTTCACTGTCTGACTTGGATTTCCACCCCCTGTCTTCAAAACAGAAATCACACCTCATTAAATCCAAATCAAGCCCCCAACCTCCAGCCCACGTTGTGGGGTGAAGGAGCAGAGTGAGCCTGTCCCCGATGCCCTCCCTGCTGCCTGTCGTGCCACAATGTGCTGACAGTGATGCTCAGGTACCACTGAAGATCAGCAGCACTGATACCATGGGGAGGGAGGGGGTTGCAGTGCCCAGGAGCAGGAGCTGCAAGCATCAGGAGCCACACAGGAATGAGCAGAGGAGGAAACTGAGAACAAGGAAACCTGATAAAACCAGTAGGAAAGAGACTCGAGACTTCAAGGAAAGGCATCTAGCAACTACGGCCAGTGAAACAGCCTCCTTGAAAGCAGGGGGCTGAAAACATGGCAAAGGCTGCTCAGGCTCCCCCAGTGCTGCACTTCCCAGTGGTGGTGAGCGCCGGGAGCAAAGCCTCCGTGTGATTTATCCATTACACACTGAATTAAGCCGAAGGCCGGCACGTCCTGTGAGCACAGAGGACCTGCCAGCGGCTGAATGGGAGCATTGTGCGTCAGCTGCTGCTGCCAGAAACCGGGTCCGCAATCTGCAGAAGCTCTTTTCTGGCGAGGAGCGCTTTAATTGCCCGCTCACTTGGTGGCATCAATGCAGATGCTTGTACCTTTGTGCTCCCCTTGCAGGAAGGGCTTTTCACGGGGTCCGTGCCCCAGGAGGCAGGGGAGGAGACAGCACTTCTTAATGGGAAAGAGGCAAGACCCCATCGGCAGAACAAGAGAGAGCAGGGCAGGGCAGCCTTGCCTGCGCTACGTGGCCTTAGAGAATGAATGGGAAAGCAAGAAAACCAAAGTCATGTTACAAATCCCTGATTTAGATGGACCCAGGCCTTCAGAGGGATCACACAAATGTTTGGAAAACATCTGATCCCTTGAAAACTTTTTCTCTAGAAGCAGGTGAGCTGGAGTTGTCACATTTCTTTGAGTTTCGAATACTAGGAGAGAAGACAAACAAGATCCAGCCTCCAAATCAATATAGTGAAGGTGGGCTTGATGAGTAGAAACTCCATGATTTTGCCCTTCTTTCAGCCCAAGTTTTACGTTATCTTAATTCAGATGATCCATGTCAGGCCTGACTTGCACCACAAGGAGGATGAGAAGAATCAGGTCCTTGGGGACCTTTTGCCAGTTTTCTCTCCGTAGCTAACTGACTTGATGCAACAGGCTGCACTCAAAGGGAAGAGCTCTATCTGGAAGATGAGGTTAGTGGGGTGCCTTTATTCTGGCTGTAATTCCTCTGAAGTAACAGGAGTCACACCACAGATTAATTTGGACCGGGGTTTTTACTTGACCATCATCAGAAAGGAAGGTTGCCCAGGTCTGAGACACTGCACTGAGACACAAAGACACTTCATCCTTTGTAATGCAAATGTGTTTTCTGCTTCAATAGGCTTCAGAGAATGATGGACAAAAAAACATTGTACAGACATGTCTGTGGCTTCGCTCTTATTCTTCTGCGACGTCTAACTTCAAAAGAAGGCATTTTAATTTGACAGATGGACATTTAATCATAAATAATAATGGATACTGCTTCTTAAATCACAAGCACATGGTGCCTCTGCACCTGTAGCCACTCTCGCTTACAAAGGAAGCCTCCTCTCTTCCAGATTATGTAGCCCATTTCTTTTTCCATCTCCCCACAAAACCTGCCTGCCCTTCCAAGCAGATCCATCCAGCAAAGCCCAGCTCCCGCAAATACCCATCACTGCTTGCTTGGCAGCCCGGAGGGTGGTGAGGGATGGTCTTGTCAGTGTGGGGTCCACTTCAGCAGCTTCAAAACTGCCCTGAAAACCATGTGAACACATCTTACCTCCTAATTGCTACAGATGGAGCAGGAGGTGTTACTTTGGGTGTTAGGTGGATCTACCGGTGGCTGTTCAGATTGAAAAGGTTTGTCCTGGGTGGAAATACCATGACCTTCAGGCTATGGCTGTTTTTAGACTGTTTCCCTAATAAAACAAGGCCTATAGGATCAGGCTTTATGAGTTCATCTGCCACTATCTGCTGCCAATAACTTTAGAACTTACTGTCCAGTTTCGACCATTTTGACAGGATGGTGGAGGTCTAAAAGCTGTTAATTTTCTTCCAGGTTGTGAAAATAAACTATGAAGCAATGGAAAAAAATCCTGCCGATGTTCTCCCAGGTGAAGGGTTGATAAACTCAGCTCTAACAGACATGAGATAACTGTGCTAGGAAGGATAGAAAGGAGAGGATGAAAGAGGCTGTGAAGCAGGCAACTGCACTGCGATTGCTCCCTGAACTGCTGGCTTGCCTCTGCCAGAAATAATTTGCAAAAAATTTCATCTCTTCCCACCACAGGCCCAGAACTGGTGTGAAGGTTTTCAAAAGAACATCCATGTTGCCTAAAAAGTGGGTATCCCAGGAGCAGCATCCCAGGAGCTGCTGGATGCCAAGTGGTCTGGAGGGTTCACCCCAAGGGGGAGTAGAGCTTCCCTGAAACTCTCCGGTTGGGCAGAGCCAAACAGCCCTGGAGACTTATCCCTGGCCAGCCAGAGTGCCCCGCTGGGATTTTAAAGGTCCCTTCCAACCTAGACAATTCTATGATTCTATGTTCCTATCCACCCTGTTGGGATATAGGGTCTGTTGGAGAAGAAAACAGTATGGGCACGTTTTACAGGAACTGCAAGATTCGGCTTGTTCTTAAGTCTCAGAGATATTTTTTTTTCTTGTGGGACACTTGCGAGCTAATTGCAGCCGTCCCATGAGGAGACTGGTGAAAGCCCCGCTCCTCCGCTCACCCCACAGCTCCAGCTGGCCAGAAACCCCTTCACCATATGGAGGAAAGACAAACATGCAGCGAAGCCAAATGCAGGGAGCTGTGAACCGGTCGTTTCCCACAGCTCCGCTAGTGCCTCAGCAAAGGAGACAGTTTTCCTCCTCATTGAAGCCTTTTTACCTTCTCATGCCTCTGCCACCTTTGCAGGACATGTGGGTCAGCAGGCATGTGGGCACCCTCTCCAGCGACAGCCCTGGGACACTGGTGGGGATGAGGACACCTCAGCACTGGCTTTACGCACCTGATGGAAATGGAACACAGAACTCCGCTGTGCTCTGCCCCTCCTTTCCCGCGCGCTCCCCACTGATTCCTGTTGCTAAAAGCTAGAAGGCAGTGTACCTTTACCCAGCGCTGTGAAAAGTTCGAACAGAGCATCACGACCAGACCATGGGCTGGAAAATGCCATGTCTGGTGTGCAGGGACCACAAGCCAGAGTTTGCTCATGCCCACCTGCCTATGGCTGTCTGCTGCCTCTTGTCTTGCATTTGAATAACGAGGCTCCCTGGGGCAGAGACAACCTCCTTGGGCTGCGCTGCGCACAATGGAGCCACGGGCAGGATTAGGTGTTTTGACAATAATAAAGAACACGGTGACGCTAAATTCAGTTGACACAGACATGACAAACAGAAGAAAAATGGGACTAAAACACGGACTAGTGACTATGTGGCAGCATTAGGAAAAAAGGAGGTTATTTTATACCAAGATCTGCCCGGACCTGTACACACAGGCTCTATCCTGCCCCTATCCTTCCCTGCAGAAGTCACTTATAGCTTCATGAGAGTTTCCACAGATGGACAACATACACTTTATAAGGTTGAAGTTGCCAAGCAGAGAGGCAAATTTTTTTAGTGACATCCAAAGTCAGGCTGTGCAACGGGAAGGATGTGTAAGGCCAGCTCCAGCCTAGAGCTGAGATTCATTTTGGAAGGCACTAAAACCCACATGATTTGTGCTTGCGAGAAGCGTTGCTTCTGGTTTTAAAGGATTTAATTCAAGTCTGGGTCATGTTTTCTAGGCAGCCTGGAGATATTCCAGGGGATTCAATTTGTGATATTAGTGCTCGCTTAATAGTGGGGGTATGCGTCCAACAGACAGGAAGCACTCTGTAACATGTCGAGTCTGTGTTTAGAAATAGGCTGACGAGATTTAGAAATTTTGTGGATTTGCCTGCCTTTGAAGTTGAATCAGCTCGAGCCAAAAAACTTTGAATGCAAGCTGGAAAGCCATTTCAGGGCCTTGTATTACTGTCATAGACTTAAAGGAAGTCCAGGAACAGCTCCTCCTCAACGTGACAGGCTGCTTCAGGCAGGCTTTGGCTCAAAAAAATGTCCTAACTCTGTGCTCACGCTTCTAGAACTGCAGGAGAAATTTGGATGTGCCTCCTGATGGAGACCCCATTCAACAGAGTCCGACAGTCCCTGTAAACTCTGTTCCTGGGCTGGGACCCAAAGCACTGCCTCTGCTCCCTCCCCTGCTGTAGCCCCAAGGGTGAAAAAAACTTCTTACCCATTGCCCTCATAAACGCGGACAGCACGTTGACAGCAGGAATGGCAACTTGGTGATGAGGAGTACTCTGGGTGGAGCACCACACCTACATGCATGATGCTTCAGTTTGGACGTTTGTGCCGGTTACTGCCGGCATGAGCCCGCAAGCCCAGGCGCAGGGCTGGTGGGGACACACACTGTGGGGCTCTGCGGCAGGAGGAACAGTGGGGGCCTGGGGGAAAGCCAGCCCACATCAGTGGTTTTAATATATATTTGTGGTCCTCTGAGCTGAGCTCCTCCACAGGGAGAAAGGTCCCCTATCACAGTCAGGATAGTCCTGGACCAGAGTGAAGGACCACAAGGAGCTTGTATATGCAGTAGCCCAATGTCTTCCACCACACCGTGACACCACCATCCTCCAGAACACCAGCAAAGACAAGGTCTTGAAGCAGTGGCCTTTCACAGCCAGGCAATGCCCTCAAGGGCCACTTACAACCCTCCAGCCCCTCTGGTTTGGATGGAAAGAGGAGGCTCCTTTTTGTCTCCCTTTTTACAGAAGTTGTGCGTTTTGTGGCCCAAACCTCATATTATGTTGCTCCAAATTCAGACCCTAGTCTTACGGGTGGTGGAGCAGAGCAGCAGGAACGACACAGGCGCAGGAGGGGAAGAGGCACCCGCCAACAGCGCAGCTCACAACGTGGTCCTTGTCACCCGGCTCCCTCTCATCTCCCTTTCTCCTTCTCTCTCTCACGCACACGCAAAGAGGTTAATATTTGGTTTAAAATAAAGCAGAGTAATTTAAAACACACACTTTGCAGGCAAACCAGTGTTCAGTGTAAACAAAGCATTAAACTGAAAAGATCCATATGCACTCGTTATCAGTTATTGCATTTTTTTTTAAAGGAAATTTAATACATTTAAAATAAACCCATAGCATGAAACAAAATAAACTATGGTCTTGGTTAGTTTGGTTTGATATTTTTATTTAATGAGGAAAAGAGCTCTGTGATAAAGTAATCCTTTCAGAGGGAAAGGCCTGGGCAATGGTGAACAAGTCAGCCACACGGAGAGGGAAGATTAAAGTCTAACAAGAGTCTCTTTCCCACAGTTTTTGCAGCACTGCAATATTTCTGTGCTTAGGATAGCCCGGAGTATCCTTCTGGACAGGGGCCCCAGAGCCCCTGCAGCTCTTTGCAGAGGAGCCCTGTAAAGACCCACTGACAAGTCCATCATCTTCCAACACTTAGGAGTTGAGGGAATCTGGTACCAAGTGCCCACACTAAGCCCCTAGAAGGGGATCCAGACTTTGTTTTTTTGACAGAACAAAGTTTTGCAGGGCGCTTTACAAAGGAGCTGATGGCAGCTAACAGCACAACTCCCACGGGAGCAGGAGGAAGGCGTTTACCTTTCAAAGTCTGACCGTTTCTCATCTAAAAAGTTCCTTAACGATGTGGCTGGTACCAGCATGTTACCCATACCCATGTGCCTTTTATCCAGTGCCACAACCTGCTTAGGAGAGGAGAGAGTTAATTATGCATGTAGATTAGTTATCGGCCCCAGATAAATTAGAAAATTTTCCACTTTTTTTTCTCTTTTTTTTTTTTTTTACGGACTTGTCTTGTGTTCAGTGTTAGCTTAGGTATTTTATGTCCTGATGTGAAGCCTCACAGTTTAGCCTGAGGAAGAGTAGCCCCACTGCAGGGTAACCCCGTGCCAAGCCAGGCTGCCTGCATCATCCGAGCCCCTGGCTCCTCATCCTCCACTGCTGGAAATGCTCCCAGCGGGATGCTCAGCAGCACTTACTGGCCCAGGCTGCTGGCAGGTTGCATTTCTGCTCTATTTGTCAGAGCTTCCAACATGGGGCACATGTTGGCTTTACAGCAGAAACCGACAGGGACACAAGGAGAAGCAGCTGTCCCGGCAGCGTGGGGTGTAACACACAGCATGGCTCTGGGCTCTTCATGACGGCGCACACCTATCCCAGAGATAATCTTCCGATGAGCAAAGAAACTACTTCTAGCCCACTGCTTTGTAGCTGATCTATATGTTGGGCAGCAGGGAGATAAAAGCCCGTTTAAACCCAGCAGCAATGGCCTGGCATCCAAAACTGACTCCTGATATTTGAATTATGGTTCTGAATTTAGCGTGCACAATGACGTAAAGTCCAGGCTGAGAAATTTCCAGAGATACTAACTTCCTCTAATTAGCACTCATTTTTGTCCTCTGATGAGAGGCCAGGGACTGACTAACAAGCCATAAAGTTCAGACCCAAATCTTGCCTGCCTTGAAGCTCAGCTATGTTTCTGCTTGGCTCAGACCCTCGCCACAGGTGATGCAGAGGTCCAGCTCTTAGCTGAGTTATACAGGGTGGAGGAGATGTCCTCTCTGCTTTGTGAACAACCAGGGAAGGCTGAGGGCACAGTCAAGTGCTGCTCTGGCAGAATCATAGACTCATAGAACGGTTTGGGTTGGAAGGAACCTTAAAGTTCACCTAGTTCCAACCCCCCTGCCATGGGCAGGGACACCTCCCACTAGACCAGGCTGCTCAACGCCCCATCCAGCCTGGCCTTGAACACTTCCAGGGATGAATGGGCCATTCCTGTTCAGTATTTTGACTAGAAGAAGTTCAGGAAGCAACAGGCATATAGAGGATACAGATAGATACAGATACAGATACAGGTACAGATACAGGTACAGAGGCAGTTCTGATGCAATAACAACCAAAAAGGTGGAAAGTCTCTGAGAGTCAGGACGAGTTGGGATGGGACAGATTTTTAATCCAGACCAGCTACCCAGACCATCGCGTCACATGAGCCTTTAAATCTTCCTCTTTATTTTATGACTATGCACTCGGAGACTGTTGTGACAACTGTGGCTGAGCCGCTGGGAACACGGCTCCCTTTTGAACAAAAACCACTCTGTGTTTTGTGAAAAAAGGGAGCAAGGAGGAAGATTGAAAGCAAGGAAGTGGAAGGTTTCAATATTGTCACAGAGTTAAATGTTTTGATTTCTCAGGAACAGCATTTTAATGTGACTGCTTTTTAAGGGCTATTATCTCTACTGCAACATGTTATTAACTAAAAAGCCAAAATTGACACAAAATGCTTCAGTTAAACTGAAATCCTTTTTGCTGTCTTTCATGGAGAACTGTGGGAATTTTTTTGAGTTTTTGTTTTTTGTTTTTTTTTTTTTTTTTGTCTCTCATTCCTGTCTGGAACGAAAAGGAAATGATGCTGAAGTCCCCATCCCAAGGGGACTTCCCCATCCCAAGGGGAAGTGAAGCATCGCTCCCTTTTGTGACACTCTGTGACCAGGATGTCTGCTTTGCTGCCATTTGTACTTTACTAGCTGGCTTACCTCACCTCCAGCCCTGCCCACGGAGCTCTGCAAGCATCTGGAGCAAGGGAAGCAATAACTGGGAAGGTAACAGAGGATGTCCCAGTCTGATGCTTTGGCGGAGGTGAGTGGGAAGTGAAAGGGAATCCTCATCGGACTGAGAGCCAGGGCAAGGGAATCATGTTCCTGCCTTCACCGTGGGCAGCCGCCTGCCTCTCTGGGCCTGCAGAGGCAGCAACGATGCTTTCTTTCCATGATTAAATGCTTCAGGAGGCACAGGGCTACAGAATAACCCAGCGGGGTAAGTATTGTCATGACCTCCAGACATCAGTGCTGCAACGCTGCTGCAAAAAAGCAGCCGTAAGAGTGGGAGCTTCTAGTTTAATATCTGGGGGTGGAGGTTTTCACCTGCCTTCAGCTCAGAAAATGTCCAGTTTTGTAGAGCAGAAGCCTGGTGCAAGCGGGCAAAGCTCCTGCTTCTGGTCTCCCTGCGAATCCTGTGAGTGAACGCAAGGAGAGAGTGGAAACACAGACTCCCACCCCCTGTAATAAATAAGTGAGAGAAGAGGGTAATTTCCTCTCACCCTGGTGAGCGGCGGGGCTGTCTGGCCCTGCGACATCTGCATGTCCTTACAGCTCAAGGAAGTGTATAATCCCATCCTGAAAGAAAGTGGTTTCTTATGGAAAACCTAAAGATCCCCACCCTGGGTTTTGCAGGCAGCTGAAATTGTCGTCCCAACAGATGCTAGCAATTAGCCATGGAAAGAAGCCTGCCACGGGGGCTGAGGGCCATGGAGTTGGCACGTTGGGGTACACAGATCATGGGGGGTGGCCACACCGCAGCTCCAGAGGGCACTGGGTTAGACCCAGAGCTGGCTGAGTGCCAGGCAGAGGGAACCTGCTCCTCTGATACCCCAGAAAGAAATCTGGATAAGGAATGCCCAACCAAGACCCACCAGTTCTCCTCCTCCTTCCCTTCTGAGCCGCATGTTGCCCTCAGGGAAGGGGTAGTAATGGGGCTGCAGGGGGAGCAATGCACAACTAGAAACCCTGCATGCCCAGGCCACCAGCATCCCATGCTGGTGAGGGCATCCCCTGTCAGGCGCCTGCACTGGTAGTGGCTGGGACCTGGGAGCCCTGTAAGACCCAAATGTGGGGCTCTTCCCCAGCCTCCTGCCTTGTCTCCCTTTTTAGAGGGTGAAGGGGGAAAGAGGAGAGGCTGGGCCTCATGAATTCATGGTTTCAGGCTTTTCTGGGTGTTCCTCACGTCTTTTGATGACTCCAGAAATTGCGGCTTTTTGAAAATAATAAAAGCAAAGAAAGAGATCATTTGTTGGGCAGAGGGAGTGTTTCCTGGCTCGCATCCCCCGTGCCATACGCAGGCCGGGGATGGCAGAGCTGGTCCCATGGGGGTCAGCCAGTGGCCACAAGCCAAACATGAAATAATGGTGGTCCCTGCCTTACCTCTGCCTGGCCATCACCTCTTTTCTACCCAGATGGCAATTAAGAAAAGCTATTAAAAGAATAAAGATTAACCCCTCCCCTGGTCGATGGTTTCATGAACACCAGGAGGGGACTGAGAGACCCACGGTCAGGCTGTGGCAGGGTAATGTCACCAGGTCTCACCGTCCCTATGAGGAGGCAGCTCGCCCCGTCCTAGGCAGAACATGACTTGGAAAAGGCACAAATTACAGTCAGCCAATGAAGTTCACCAGGGACCTCATTATTGTTAATTACTTTAAACAGAAGATGTTGAATACTCAGTCGGTGGGGAGAAAGCACCGAGAGAGAGAGAAAGGGAAAGGAAACACAATAAGCCTTGAAATCTGCTGGGAGAGACACTGATTTCCCAGCAGGGCTGTTTGAAGGGATCGCATCTGGAAACCCCCTTTCAGTCCCTGGGCTGGGGAAGGAGAGGGGAAGGCTGGGGGAGAGGTGAGCCCACCGCCTCACAGGCTCACCCACCTCCTGCAGGCTCTGGGCTCTGCCATGCTGGTGCTGCCTGCAGCACCGTGGCACCTCGCTCCTGCGGGGGGCAAACCCTGCTGCCTCCTCACCTGCTCTTGTGGGCTGACTCTTGCCTGAGACAGAGATCACAGCCCAGGCTTGTCACCCATCTTTGGTGCTTGACACTGCATCATGCAAGGATGCATGATGCATGCAAGGAAAACTTGCTTTTCCTGACTTGGTTGCAAATTCAGAACAAAGGAGGGCACTTTGGAAGGGAAATGCTTCAGTGCTCCCTCCTTACAGAAGGTATTCCAGAGAAGAGATAGCAAAAGCCCCACCTCTTCTGCCATTTGCAATTAGTGACACCAAGGCCCTGGAGAGGACTATGCCTGAAGGTGTGCTGGGGGGGAGGGTGAAGGCACAGTGCCCCTAGAGCATCCTTCCATCTCCCACTTCAGTGAATGGGAACCTGCCCCTTTTTATGGATCCATTTGCAGATGCTAAGCGTATTAGCATATCCCCAGCAAGATATTTGTCATCTACAGGAATACTAAACGTCTTAAGAGACTGCAGAAAACCAACAGGCACAAATAAGGTATTTGAAATGTAATTTGCATGGATTCCACATAATTAATTAGGCTTCAGCTAAAGGATAAGTTAAAACTCTAAAGTTAAAGGGAGTTCTACGTTTCATTCCCACCAAGAGTGCGAGAATCCCTGAAAACCACCTTGGAAAATTAGGGAGGAATATTCCTCCCCCACACCTGTACTTAACTTTGATATGCGTGTGTGGGCCTCCTAAATGAAAGGAGGGTGATATTGCAGCAGGGTTTGGAACTGGGAAACACAAGCTGCAAAATTCAGATGATGACGGTTCCCAAGGATCCAAGCCGAAGAGATGGTCTTGATAGGCAGAGGTGACATGGGTTTAACTGAGGATCCTCCATGAAGCAAAGGCGCAGGTCTGCATGACCAACCTTGCCCCTAAAGGCGGGGCAGAGGGGAGCCAATTTCAGCCTATTAACATTTATTTAATGAAAGATGGTAACCAGATAGGACCACTTTAAAAAGTAGTTCAGGGCACCTTCTGGTTCACACACATTTTTCTGCAAATAAGATGCCAGAGTGGTGCTTTGCAGATCATAACTGGAGGTTTCACCTGGATTCCTAAAAGCCTTCTCCCTGGAAAGGGAAAACTGTGCGATGCAAACAAAAGTTCTGACATTGATACAATGCAATCTGATCTAAAAAACATTAAGACGGTGCTGAAACATTAACCAATTTGCAGACTGTGAGAAGTTTTGCTATTACACAAAAAGAGGAGACCTATGAATATCTAGGAGGTAGAAAAGCAGCGTTATTATAACCTTAGGAAAAACATGTACAACCTTATCTTCAGCTCTTTTGGAGGATTGTTTGTATCTAGAAAGAAGATGGTTGTTTCTGAAGGAAGTTTACTTCTGAAGGGTGTTGGAGAATCATAACTGAACTGGCTTGGCTGCTTGTGGGACCTCCTAGCACATGGGAATATGAGGTAGCTCCTAAAGACTGTAGCTCTGACAGCTGTAAAATGATTGCTTTTGAGAATAACCAGATAAAGTCAATGAGCCATCTACCTGTGCCATCTCTTTTCTGTGCTACCCACCTGTTTTCTTCCCTCTTGTCAAATGTTCCTGAAAAAGCAAGGCCAAGAAATTCTCCTGGAAAGAACGCATTGTAATAAAATGATGCTTTTGCCCATTCTAGCACTTGGAAATTGTGTTTTGATTTATTATGTGTGGCTTGGCAAATCTGCTTTTGCAAGCTGCAGGCAATTGTCTGTAGAAACCATGCTTGCTCTGAACGCTACGAGCACAGAGGCCTCTGATGGGCTCCTTAGAGATCACTGTGAATGGAGCCAATAAAAGAGAAAGCCAAAGGAAACATTTGTGTTGCAGTCCAGGAGGAACCAGACCTTGGTTTTATCAGTCTTCTCAGTCTTCCGTGATGGAAACTAAATGTGCTCGTCATTAAGACAAGGTAAACACACTCTGCGTCCCCAGTGCAGAAAATATGAACCGTACATTGGCATGGCTACGCCACTGGAGTGTCAGCGTCCCTGGTACAAGGCTCACCCTCTTCTCCAGGGGAGAGGAAGGCTGATGTCGAGTGTGCAGTGGCTCATGTTGGCGGCACTGGAGTGGTGCCCAGGAGGGCAGCGACCTGGTGCCTCTCACATGAACATCGTGGGCTTCAGTACAGCCGGGCTCCACGGGGCCTGAAAATCCTTTCTGAACTCTGCAAAACCAGTCTGTGGTCTCTGCCTGGTCATACGCAGCAGGTGTTCATGGGCCCTACAACCATCCTTGCTCCCGGAAGCATTTCTGCCTGCCCCTTCAGAAAGGCATTTGCCCATTGAGGCTGGACCGGTGGAGACAACAGCCCTGTCTGGGAGCTCAGGAAACACATGTGGTGCTTTTTGATCTGCTGCCTCTCTGGATATTATTGGAGATCTTACGTGCAGGGTGGCCCACGTGCACCAGGAAGACAGGCGTGAGCAAACCCCACACACCCACATTAGAAATGCTGTGGTTGGGTAGTTTTTCCCAAGCTCTAGGCAGCCCCAGAGAGCAGGACCTGCCAGGGCACAGCATATTTATGGAAGGGTAAAATTCCTCTCTCTGCAGGTCAAGGCCCATGCAACTTTCAAATCCCACTGAAGTGTATCTTGATCAAAGACCCAGGGATGGCATTTCAGCTCACTGCCAGTAGATACACTGCAAAAAGCCATGCAGCAAATCTCATACTGAGACGCCCGTTGCTGCTGATGCTGACGCAGGAATCTGCCCTTGATCCTACCGGGCTCCGGGGCAATTATTCCTGGGGGTGCAGTTGCTCATGTGCATAAATACGTGTGGGAACGGGACCTTTGGCTGGTGCCACTTAGCAGAGTTTTTCTCACAGCCTCGACTAGGGTTTTACTCCTAAATCTCCTTAATGATCCCAAGACACTCCCACATTCATTCCCTGTTTAACATGGCTAAGCAGAGCAGTAACGAAGGGGCGAGGAAGCCGCAAATGCAGGAGGCTCAGCAAGGCACGCCAAGGGCTGGACTGCAGTCCTAAGTAGCAGTGGTTACTTTTTCTGCTGGTATATTTGCTATTCTCACAGTTAAAGGTTATGGTTGTACTTTTTAGCGAAAAAATGCCTGGATTTTCTTTCTGACTTCAGACTGTTATGTATTGCGTGTTTCCAGCACAGCGTTCAGCTGTGACGCAGGAATCTGTCCTTGATCCTACCGGGCTCCGGGGCAATTATTCCTGGGGGTGCAGTTGCTCACGTGCATAAGTACGTGTGGGAACGGGACCTCGTCCCGAATCCCGAATCAGATCCCGAACAGATTCCCTCGTCAGTACAAAAATGGGGTTCCTTGTTTGTAGGATCTTCATTTTTGAGGAAAACAAACCTCTTCACTGTTTCTCAGAGGAGGAAAAGGCTTCCCTGTACACTTCAAGGGAAGGACTCTGCTTGTGGATGGTTTGCTAGTGTTGGTGCTCTTGACTTGCCCCTGGATGCAAAGAGTCCTCAATATCTAACCAGCCGGAGAATTCCTGGATCCTGTATGAAAGTTTTAGGGATTTACCCTGGTGGTCATGTCCCAGCGGTGTTACTACCTCACGGAGAAGCCGCACATCTGGTTGCTCTTCCAGAGCAGCCAGCTTCACCATGCCTAAAAGCTTCTGTCCCAGGAATGACATTCCTGCTGTGATAAGTGCTCGACAGGCAGACACGTACCTCCTGTCCTCAGCCAAGCCCGTGCAGACAGCAATTCTCCATGCAGCATACAGGCAGAAAAAGGTGACCTTTCCTACGCAGCACTGCGGTGTTGACCCCCCCCAATAAGGGTCCTTCCAGAAACCCAGCCACCCCTGTACCAAAGCACCTTACCATCTCTCCTCTGCCAGATCCAAATGGCCCTGGGAGGTAAGGAAGCAACAAGAGCATCTCACAGAACTCTGTGGTCCCCACCGACCACTCATGTCAGCCGTTCATCAGGGCCTGCACTTCGGCTACTTGCACAGGGTCTGTCACACAAAGTCTGCACACAGACTGGCACACGTGCGCTGGGGCAGAGCCAGCAGCTGAATTTGAGTCTCAGCAGTCCCTTGTAAAGTGCTTTAAGTGCCAGGTCACCCTTAGCATTGTCATTCCTCGGCCGTGTCTGCGCGCTCAATGTTACCAGTGGCACTCAACACGGAGCTGTGCCCTGCTACATGGGCAAAATCAAGAGCAGAGATTGTGCTAAAAGTGTGCAGCAGTCTCCACTTGAATGCTATCCACATGACTGCCACAGCAGGCCACCAGGACCATTGCAAGCAAAAGATCTTCGTGACAAGTCCAGAGAAAGGTCACTTGGTAAGCAGGATGATGAACCTCCTGAAAAGCCAGAAAAAGACCACAAAAATGTTATTTCGTGTGCCTGAAACACACGGGCACTCTCTTTTCCAGAAAGTCCATGTGCATGTGAATAAATTTACCTGTAGAAGGGGAATTATTGCCAAGAGGACAGATGCTCAGGATGCAGCCCCCGGTGCAGCTATCTGATGTATGGATTGTGTGAGGGTGAAGGAGGAAGCTGCTCGCACGCCCCCGGTAATCTGTCATCCCCTGGTTCAGGCTGCAGTGAGCAAGTGCCAGCACCACGCACCATTTAATTAACCTTTCTACAAGTTGTAAGATGAGCCATCTCCGTTCGCCACAAGATTTATTTTCAGCCCTACATGATGGCAATAGAAAATAGATACTGCAATTTAACAGGAAAGGGAGCGTAATAGGGGCGATAGAGTTCCATTAGGGAAATTGGTTTAGCACAATGTAGCGTTTTGATTTTTTTACGGTCTCCTCTAGCAAATTCATTCTGTTTCTCCTACGTCAAGGTTCACTGAAAAATACTCATGTCATATTCGTTTCTCCTTAGCACGTGTGTGAAATGCACCCCGGGCCCGTGAAGCAGAACTGCAGCGTCAGAGATTCACAGATGTTTCTCCCGCACCATATGGCGCGTTAGGCACCATTCCCCGCAGGGCGGCTTTTGCGCTGAAAGTCAATGTTTTTCCCACACATGGGAAAACCAAATGGAGTGGCTATAAAAGGGAATGAGGAAGAACAAAACAATCACCACCGAATCTAAGAAAACTGGTCTGAAAAGCCAACCCAGAAAGGTAGTAAGTAGATTTAGCTAGCTTCGTGCACACCGGTGTAAAAAGCTGGCTGCATGCTCTTCAGTGTATACTGTGAATTTAAAGCGCAAATGAAGAGTACATTAGACTCTCTGCTAAGTTGTATCCCGGCCCTATATACTGTAGTCCGTTTGTGTTCCAACATTCAGGCACTTAACTACAGAGGGCTCTGGAGAAATGACTTTTTATAACTATGTTTTGTCAGAGGGATAGAATATTGTAGCACAGCTTGCAAATATCATTACTGGAAAAAGTAGAGTATTTCTACAGCGTCTTTCATTTAAATCCACCCAGTGCGGTGCGGATTAATTCATTCTAAATTGACAAAAAAATAAACAGAAAATAAATGGGTTCAAGTAATATAAGACTTCCCAAGTCCTCAGCTGAGGTGACCTAACTCTGTCTGTCAATCATCAGACACGTTCAAAAAGGTTTTCTACGGCCCTAATGTCAATAAGGCACCTATGGTAAATCCTGTTTGACCTTTCTGGGGGTAATGTGCCTGGCTGCCAGCTACAGTCCTCCCCAGGAGACGTATCCAGCCTCCCTCTGCCCATCGCTTTGGGACGCGCTGTAACAGCTTTTCATAAATGTGTTCCCGCTGTAGAAATAGCCCTTTAGGGCAGGATGCGAAGAGCATCGGCTCCAGTCAGAGCTACAAGCTGAACATAAAAAGCAGCCCGCACCATTTCCTCCAGCCCCTCAGTTTTCCTCCGAGAACCTGCCCTGCCATCCAAAAACTGATCCAATCATGAATTAGCCCAAACTCGCTCAAATGGAGATGTCTGGCCAGGAGCAAGAGACACAGCCTGCAACTGTGCCATATGACATGGGATTAACGTTTAATTTTTGCAGGGGGTGATAAAGCCCCTCAAACCCCAAGAAGCTTTGGACCTGGCAATGTCACAGGTGCTTCATCCACCTCCTGCAAACATGGCAAAATAGCCAGGATTAAGGAAAACACTCCCAATTGAAAGCTGTACCTGTAGATAGTAAAAGATAAATATATATATGGTTCTCCAGCCCCTGCAAATAGGAAAGTCACTGATGTTTGCTGTATCTATAGACTCTGATGGCCAGATCCTTCTTCTGTGGGCAAATGTTTTTTACACAGGACATCCCACAGGCTTCGGAGGGACAAGTCATTCAGGTTGGACCTTCTGAGGTGGTGCCCCGTTGCTACTGGTGTGAACAAGTCAAAGGCAGCAAATAACGATTTCAAGCCATCTTCTGGACATCCCAGGCTGAAGCGAACACCTGAATAGTCTCACATTTTCACCCATGCCAGCTGCCAGCCCTCATAGCAGAGCCAACCGGGTGACTCTGGTGCAAAAGCGGAGCGATGGCCGAGCCTCCAGGCCCCCCACGCACACACTATCAGAGGGAACTGGTACCAAGCTCCGCTGTGTAAACAACCAGGGCAAAGGAGAAGGAGGTGGTGGCGGGGTTAAATATCTGCTTTCTTTTACGAGACCACCTACAAAATGTTGCAAAGACCCCGCAACAAAAATAATCTGCCACGATTCCAGTGTTAGGCAAAATATAAACAAGTTAAGTGCTCTGTTAAAGAGAACATCTGGGAAGTTGCGGGCTGCACAGATGTTTTCACAAGTTGTTTTTTACAGAAAAGTAACCCTGCTAAGCTTCCTGCCTCTTCCATCTTCTCTCTCTTGACTGTGTTTATCAAGTCGAGATATAAACACATTAAAAAACCTTTAGCGGCCCGTCTCGCATTGTATTATTAATTTGGGATTGACTGAAGGTTGACAGCTGGTTTTGCTTTGACCCCTGGCTCTTTTAAAGTCACTCCACACGAATGATTAACCAGTTTTACGTTGATTGGATTTTACATACGTACATATACATACACGCATGTATGCAGTAGTTTGCCAGAAACGACCATTAGATTCAGCACCCAGATCGCACCGGGTGCCCCAGGCCCTTGGGCAGCGGCGAGCCAGGGGTCACAGGTAGTTTCAGGAGCCCTGGGAAGGGAGGCAGGGGCTGGACGGATTGCCTGAAGGAAGAGCCTCTAGGTAAGAAAGATTTATTGCCTGGGGGGGTACAAGGGGTACTGTGGTTAAGGCAGCTTTGATTTTAGCATCAGGCTCCTGCAGCGTGGAAAAAATTTAGAATCTTTAGATTAAAAAAAATTAAATTTTCAGAAAAGAGTTTATCTTTTCTTAGTTCTGTAAAAGAAAATCTTGCAGCATTAAAATATAAGAAGTAAATTAGGAAGGGAAATTGGAAAAGCAAATACTAAGATCACCATAAAATACAAACATGGGTATTCCTTGAAATACATGGGAAAATAAATTTGTCCACTGGGTCACTAGGAAGCAGAGCAATTAAACAAAGCAGTAATCTTATGCCAGAATGGGTATTTGATCCCTTTAAATGCAAGTCTTTTCCGCAGAGGGTGCTGGAGAGGCTTAGTATACTCAGGTAATAAAAATAAGGGACCACGAGAACCTGAGGCGTTGAAAGAGGAGGTGCTGAAACAAATTAATAAATTAAGTACTGTGAGTCACTGGACCCAGATGGTAAATACTAACGAGACCTGAATGAAGTGTTGGAGACCTCAGTGACTGAACTAACAAAAATGTGCTCTCTCTCTCTCAGGGAAACCGGTCCATGTCTCAGAGGACTAGCCAGCCATGGAGGCTGGGCCCATGTCTTCAAGCCAGGCCCTGTCTGCAATGGGGGAAGGTCTGGGTCAGGGGGGTCTACCTCAGATCTGCTAGGCTGGTTGAAATCCAAATGGAAAATAAAATTTTGAGGCACCTGAATGGTGATGATGGGCACAGTGACATGCAGTGGGATGTGCTGATGGAAGACTAAGCGTCTCCGCTCTCTTCAGCAAGCCGGCCAGCAGCACGGCACCTGGGGATGGTGGAAATGATGGTGACAGTCAGTGTAGGGTCTTGGCACCATGGTCTCACCAGCCCCACCATGCCCAGCAGCAACTTTAGGGAAACCAGGGAGTTATTTTTGCCAAGCCAGAGGTGTAGCCAGGACCTCAGTGTTGGTGACCACATTGGGTGTAGGTGTAATACCACTGGGAACATGGTCACCTCCATGGGGTGGTGGGACCACAAGAAAACTTAAAACTGCCTGGCAGTGACACTGGCAAGACTGACAGGTGGAGAAAGCAAGGGAAGATTAAAAAAAGCCAACAACTGTGAAAAGTGTTTGAGATGCTTTATGGTATTCCACTATTGGTGATGTAAAAGTACTACTAGAAGCACCATCAAGAGGTTCCTCTGTTTCATTTAATGCCTTTTTTCCTTTTTTTTTCTCTTTATAGTGTTTCTTCAAAAAACAGAGTGTGATCAGAGCATTGCTGTTGAGACTGGCAAAACCTAGGAGTTAGTGTGGAGGAAGAGCAAAAGGGCTGCATGATGATGAGATGATTAGTGGAACCTGGAAAATTGAACGATTAAACTTGTAATAAGCAAGACAGCAGCTAGCTTCACACTACTGTATTTGCTCTGCTCCTCCTTGGTCAAGAGCCTTCTAGGCTATCAGCTCGGTGAGGATTTTTGCCAGTCCCTGAGGAATGAGAAAGCCTTCGTTGTGTGGCCAACTTGAGGTACCTTGATTTTCTGCCTGTGCTGAACCCTGACTTCTTCTGGGATATAAGCTGGTTTCTCTGTAGAATGAAAGTATTAAAATAAATGAATGAATAGACACATGTTCATATAAATGTATGAACATGTTTTATATACACCGTATAAAAAAAAATCTTTTTTCACAACTCCAGCCTGCCTTCCTCTGTGACCAGAAAGTACCCTCTGTGGCTCAGGCTCCATTGCAGTCTTAAGGAAATAGCAACAGCCATCCAGACATTGACATGTACCCTGTTAGAAGCTGAATCTTGAGGAATTCCTGGCTTGCCTGTGTGGCCGGGGCCACAGGGAAGCTCTCACTGGAAAGCAGCTCTGCGTCCCCAGTCAGCTCCTTACATTTCGGCAAACTGCTCCTAGCACCGTAGACTGCAGCACTGGAAATTCAAGCTATGGAGCAACTTCCAGCCCCCCATTTTCCTGTTGCTGGCAAGAGACAAGAGGAACATGGAGGCACGAAGTTCTCAGTCTCCCAAGGCCGTGTAGCTCACACCTCCCGGCTGAACACAGCCCCAGCTGCTGGTAATGAAGTGGCAGTGATTAGCCACGGCCCGGGAGGATGTTGAGCGGAGTGGGAAGGCAGCTGCCAATGTGCGTGGGAGAGTGCAATGCCTGTGCCTTAGCCCCCAGCCACCACCAGGAGGTGACCCCCAGGTTGCTGGGCAGCCAGGCTGTGCCTGTTGCATGCCCACCATGGGCACCTGGAACCAGGAGACGTGGTGGGACACGGAAGTGAGGCTCCTTCGTAGCACCTTCCCAGGGTGAATTATGTTTAAACATGGCCCTCAAAATAAACCCATCGCGGTGTCACCTTGCAGAGTGCACAGAGCCAGAGGATTGTACTCCTGCTTGCTGGGGATGAAGTTAATTAATAGGAGAAGACAAGGGAAACCCTGAAACTGTTTCGCTGCTGTTTGATGAACTACTTGTCAGAGCAGCAAGGAACCTCTGAAACCTGTGTATTTCCCTCTTGATTTTTCTCTCCTGTCTCAAAATTCTGGAGCAATCAAAGGAAGCTGGAGATTTTGGGGGTGATGTCCACTCGTCAGCTCTGCATCGTGACCTGGTTACAAAGGGATTTGCCCATCTGTACCAGTCTCCTGACATTTTAAAAAGTCACTGCACTCCTTTTTTCCCAGAGGAACAAGCAAGAATCAATTCAATTTGCAATCTGAAAAGACAAATATCCTTTTCTTTCCAATCCAGGCATAGGAAGAAAATATTGAATTCTGCCTTGTTGATTACAGAAGGAAAACAAAGATTTTTCTTTCTCTCTTTCTTAATTTTATTCTGAGGTGGCTTAGGCACTTTTGGATTTACCCTGGTGCAAAGCAAAGGATGATCGGAGGCTAAAGCAGAAGATTTATTTATGGTTGTGGACATCATTTATCCCTGGAGATATTAACCATCAGGACCTTTGGTTTGCAGAGACACGTGGCACTCCTGGCTCTGTTTCAGACCACATGCCTTGCTGTCTCCCAAGTCCCATGTTTGAATAAAGCCCCAAAACTCCAAGACAAATCCAAACAAATCTGCACAGTTTGATCAGGTTTCATCGCGCATCTTGGAGTTGTGCTGTGGATGTTCAAGAAAATCACCAGCTGACACGGATCGCCTTGTTGTCAGGTCCCTTGCACATTTTATATAGCTGGCGCTGCTAGTATTTGTTCTTGTGCCCAGAGATCAGGTCTTGGCATCACTGGCCACGGAAGGGTATTTTCCTTTTACAGAATCTGGACGAGCTCAGCTCAGCCGAGTTCAGGGACAGAGATGGGGACTTTGCAGTAAACCCCACTCAGCCGTGCTGTGAGCTCAGGGGGTTTGGTCTGGAGGCTGAGGGACGGATCCACCCCAGTGCAGCCAATGGAGCGATACCCTTTTTCACCCGAGGGATTGTGGTGTGCTTGGTCTGGCCCACATGCTATAGGAATGGCTGACGTCTGCTCCCTCTCTGACCCCCATCTCCCCAGCTGCAGCCAGCCTGTGAACTTCTGTGTTCCTGGCGCCTGTGGGAAAAAGCAGAGAAAAGCGTTTCTCTCTACAAATCGCAGCCATCTACAGAAAGGGACTGTGCAATTGTTTGTGCCATGCCTGAGTACAAAAAGGGCCCAGAGCTGAGGGCTGGCGCTGGGGGCTGCTGCTGCTGCTGGAACAATAACCAGTGGCAGCAAACAATAGCTTTTGTCTGCTGACAACAGCCAGTGACAGGGATGGGGGCAAGCAGCTCACACGTCTTGTCTTGCTCTCTGATTTTAGGGGCACAGAGCAAAAGAGACCCTTTATAAGAAAGCAGGCAGGACAAAATAATTTGGGAAATAAAGTGTTTCAAGATTCTCAGTGTCACCCTTTCCTTCTGCTTTAATAGTATAAGTAAGTTGAGGGTAAAGACACAGATTTTCACCAGAGCCCTCAGTCCCTTGCTTCCAGGCAGCTCTGCCCACCACCTCCCAAAAAGTAGGTGTTTTTCCTGGTCTGGAGCATTTCCATGAGCCAGCTAGTAGCTTGGCTCCACTCAAATTTCTTGGTGAAGAAGTCAAGGTGGCTTCTTCAGGTTCACCAGGCTCCCCAGCCACCAGCGCCGGATGTGTTAGCATGTTCGTGGAAGGTGACTGGAGCTTTGTCTAAAGTCCTCTTTAAAAGTCATTTGTGGTCCCGACTCTGTGAGAAATCATGGCTCTGACCTCTGGGAAGCTGCATGGTGGGTGAGATGGGAGACAGTAACTAACAGAGGAGAAAGGTGATATTTGCGCTAATATCCTACTGGTGCTATTTCAGGCAAAGCAGGAGCCTGCTGGTAGAAAAGCAGCCTGATTTGCATAATAATCTGTGTGCCTCCACACTTCCACCAGAATCATTTATTGCTTAATTAGTTGTAGTAAAAATGGAGATATCAGCAGGTTGCATCGTTAGCCTTCCAGCCACTTACTCCCCGTGGTGCCAGCCACAGCCCTTGCTGGCCTGCAAGGAGAAAATGCCAATGTAAAAAGGTTGCATGCAGGGGACAGCCCCACAATGGCTTAATTCAAGCTCGTCTTTGCCAGTTGGAGCTGAACGCCAGAAATGAGCATGAAAAACCATGCTGCTATTTCCCCCCCTTCAAGAAGCTGCTGAAAGGGGCAAGCCTGCCTGGAGGCCCCAAGGACTGAGTGAAACTACAAGGCTCCTCTCCCCGCAAAGCACAATCCAAACAACAGCTTATTCTACCTGGTTTTGGCTTAAAATGTCACAGCCCTGATATCTGATCGTTCAGACTGACCAGCGTGCAGTAGAAGGAGGCTAACAAGAGCCACCCTGAACCTTTGCTCAAAACTCATCCCTGGCACCAGGTTGAATTCCACCTTTCCTTTTCATGTAGCTTGTCCCTGTACTTTTGCTGTCTCACTCCTGGGAAATATAAAAAATCTTCTCTAATGAGCTTCTTGACAGGTCTTCCCACTCTGTTTTCATGAGTACTGGGAGATAGATGGCTTTGCTCATACGCAAACCTACTAAAGCTGGGAGTCAGTTCAAATCCTGGCTCTGCCCAGTACTTTCTCCATCCTTTGAGCTAGCCAAGCCTATTTCTCCCATCTCTAAGGAAGCTGCAATATTTTACCACATTCCCTTTAACAAAGAGCCATGAAATCTGCAAATGGAAGCTGATAGGGACGTATAATTTTGAGACTGGTTCATCCCTAGATTGCGGGAAAGCTTGCAATCTGTTTCTCCAAAAAGAACGTAATCCCTGCTATTGTTTTTTCGGATTCATCTTTCTTTTTAAAACACAGCCACAAAACTTCGTGCGAATTTGGACCTAATCCTCAAAAAGAAAGCATGTTTGCACAGCTGAGCAGAGACCCCACTGAAGATTAGTGGTGTGTTTCAAGCAGACTACAAGCACCGATCAGGGACTTGTCTTGTCCATGAAAAACACCTGCTTCTTTGAGGTTCCTCTGCCTGCTGCGACAAGAGGGGTAGGCAGCAACTTCTGCCTAGAAAAGCATGACTCGAGAAAGCTTTTTCTGCTCCTGTAGCTGATTTTCACATGTGTTGTATATTAAAAAGGATATGAGTTTGATGCTTTCTCGTTCCTGATATAAAATGAAAATTTTATGTATTATTTTTATTGGACTCGGCGCATCCCCGGTTTTCAGCCAGGGTCCTGTTGCGTTAGGCACAGTACAAGCACAGGGCTCAAGAGCTTATTGTGACCGTAAGAGGAATGAACAAATGATACCACTTTGATTTCAGCGCGGCTTTTAATACACTGCTAAAGGAGCACAGTTAAGATTCGTAGCTGGGAAAAACCATAGATGTGAGGTTTAACCCAAGAAAAAGGAGAGGCAGTCTGATGCAGTCCAGGAATTGTTTTCCACAATGTTTTCAGAAGGTGGCATGTCAAAGAAAAGCAGCAACTTCAGGCAGTGCCTGGCAAGCAGTTCTGGGGCGAAGACAGGCTGAAAAAGCCCAGTCGGTTCAGTTAAATTCCTGAGGCACCGGCATTTTTAGCTCACGCAAACCATGCTCTTACTGCTGTAATTGCAGAGACCATTCACCTGCTCTCACAAGCTCGGGCCCTGTGGGGGGCTTCGGGTTATTGGGCTGTGCTGCCGGCACAGCGGGGTTTGCCCACGGGCACCCTGAGAAATAAAGAAGTGGGATACCTCTGCTGTTTGGTCTACATGAGGGGTGGACGTACTCCCTAATGCCCAAATTTAAAAAAAAATCAATAAATATTTTCAGCTGCAAAGCACCAAAGGGGAGCGAGTCTGCCCGCCGGGCAGGTGGGGGCCCCTGGAGGGTGCTGCACTGCAGATTCGCCCCCTTCAAACACCAGCAAGCCACAGGCAAGCTGGCCATGCTCCTGCAAGCAAATTATGTGCAAAAGTGAATTAATTTTTCCCCCTTCCTTGGGTTAGGGGACCCTTCTGCACCACCATACCCCCAGTCCCTACACCCCTCCCTAACTCGAGTCCCTGGTGATTGGCGCACTCTGCCAGAAAGCGGGGGACGGAGCCTGGACTGCAGCAGAGCCTGCCATGTCCCAGCCTGCTGGTGGCTGTCACCAGTCCTTGGGCACCACCCAGGCCAGGCAGATGCTCTGCTGTGAGGACAGGCTGCTTTAACAGAGTGCTTTAGCAACTTCTGGGGCCAACATAGCTCCTCAAGGAGGAAACCTGTGGCCAACAAATCCCCAAAGCTTGCCCTTTTCACTGATAAGTGCACGCTGTTTTCTTCAGCAGTTAATGCCCGTGAGGTGCTTGGGAGGGCTTGTGACTGCCGTGGCTGTCAAACAGGACCAGGGGTTTAGGAAACCTACTTGTAAGGTACCCTGTGTTTCATGTACCGTTTCTTGCTTTTATTTCAGGAGCCCAGAGAGTTTGGTCGCCGGCTGTTACTACTGCTGGATCTGTGATCAGCTGGTGCATCTCCAGTCTCCTGGGAAAGGGTTTCTAATGAGGATGGAGGCCCTGGGGCTCTAATGTGAAACAGAGACTGCTGCAGCACACGCAGAGTAGATAAGATCAATAGGAAATGCA
This sequence comes from Larus michahellis, assembly GCF_964199755.1. Lineage (NCBI taxonomy): Eukaryota > Metazoa > Chordata > Aves > Charadriiformes > Laridae > Larus > Larus michahellis. The sequence continues at coordinate 51,269,089 of NC_133898.1, read as the reverse complement.
AATTGGCAACACATTAGAAATATGACAGCTTCCACACACACCCTGGGGAAAGGATTTTTAAATCTTTTAAAGGAGTGGCAGAAAGACTACATCTCATATATTTTTTTTTATATATATATTTATATATGTAGGTATGTGTATAGCAGTAAGAAGCAATCTGCCACCTCACCTCTAAAATATTTGCTGAGGACTGTGGAAATCTTTATCGGGTCAGTCAGGTTACTAAAACAGCTTTGTTTTCCTGCAGGAGAACCTGAGCCGTACTGACCCACACCAAAAGGAGCCCTGAGAGGGATTGGGAAGTGGCTCCCAGTCCATGCATCCCAGCAGAGCCCACCGCAGCCAGCGTGGCAGGTCTCTGCCCGGCTGACTCCCACTTTGCCCCCCGGGAGCAGCGGCCGCTGCTGTGGCTCCTGAAGGCTGCTGGAGTGGTCGGAGGTGAGCGTTTGGGTCGTCCCCAACGCTTTTAATTCCTCAGCAGGTTACGGAGCACTCGGCAAGCCAGAAGTTGTAAGTTGAAATAACGAAGTATGAACAAAGAGTGAGGTGCAAGTTTTTAACAGCCAGGATAAACGACTGCTGAAAGCATTCACTGAAGGATGGTGTGAAGTTGCCACTGCTTGGAGCCTGTATATTTCAAGACCAGATCTTCTAAATCATCACTAAAATTCAGCCACACATTACTCAAGCTGGTGGAGTAAAAACTGAAGTGAAATTCCTGGGCTGTGTTATGCAGATGGACTGACTAGGTGGTCATGATAGTCTCTCCTGGGCTTTAAAATCTTGAGTCTATTGCTGGAATGTACAAGAAACACCATGAGGAGTTATTCACGTGTTGGCATCTTATCACCTGGTCTTTCAGCACCCCCCTTCCAGCTGCCTGCTGTGGTAAAGGTGGAAGAAATACCACGGCCTACTTGAAATGTATTTAAAGTCTTGTTTGTGCACTCTGTCACCCTCCTGCGATGAGTTCGTTCCTACCGGGAGGGAAGCTGCAATCTGCCCACAGGCTGAGTGCAAGAAATAACCGCTACCCATAAATGCCTCCTTGGAAAAGGTGTTCCCTTCTCACCACAGAAGGAGTTCCACAGGAGGGGGGCCTGGGATGCTGTAAACTCCGACCTGACTGCAGCTCTAACCCACTACCACATGCACAGGGAGAGGTGATTATCCATTTGGAGATAATCCTCCAGAAAAACAGGTTCAGGGAAACTCGCAGTCATTCACACTGAAAAAAATTCTCATGCTCTGAGACCAAAGCATGCCCCTGCAGAAGTGCAGGGTTTGGCTCTGTGAGGGCAGAGAAGGATGGAGCAAGTGGTTTTGCATCTTTCCCTGGTGTGAACTGCAGAAAACCTGGTACCTCCCAAGGCCAGCGGACACCTTCCCGCTCCCTTGATCACCATATTGCTGGGTGAATAGTCTGTGGTCTCCTCACAGTACCTGAGGTCACGGTGTTAGCCTGGACACCCTGTGGAAGGGAGACGGACTTTACCCCATCATGGTCACCTGTGTCTTCAAGGAAAGGCTGGGGCAGCCCAGCTCTGCAAGGAGCCCGACCCACTCCTCTCTTTGGTTTGGGGTTGGAAAGCTTCGCTCTGTAATTAACAGCAGCTGATGTCATTTTCATGATTATGTTATTATCAGCAAAGGAACTAATGATTTGTCCTGTAACACACACATAACCCGCTCCTACGTGGGGACTGGAGCTGCCAACCTGCCTGGCACAGCTCTCCACTCCCGGAGCCGAGAGCAGTGTTCCTGGCGATGCCGGGCTCCTCGTCGGCCCCCGGCCAGCCACCCAAGCCCAGAGCTCACACTTGGCAAGCACCCTACACATGTCTGTCACTTTTCCTAGCAGGAGCCACGGTGATGTGTCCTGCGGCCCTGTGAGCTGAATACTAAATGCATCAGACAGTACATTTGCAGCTAAAAATATCACCGAGCGATTCGCCTGAGAAAGGAGCCTGTCCTCGCTGGTTGGCAGCCAGACGACTTTTCCTCCATCACCCCAGCTAGCGCTGCCTTGTGCGGTCCTTGCGTAAAACCATTTCAAATGTTATAGCGTGATAACGTTGGTGGCAGAGCTTAATCTCCCGGAGAATGGAAGCTGTGGGTGCTAAATCCTGGCACGGGGAAATGAGTCCAAAGGGCATTCCTTCAGCCAGACGACAAAAGTGTGACCGCCAGCCCCCCAGCTTTACACAGTTGTGTTGAAGTTTATGGTATTAAGCACATAATGTTCATTCTTTGTTCATTGAGAATATTTATGATTAAGGGAATAGCAAGCAAAACCCCCATTCATTCATCAGATTGCTGTATGGTCATCGTTTGTCCCCTAAATAAGTGATAATTATAGTACATAGCACTTTGGCAGTATCTTTCATCCCAGAATTTCACCGACCATAAACTCAAACTCTCCCCACTCCTAGGAAGAGCAGCACAGATCTAACTCGCCCTGCAAAATAAGAAGCATGGAAATCACAAACTCCTAGTACCTCCAGGACCAGAAAGCCAATTAAAAGCAACCTCGTTGTATGATTTTCAAGCTAGTCTTGTGATTGTTTAGGAGCATGACTTATGTTTTTTTAAATACATGGCATTGGCAATCCAGGTTTCATTACCAAGATGAAGGCAGATTTAACGTACAAATTAACTCACAGATGCACTGAAACTATTTTTCTTTACCCTGACCCTCCGTCCCCAGCCAGATATAAATCTCCAGCTGTGAATCAATGGTACTTAATGTTCTCCCGTAATTGGGCTGGAGCTTATCTCCTTCTGCAAAAGCAGCAGCAGCATCCAGGGTGCAGTGGTTTGCATTTATCTCAAGAAAAATTACCAGTACGGGAAGCAGAGAGGCGAGGGACTGGGCAAGTGTGCTCTTGGTGGAGTGAGTTAATGTTTGAAAGACAGGTGATGGAGTAGGCTAATATTTGAACCTCTGGAGATTTAACTTCAAACACCCGCCGGGATTTGAGTCAGCTCTGATCTGTTATGGCCAGTTGCCACGTCAAAGAACTTCTACACAACCCAGCAGGCTTCAGTCAGGCTGGCAGTCTCACTAGCCATCCCCACCTGGCTTGTAGAGGGCATCGTGTCCCCGCTGACTTCACAGCCCTGTCCTGAAAAATGTCAGATTGTCCCAGGGCTGCTGTGACAGAGAAAGTGCAAGTGGATTGACTCCAACAGGTGGGAAAGGGGCAGATCCAGCAATGCTGGGAACGAGCTGGGGGATCCCAGAGGTCCTGCTTCAGTGCCCCTGTTTCTAAACTGTTGGTTTTCTCTGGTCGGGGGATGTGGTTTGAAATAACTGTTCAGATGCATCCCTCAAAGTAGGAATTAGCAGAGCTGCATAGGGAAGTCTGGAAAGTGCTAGGCAGCATTGCTCAGAGCAGAAAGGACTTTGGGATGGCAGTATTATATTTGCTTTCCTCATGCTTTGTTTTTTTTGAGGAAAAAAGATATTTTTAAACAGAGATTTCCAGGGTACAATGTTTCTTCTTGCATTTGCATTTGTTTGATCTATATTTCTTTGCTTCAGCACAAAGCCGATGTAGGTTATTCCATGCTCTGCACCCCCGTCTCTCTACTTTGATGAACTTCAGTCAGAATTAGCAACCAAAGCTCCAGCTCACAGAGATCTGTTTACTCAGCCCAAATGATCATAAAACAGGGACATGCCTTCTGGGCTTTAGCCTCTTCTGGCCATTCCATACTAGGAGAACGTGCCATCTCACTGGCTCCTTACTCTGCTCTTGAAACTCTCCTTGCATGGAGAGACCCCCAGGATGCGCAGAGGGTCAGCGGAGGGACTTCTTGAACAGTTCCCAATGAGGAATGCTGCTGGAAAAGAGTCCAGAAAGAGTCCAGGATGTGGGGCGGTTTGCACTGGGGTGAAAGGGATGGGTTTGGGGTTTTACTGTTCCTACTGTGATGCTGCACTTAAATGTGGCTTGCTTAGAGAGCAGCATATGACACATGTGTACCCTGTCACATCCAATAGATCTCTCGTGAAAAGCTGAAAGCTCTCAACAGCAGCTGGGCCCCAGGGACCATCACAGGGCTGAGAAACGTGAATTAAATAACCAAGAGCAAAACCCACGACTCCTCTGACAGAGCCAGAACCCTGCCAAGAGTGCGGGGCTGCTCCGACCCTGCCCTTCTCTCTTGGCACCCATGGGACCAGACCTTCCCGATATGACTCTCGTCGCTCCAGTGACTCCAGAGAAACTACAATAGTTTAAATCAACACGGTGTCTGGCCCTTTGTCTTAAATCTCCCGCCCAGACTTGATTTTACAGACGCTCGGGGTCGCGACAGAGTCCTCATCTATCACGTCAGGTTGCTCCCCTCCTATCCTAAATCAAACAAGCCCAACCGAGGGTAGCTCTTTTGTGGAAGGCTTTCTGGGCTGATTCCCCCCCTCTTCCCTCCCTAATTGTTCATTAATGTACGTAAATGATTTAACCAAATAGAGGCTGGAGTTTCCCTCTCTAGGAGGAAGGGAACATTGTTGGAGGAGGGGATGATCGCACAGATGGATTTATCTGTATCTGATTCTGGGTAAATATTTATTCTCCTTTCCCTTTTCCTCACCCTTCTCACCCACAGGAACAATGGCAGATCCTCCCCGGCCGCGGGGCAGCAGGGAAATATTATCACCCCCATTTTACCAACACACAACTGGGGCAAAGGTGACTTAAGCTGGGGGAAGTCAGAGGTGCTTTTACCACCAAGTCCGAGGGACTTTGGACAGGAGCAGCCGGAGTAAACAGCCAGAGCCAGCCCCGGCCACGGGCAGGAGCCGAGCTCCCTGGCTGCAGCACCAGACAACCCCGGGGAGTGCCACCATGCTCCCTCGGAGGCTCGCCTGAGTCACGGTTCCTCTGCCCTGGGTCACGGTTCGGCTCCCCAACACGGCTCCTGCGGAGGCTGACTTCAGCCCCTATGACTTGCCATGGGGAGGTGCCGGGAAGTTTCATTAATTCGCATTCGCAAAGCGGATTTAGAGGCGCTGCCTACAATGAATTCTTTGTGGCAAGAGCGACGGCACGCAGCAAGACGCAGGGTGCAAAACACTCCCTTGCCTTCTCTTTTTTCTTTCCTTTTTTTTTTCTTTTTCAAAAGGGAAAAATTGATGAGAGGCTTTTATTACAAAACAACAGACTACAGCCACCCTTTTTTCCTGGAATAATAATAATAATAATGCATTACGTCAGGTTAGTCAGTAGTTTTCACTAATCCACAAGACATGCACTGCTGACCTCTGAGGTAATTTTGGATCACGCTCAAGCCAAATAAAGGCAGATTTGTGGCTGCAGGTGAGAGATCCTCTGAAAAACCATAAACGTAACCACAATGTCCTCTGGTTTGGTCTGAACTCAGCCTGGCCTTCATCAGTTTTTCTGGCACTGGTCCAGAAGTAAGACAGATTAATGATTTAAAGGGATTACACTATGATATGATGTAACTCAGCACAGGGTGGTGGGTTTGTGAAGGTAGTTAGCAGTAAGTTAGCAGTAAGTACTCAGGGCAGCAAACCCTGTGACACCCCTCCTGGATGGTACCTTGCTCCTTGGAGGATGTTATGGGCTTAACTGGAACCAGTCATGGCATGAATGTGTCCAGTGATCACAGTGGCATATAAACATGCTCTTCTACAGGGCAGAAAATGCCCCTGTGAAATGCTACACCCCATTTTCTGCCTTCTGAAGGGACAGCAAAATAGTTTGTGGCTTTGGTGGATGGTGAACGAAGTCAAGAGAGAGAAGGGAAAGACTATGAGGGTGGTGGCAGAGCCCATGCCCATGCCCAGGACATGACATGACATGCTGCATGCCCAGAGAGTGGCTTGCAGCTCCGTCAGCAGTGACCCTATGGCCTGGGCTCTGCATGGCATCTTCTGTCATCTCCCCAGCCACCATTTTTTGGGCTCATTAGATATGTCTACCAGGGATCCACTTACCCACACTGCAATCCCTTCTCTGAGTAAGGTCTGAACCCCTGTGTTAATCTTGAGCCTGTACAGAAAATATTCCCCAGCCTGTTATGACTACAGGTCTGTCTGAGCGCCAATAAATCAGTGCGGCTCCACTGGAGTAACGTAGAGCTTGAGGGAGTGCTGGGTGGGGAAACGTATATAAAAGGCAGTCCCAATCTTCCTTTAGCAGCCATTAATTACAGCCGGTGATGGGAGTAGGAAACAGCAGTCATGCTGGGATACCGCTGCTTGCAACTCAGTCAGGGGAAGGCTGAAACCTGAAGACAGAGAGGATAGGCACCGTGCAGTGCACTGGAGAGATATGTGAAGTTTAAAAACAAACTCCCCTTCCAGTTAATGCTTATTTAAGCATTTGGTCTAAGAGGTGACATCAGCAGGATAAGGCACCAGTCCCACCTTTGAATGGCAGAGGCACAGGGAGAGAGGAGTGGCGCACATGGGAGCACACCAGTAAATGGTGCCAGCTCCAAGGGGCAGCGTATTGACACCAGCCAAGCAATATTGCATCTTCTCCGCTTGAAGAGGAATTTGTGTTGCCCAGCTGTCAGCAGGGACTTTGTTAAGGAAAGCAGGTTCCCTGTCCCTGCAGTCAGGAGGACCAGGGTGATGAGGGGAGGCTGGTCTTGGGTCAGGGAACCCGGAGGCAGCGAGGAGTCGGGCTGCTCTGCAGCTGGCTGTTCAAAACACTCAGGAAAGATATTTTTTTCTATTTATCAAACAGCACACAAAAAAGCTTAGCCTGTGCCTCTAGAGTGATTTGACACTGGCAGCACTGTAATTATTAACAGGGAAGAAGAAATGAGCAGTGTGGCAGGTTTGAATAGCGCTCTAACAAAAGTGCATTGAAATCGGTGGTCAAATCACAGCCCCTGCTTCGTTTATGCAACAGCTGCTGGTGCGTTTCCTCCCTCGCCGAATAACTTTCTTCTCACCGAGGTCTAAGTCGAAGCACCTTCACTGCCCAGCTGGAACAAGCCAGGGGCACAGGTACAGCCTGTCCCGACGGCTCGGCGGCAGCTCCTCACTGTGCCACCATGACTTGTTTGCACGCTGCCTGCCCCCCACCAGGGTCACCCTGCTCCCGCTGGTACCGAAACAAAGCTGTGAGACGGCAGAGGCAGACATCCAGCTCCAAAAACTGGCGTTATCCTGTGATTGCTTTTCCTGACATTCGTTCAGCCAGCCACGGAGGCTCATCTGGCCGCTTTTGTACTGCCGAATACGTTATCGATTCAAGGCAACTTGGTACATTCTCTGGCGTGGAGGATTTGGCTCTCCCGCTCTGCTCAGTAAATTTCCACCTTGGCTTCATCTGGTGTGACTCCACTATGGCTGGAGTGGTCCCACTGCCGCTGGACCTCCTTCCTGAGTGCTTCTTCATTTCAGCATGAGAGCATTTGTGCAGCATAGAATGCCAGAGCTGAGTCCACTGCCTTGGGAGAGTTTGGAGCCGGGAGCCTCGTGAGGTCTCTCAGCAGATTTATGCTTAAAATATCTCTGGGCTAAGAAGGTGTTAGGCTCTCTCAGAAGTGCTCTCTCTCCCATCTGCTTTTTCGTGTAAAAGCTGGAGGTGCCAAAATCTGCTCAGAGGACTGCAGAAGAATGGCCAGGAAAGATGCCTGCAGTTGTCCCTCAGGCTTCTGCACAGACAGCATTTCACAGATGTGAAGTCATGAGTACGGCCATAAACATTTTAAGACACACCTGCCAAATAGTTCTGGAGGTTTCTAGTGAGAACAAAACTTGCATAAATATCAAGGGAAAAAAAAATCAGGAAGATCCTCATTTTGTGGGTGGATCCAGTGAATTTGCTTTCTCTGTCTGTGATGAGCACAGATTGTCATCTTCACCCTCTCCTATGAGCTCGCTAAAATGTATTTAGCTATGTAAAGCACGAATTATGGGAATATAAAAAACTATGTTTCTGTCACACACACGCTCTACCATTCTTTTTTTCAACATTCCTTCCTATCACGCAAATGGGAGTCAAAACAGATGCACGCACAGACTTCCACGCTCTAATTTCCCCACTTTCAGGTCCCGTTATGGCACCTGCACACCCTCACCAAATGCAACCTTGCTTCGTGAGTTATGCTGGATTTACCTTACATACTCACACACGCTCACACGCACACATTCCTCATCCATTCCTACAACAAGAAAGAGCAGCGAGGGAGCTGCCAGCAGGCTATGGGATGGCTCCCATCTCCTCGCAGTGCGGGTGACCCCATCCTGACAAAGCTCCTGCACGCCCGCCTCACATCTCCACCCTGGGGCAGGTCCCCTTTCTAATGGTCTTACCCTGGTGCCTCATTCCCCCGGAGCTCTTTACTTAATTATGGGAGTATTTGGGTCCTGAGACCTAGGGCTATAAGCAGATGTCCACCTTCAACATCCCAGCCCCTAGCATAGCTCCCCTTGCCTTAATGTGATGGAGAGAAAGCTCTTTCTCGCTGCATAATCCCCAGTAGTTCTGTCCACCTGCGGTTTTAATCACAAATGAGTAACCACCAAGCTGGTGGTGGCTGGAGGAAATAGAACTCCTTAATCTTCCTGGGCTTCAGTTTGCTCTTCTGAGAAGCAGGGACAGTCCCTCCTGGGAGCATCCTCTTGGAGCCCTTCCCTTGGCCGAGCTCACACTGTGCTGAGAGCCAGCGCAGGGCTCAGGGTTGTGGAGAGCCCATCTGCGGGGATTTAAGCGGCACCGAGGCCTTCTGCCAACTAAATGTCTTTCATTATAACCTCGTCAAAAAAGCCCTGAGATGCCTTAACCGCATCTGAGGTGGTTCACAGCCTGCTAGGCAAAGAAATGGGAAAATAAAAGGTGTGCTGCAGCAGGGGCAGTGCTAGCACTGTAATTAAAAGGTAGGTCAGTATAGCTACATCAGTTACGGGAATAAGAGAAAAACATATTACCCCCTAACCTACACATAGGCGACTATGTCTTGCCACTGATACAGCTTTATCCCCATCAAGGAACACGTTCAGACTATACCAGCAGGACAATCCAGATTTTATTTGTCAGGATGGGACTGCATTTTCCCTGGCATAGCCCAGCAAGCCCTCTCCACCATAGACAAGCCCTGGAGCTCCTGGGTCTCACCTTGTGATGGTGAATGGCCTTAACACATATCCTCTCCCTTCCTCACGTGCGAGGCCATGCTGCGGGGAGGGGACAGGAAAGAAGGGGGCTGTGAACCGTTTCCAGCACTGAGCGCCCAGGCTGGAGTGAAAGACTCTTCTACAGCTGAAGGTTAGGTTTTTTCACCCTCTTATTGAGGCTTGGCCAGCTCTCACTGCTCCTTTCTCCAAGGGGTGCCCTTCAAGGAGGCTTGGAGATGTGAGAAGCCTGACCTGCCACAGCCCCACCGGCTGTGCCCATCCAGGCTGCAACCCCCTTCCCAGAGGGACTTGGAGACCCAAGCAGTGGGTGCCCCCTTGTTCTGAGGGAGAGGGAGCCAACCCAGGTGCTGCTGCCCAGGTGCCCCAGGTCGAGGTGGGCAACATGCTTTGGGGAAACTCAGATGACCTGCTGCATGTGCAGAGAAGCAGGTCTGTGCTCCTCCGGCCGGCATCCCCCTGCTCTGCCTCCCACCCATCCGCCCGGTCTCGAGCAGAGGCTGGACCAGTTTTAGTCATTGCCTCCTTTCCTCACGCGTGGGTGAACCTCAGCTTGATCCTGGTGCCATGGAGGTACCCACCTCCTGCTCCTCACCCCCGCTCAAAGGCAGGCAGCCCCCGCAGCGGTCCTGCTCTGACAAGGAAGCAGTGTCTAGACACAGATTAGGCAAAAAGCTAAAGCACAAGACCAGAAACCGAAAAGGGAAAAAAAGAAAAAAAAAAAAAAGAGCGAGCTCCCCAGCTCTGTCTGCCACTGATTCCTATGAGGTTTGGGGCAAGGAAGGGAACTTCTTTACGTCTTTGTCTTCCTTACCTGTGTACCACGGGATAATATTTCCCTTTCTGGCAAGGCTATGGTCAGAGTTAATTAGCATTTGAAAAGTGCTTTGAAATGGAAGATGCATTTGGAAAACTGAAGTATTATTACTGGAATTGAGTAAGTGGCTCACAGGGTAGGGAAGCATTTCACTTCTTTTTCCCTGTGGGTGGAATAGGTTGGAGGATACTGGGATTTCTTCAGATTTATTCATTATTCAAGCATCTAGTACGTATCAGGTAACTAAAACAGAACTCAGTTTGGATATTTATTCCATGAAATATTGGATTGCAGATACATGAAATCCAAGCTACGTTGTCCAGACAAATAAATCACATGACACTGGGGCTCTTCCCCTACTGGCACCAACTCTTCTGGCGCGACTGCCCGAGGACGGGCATTTAAAATCTGTTTTTCATGACTCCTTGCGCAGGATTTTGAAACATACTCTAGGTTTGCCAGTAAAACAAGCTCTTGCAAGAGTCTCCAGCAAGAAAAGCAAGAGCCCTGAAACAAGTACATGTAAAAAAAAAATCAAATGAATGTGCTTTGTTTGCTCAGGCCATGATTTTGCAGGATGTTTTAAAGTATTCATTTGTAGTCTCGTGATTAATCCTACTGAAGCAAGTGGAACTGTTTCTGGGCAGAATCAGGCAGACGCTTTAATACCCTGCTGAATACGGCTTCCAATTATTATTTCATCAGCCCAAGTGCTCTTGTACTTTATTTTAAAGACTTCCTGTGTATTGTTTCACTGTCTTCCCCTGTATGCTCTAATGCCAAATGCTGCTGAGCCTAGGTTGGAAACACACCACCTCTGTTACCCATGAAACATGCATTAGTCTATAAAAAATGTGTTTTCCATTCCAAGAAACCTACAGTAAATTAAGAAAAGAAAAGAAAAAAGAAAAGAAAAGAAAAGAAAAGAAAAGAAAAGAAAAGAAAAGAAAAGAAAAGAAAAGAAAAGAAAAGAAAAGAAAAGAAAAGAAAAGAAAAGAAAAGAAAAGAAAAGAAAAGAAAAGAAAAGAAAAGAAAGGAAAGGAAAAGAAAGAAGAAAAGAAAAGCAAAAAGAAAAGAAAAGAAAAAGTTATGGGGCACATTTTCAAAGCTGTGTTTAGTTGCGGGCGTGGCCGTTCTTAGCTCTATGTCTCTCACTAACTTCAGCTGAAATTGCCTGTCTACCCATGCAGCTGTGGCACCACGCTCTGAAAATCCATTCTGAAAGAGGTGCCTTTTGGAAACGGAGTCATCAAGTCCCTGCATAGACAGAGGTGTTGGGATTGATGCAGAGTTCACACATCCCCAGCCTAGCTGGTTTCGATCCCATGGAGGTGAGTGGTGCTACCCCCGAGTGACTCCTGCACGTACACAGGCAAATCATGCGTATTTTAAATGAAGAAGAATGTGATGCAAGTATCTAGCAGATCCCTCTTGGAGTGGAGAATTCAGGCTACATCAATTTATTAATCTGAACCCAGGGGTTAATTTCCTTTGGCTGAGCCATGGACAATCAGTCACCGTGTCAATCTTCGCTAGATCAACAGGCTCCACCTCAGCTAAGAGAGGTGCTGAACATGGGATAATCAGAAGATATTTAGACTAACTGCAGTTCCCCTCCCTGCCTGGGTGTGTGTCTTTTTTGAGGCTTGGGGCACCCAAGGCCCCCACCATAACCAGAGATGGGTGAAGACACACCATTTGCAGCCACCAGCCTGCAGCCACAGCCTGAACCCTGCGCTTGTGCGGTGCCACACAGGGAAAAGTCTGGGAGGAGGATGGTGGTCAGGGCTCTGGACTGCTTAGCATGGTGGTCTGCAGGGTCACTGCCCCAGATTTCGATCTCTGATGTACTGGTTGCAAAGGGACCTTCAAAAGCAAGTCCAGAGGCATGGCTGCTCACCCGAGGGGAGGAGAAAGCCGTGGGCACAGTGCCATAGCTACCTGTGGGAACTGCCTACCTTCATGGGTTATATCATAGCACAGGTAGATGGGAGTCTCCTTAGCTGCCTGAGCTACTTGCCCCATCAGCACATGGGTGCCTATGGGCATTCACACAGAGTAATGCACAACATGGCAAATCCAACTCAGAACACTCGTGTTGTCAGCCCCTAAGCCTGTTTGTCTTCGTTTCCTTTCCCCACTAATTCTCTTCCGAAGGATTTCCGTGGAGTTAGCACAGCTATCTGCTGAACCATATCTAGGACTGATGGCAGGAGAGCCGCTGCTGGTCCTGTGCGAGCAGGGGCAAACGCTATCACCTGTCTGTGCCACAGCAATGCGCTGTGTAGGGCAAAGCAATGCTAGCTGCTGTGAATGGTAGCCTGGGAGGTGGCCAGGCTGGCAGTGGCCAGCTCCTGCGCTGGCCCTGCTGCAGGAAGGCATCTGCACCAGCCCGCATCTGCTTGGAGCAACTAGCACAGCACAGGCGTGACACATGGCTCCCATCACAAGTGCCATCAATGAAACCCCTCTTTTCTATTGCGCTTTCCTCTGCCTCATGTTGGACCTGAGCCCCTGTGAAATGTCCTCTCTGCCAAAGTCTCTGCTTCCCCTAACGACGCTGCAGTGCTGAACTAGACAGAAAGCAATGTGAACACCAAAGCAAAGCAGTATGAATGACCGCATCTGAGCCAGCTCCATCCCTGTTTAACCCAGAGTCTCATCTTGAGGACACGTGCCTCCCGCTTCAGCCTCAGAGGCAAAGATAGGTAGTCCCAGTTTAAACCCATTACTCCTGTGTTCCTCTGACTCACGGTTTGGGTTGTACACACGAGGCTGTGTTTTCTTCCCCCTCCTTAACAAAGCTTGCTCCTGCTAGCAGTGACAGGAGTGCCAGCCTGTGTGATCCACAGGAGACCCAGCTGCTCGCTGTTAATGTTTAATGACAGCTCTGCAAGCTGGAGATATTCTCAGACTCTATTTCGGCCGGTCAGGTTTCATCCAAACTGTTTTCAGCAAACATTTTAAATCTACAGAGTGTTAAGTTCTTTAGTAACACCAGGCCAGCTTCAGAGGAGACTAAAGAAAACTTGGTGCGACTTACTCCTTACGAAGGCTTTCCTACATCCATACTTAATATTTTTCATGTATGCAAATCTCACCATCTATTGCTGTGGCGCTTGTGCGGTAACAAATGTGTATGCAACAGCCTGCACCAAAGGGTCAGGGCTGAGCGGGACACGGATGCCCTCCCCGTCTCTCCCAGACAGGTTGCTATTCTGCCAGCAGCGTCCTGCACAAGAAGTGGTGTCAGATGGTTTCCTAGGGTAAATTACTGCAGCTCCATTATGTTAGGCCAACTGATATCAGCAGAGAATTCAGACAGCTAATTTTTAACCTTCTCCAATTTCCCTTTGGCTCATGAAACCATTTCCTGACCCGGTCCCTCTGACAGTCCCCTGGTTCTCCTCCAAGCATCTATCCAGTGGAAAGACAAAGCTAGACATGGTGTGCAGGAAGCTCAGAGCTCAAGAGCATGCAAATAGGATCTAAGAGACTCTAATGATCCTAAACTGGTATTACTTTTATGCCCAGTCTTCCAGGAGAAATGGTAGGTCAGATCAGCTCAGCTAGGAATTTGAACCCTTAGACCAAATTCTGCTCTCATTTAAATCTCATCATAGATATAGAGGTATTGTAGCTCAGGGAGAATGTGATGCCTCCAGTCTCCACCCCAGCCTTGACCAAGGACTAATCTGAGGCGCCTGTATTTTCTGTGGATATTATTGGCAGCTCACATCCAAGAAAGACAATTGTAACTGAGAGCAACTGTGTGGAAATTTCAAAGCGTGGTGTTTGGCCTTGGCTGCCTTGGTGTTCTATGAAGACCTTGAAAGACCTTGAAAAGGTCATTTCTTCCACTTTGTGAGGAAGGTGAGCTTGTACAAAGATTTATGAGACTCGTTGCGGCTGCAGCAGCGGGTTCACCGCGAGGGAAAGCTGGCTTTGCCAGCTGTGAACATAGGCAAGGCGAGGAGGCCAGGCCAGTGCCTTTTGGGTGCAAGGACAAAATGGAGCAAAGGCTGTCTGAGCCATGAAGACAAATTTAAACACGTTTCTCCCTCCTCAGAACCCTGGAGGCTATTAAATGACTGCTGACACATATTCCATCCCTAACTGGGGAGGGGACTGAAGGGTGACGATCTGAATACCACGAGAGGAAGGGCAGTGAAAAAACCCGCCCTGGCAGACTGTCCGCAGCCACAAGTACTCCTGGCCCCATGAAGGCCAGGGCCTTCACTGTGCTCCTCATCGTCACTAACAGGGACAGGGTGATCCTCCCCACATCTCCCATGGAGCTGCTTCCTGTGATGGGAAGAGGTCCTCTGTGTGTGTTGCTCTGCTGGATGCCCACATATGCCAAGCCACACTGCAATATCACAAGAACAAGCTTTGCCTGGAGGTTGCCGGTCCTGTTTGCTCCGGGGCATGCTGGAAGCGCACAAGACGGCCTCATCTCTGCTCTTTATAGAGAGCAGGCAGCAAGCTGCGAGGGCGGATTTCCCCCTACCTGGAGCTGAACTCTTCAAAGGCCCGGGGTTGTTTGGACACAGAGTTCATAGGTTCAAACCTGTGCCTGCTGCTGATTTTAGGTCACAGCAAGGGAGAGGCGAGCAAGCACGGCGGAGAAGGCAGGAGCTGGCTGGGGTGGGCAGTGGCAGGCTGGTGCCGTGGGGCAGCTTCTGTGAACGATGGTTTTAAGGCTTAATTTTGGCCGCCAGTGAAGGTGACAGTCTCTGCCGAGGATGCAGAGGATGCAGCCAAAGTGTGCCGCTGCTGCCAGTCTTCTTTTCCCTTCCCTCAATCCTGTGTAAAAGCGCCCCTTTTAAAGGGTGCTCTCTGTTAAACTAGGAGTGTTGTCGGCAGCCGCTGTAAGTAACCATAATAATCTCTAAGGCAATGTGCAGCTCTGATGTGCAAATGGGATTTAGGGAAGCCTCGCTAATGGGATAACACAGACAGCGTTTAAGCCGAGTTTCAAACTGATCGTAACGCTTCACTTGACAAATGTCTGGTTTTGAACTTTTTAAGACTTCAGGGCTTTAAGTAGAGAATGTCAGTCTCCTCCAGAATAAACCCTTAATATTTTGGGCTTTCGTTTAGGAAGAGGAAAAAAACTCTTAGCAGAGAAGAAGCCAAAAAGAATATCTGATTTCATTGCTTTCATCATATACCACTACGTACCATTTATTTTCTCTCAGAAGCCAGGGGCATTTCTTCTCTAAATATTTACCTACTTTCTTTCTAAGGGCATGTCTGCCCTGCAGTCATCACACTGATTTGTGTTGTAGACATACCCGCCTTACTTTTGACCTAATACATTTAATACACCCAAGCTCTAACAGCAGACTAATAAAACTAAGGTCTCATAGTTACAGTGTGAGGTCAGGGTAGCCTGCAACATCTGCTGGGAATATCTTCCAGCCATTGCTCTGTGCCGAGCCAGCCACCCTAAAGCTGCACGGCAGGTCTTGCAGTGAAACTGGGGACAAGCGGGCTTTACTGGGCATGGAAGTTTGCCTACAGGAAATCCTTCATCCACATGGATCATTAATGTGTTTCTGAAATGGAGCCACATCTGCCGGGTCTCTCTCAACCTCCATATTCACCCACCAGTCAACCCAGACAAGCTGAGGCTGTGCCATCTCCATCTCTGGAGGCTTTCAAGCCCTGACTGGATCAAGCCTGAGCAACCTGGCCTGACCTCAAAGCTGGCCTGGCTTTGCGCAGAGGTTGGTCTAAAGGCTCCTGGGATCCCTCCCAGCCTGAATTATCCTGTGATACCATGATCCTTGCCCAGAGATGCCCTTCTTGACTTCTTGGAGTGCTTGGCCCCATCTCTGGCCCAGCAACAGCTACAACTACTACTCTGAGCTTTTTCTACCTCAGTATGAGAAACTAAAGGTGTGACTATATCAAAGACATTGGTTTTTTCCTCACTTCACTTTCCCACAGGCGGGCAGTATTGATCTTTCTATCCTACAAAGGAAACTAAGGCACGCCCGGGTGTCATAAGATGGCCCTGGTTGAGGAAGTAGAAAAAATCAAAGTTAATGGATCATTGCAAGGAAAATAAGGGTGGGTGACCAAAGGCTCACAATGACTCTGTCTAGTTTGCTCAGGACTGTGGGAAGCCTTTGGCATATCTTAACTGAAATAGAACAGCGATTTCTGTTCGAAAGGACACTCTCAGACATTGTGACCGCAAACCCTGGTGCACGCCCCACTTGTCCTCAGGATTGCTGATGACCTCAGCAATCTTCCTGCTGCCCAGGACAAGCAATGTTTTAAAATGTTTCTTTCAATTTTTTGACCCTGTTGTCTTTCTCAAGTTGTATCTGTCTCGCTGTGCATGATGCTGTGTAGCTAGTCTGAAAGCTTCAGTCTTCCAGCATACGTGGCACAACCTGCAAACCAAGTAGAGGATGAGGGCTTGGAAGCCATTGCTCGGTTCCCAATATTGGCATTGCTTTTTCTTTGTGTGAGCTCACTTACACCAGTCTCTCTTTCTGCTTCCCTCTGTAGAAGTTGGAAACAAGCAGCAACCCACAGTGCTGTGAGGATGTGAACATTTGCACGTCCTCAGCTGGAAGGTGCAAGAGAAGAGCGAAGTATTCCAGGCATTAAAACGACCCCATCTCCTTACCTCCTCTTCCCTGGAGAGGACAGATCCAGCATCACTAAACTCCCTGCCTAGTTATGTTTCCTCCATCCCCTGCAGCACTCTAGCTGTGCTCCGCTGGATTTTTTCCGCTTCAGTTGCCTCCTTTCTGTAGCAGCCAGAGCCGCGCACCTACTCCAAAGGCAGCCCCAGCCAGCCATCACGCTGAGCAGTCTTCTTCCCCCTGACCTACACGCAGGACTCCAGCTAGCCTCTTTTTTTTCTGCTAGGCACTCTTTCAGAAACTTTGGGGAGTACTTAGCACTTAGCTGCCTAAACGTCCTGGCCTTTCTGCCTCAGGGAGCTCCATGGGGGCTGCCCGGCAGACAGGCTGGGGCTGCCCGTCAGCCGCCGCTCCCTAAAGTGCTCATGCTCCTACCAGCGCTGCCCTTTCAGCTCAACTACCAACGCTTCACTTCCCGAAGGCAAGAGGGAGATGAAGCCTTCCATGAGCCTCTAGTTAACTTGGGGAAAGTTAACTTTCAGGAGCCTTAGGAGACTCATTTTCAGTGGTTTCCATGAAATTTAAGAACCTATTCGCTTAGGTCTCTGTAAAATGGGGCTTGGGTGCTCTGGGGAAATTTGCCTGAGGTCTGTTCCCAGACTTTGCAGTAGATTCGTCTGAAATGTCTTTACATCTGAGTGACATCTACACGTGAGCCAGACACCCTGGGCTCAGTTAACAGAGATAAACAGGCACTCACAGGAAACAATTCATCTTCTCCTATGGTAGATACCTAAAATAGCCCAGAGCAATCACAAAATGACTGCTTTCCTCCATAAACTATAAATTTAATCCAGAAAAACAGCTCAGCTCTCAACACGTATTGGAGGATTCTGTTGCCTGGTGCTTTTTGAGCTGCCCTACCTTATCTTAGACATTGACACGGGCAGGCAGGTATACACATATATGTACAGGAGCCTGCAGGAGGCGAACGCCCTTCCAGCATGTCATCTCGACACCAGACAAAGGATCCTGGATTCACTGTCCCCTTACCGACAAGATGAGGGTTGCTACTTTTGAGGTAGCTGGAATAATTTCCCTCTGTTGCATCCCTGTATTTATATCCTATATGTTAACATAAATGGTCTGCGCTGGTATAGCTGAAAAACAGTAATTTGGCCCACAGTGCCCACAACAAAGTAATGATTAGTGAAATAATAGTTGATTTTATTAAAAAGAAAATAAATCAAGTGAGCTTCATGGCAACTGCCAGAGTAATGTGCAGGGGTACCATTCCTGTTCTGCAGATAACTACCCCAACCAGGAAATGCATGCAAGATGTCACGTTACAACTGTTACATCATCAGGAAAAAATCTCAATGGTTGATCATCGCCTGAGGGGGATGTCAGTGTTCCCAGCTTCTGTGCAGAAAGAAGTCTTATAGGAATTAACTCTTTCCTAGGTAGTGCACACCACTAGGTTTTACCATTATTTCTTCCACCTTGTTTGCCTAAAATGAATCATCCTTCTCTTACTTTCCATTTTCAGCTTTCACTCCAGCCATAAACGGCGTGACTTTGCAGTGACAGCTGTCTATCGCAGCTGCTGTGTGACTGATGACTTTTTTCCCTCCTGGGGGGGGGACAGAAGGGCCTGTAACCTCTTCCCTCCCAACTGCATTTATTCTCAGTTGTTTTGCATCCCTCTTGATTTCTCCATCAGGTAGGATGCAAATTTCTGCTGGATGCTGGGTGTCCACTACACACGCCGTTCCCACAGAAGGCGATAAATGTTATCTGCTAAACACACTCCAGGCAGCATCCCTGCTGTCTGGAGAGCAGCTCTTTGTCTTACATGAAGAAATACTGCCTGCAGATTGCCAAAATGACCCATCCTGTGGTAATACCCAAGGCAGTGTGAACATATGTCTGTTTTCCCTGAAATATGTTCTGGGGGCTGCAATGGTAAACTGGGTTTTTACCAAGTCAGAGATGACACAGTATGGCTAGTTACTGCTGATGTTAAGGGACCAGTGCTGCAGGGATCAATGCATTCCGCAGCCCCATGCCCGGGCAGGGCAGACCCTTCCCAGTGAGGAAATCCCCCCTCGTCCAGAGGAGATGAAAGTGTCGGTTCCTTTCCCCAAGTTTCCACAGACTCCAGGCAATCTCCAGCCCCATAAAGATGTCCTTTCTAAGTCAGGGCAACAATGGATAGAACATATTTCCTTCTCTTCCTTGACGTTTTGTACATAGAGATGATGTTGTCAGTCCAAGGTAGATGCCAAGGCATCTGAGCTGTTCTTCATGCTGGATTGCTGTGGTTTGTGCCTGGAAACTGGAGTCCAAACAGTTCCTGCTATTAATGCAGACTCCATCCTGTTGAAAGTTCACCTTTATGCCCTGGGCCAGGCTCACACAGGGCAGAAGGAGGTGGCCTGTGAGACAGAAGTGCCCGTAACCTCTTCCCTCCCACCTGCATTTGTTCTCAGTTGTTTTGCATCCCTCTTGCTTTCTCCGTCAGGTAGGATGCAAATTCCTAAGTACATTGTTTCATTTTACCCCTTTTTTTTCCTGATGCAGAACTATGCTGCTGCATGTCGCGGTCTCTCCAGGCTCTCCAGGCTCTCCAAGCTGCCTACTGCATGGGTAGCACAGTCCACCTCCCCACTTAAATACACTAATGAGTCTATTCTTAAGTTCTTAAACCTGTGGTCTATGTCGAGAAACACACCACTACTTCCAGCTACCCAGTCTGCCACTGGCATGGGTTTTGCCCTTTTATTCACACCAAGTGGCCCAGTAAACTTGTGCTTACTTCTTCTAGGCTTCTTCCTCACTTTTATCCTCTTCATCACATCCCTTCCTGTACACCACCTCCTGAAGGCACCCCCTCCCTATCGCCCTTTTTCTTTCTTGTGCCTTCAAACCCTATTTCTCTCCTCAGCCCTCACGTGCCTTCCTCCCCTCAGCTCCTCAGCTGTTATCTCCTGCCAAGCTGTGCCATGCCACAGAGTCGCTGAGCAAAGTCTGAGGGGTTGATTTTCCTTCTCTGCTCACGGCCGCCAAGGTAGAGCTTGTGGGTACCTCCTGGACACCAAAGGCCATCAGTCCTGAGGCAGCAAGGACCCAGGGGATGGGTCTCCTCAGCACCTCAGCCCCCAGGACCCTCTGCAACACCTTGGCCCCTCCCTCCCTTCCTTCCTTCCCTCCTTCCTTCCTTCCTTCCTTCCTTCCTTCCTTCCTTCCTTCCTTCCTTCCTTCCTTCCTTCCTTCCTTCCTTCCTTCCTTCCTTCCTTCCTTCCTTCCTTCCTTCCTTCCTTCCTTCCTTCCTTCCTTCCTCCTGTCTCTCAAATTCAGTTAATTTATTCTCTTTAATGCTGTGCAAGCTCTAAGTCTCCAAACAAGGGACTTACTTTCCTCCGGAGGAACTAAAGCCCCCCCAGCACAAAGTACATACTGCACTCCCCCCGAATGTCTCGATTGAGGAAGCTTTGAGCTCCCATTGTTTGCAGTTCACAGAGTTCACCTGCGTTTTAGTCTTCTCATCTATTAAAGAAAACAAAGCAGAGAGGAGAGAGAAGGAGAAATACGGCTGTAAAAGCAGCGGTCGGTCAGAGAGCCCTCGTGTTCCTGGTACCAGTTGTGGTCCAATCAATCAGTCTCAAACAGCCCACTGGAGGATAACTGCCCAACTTACCCAAATTTATTTTCTTTAATAACAGAATCCTCCTGTGACCCTGTGGTTATTGCTGACACAAAGCAAGGCCTGCTCGAGCCTGATATCTGCTCCCTTGCTCCCTGCTGTGTGCTGAGCAATGGAGCCATCGTCCCCTTGTTTTCTACAGACAGCAGCTTTAAATCACTGCCGGCCACTTCTGCCTGCGAGGGCCAGGAGACACTTTCCTGCACAGGTCACACACTTGTGTGCATTTGCCTGTGCATGCTTGGGGAGGCTTTAGCTTTTTCTGTTTTCTCCTTGCTGGGTAAAATAGAGGCCAAAATGCCTGGGGACGTCTGCTTATTGTTTGAGTGCTTGGCTCTGTGAGGGCTATTCAGGCTATGCAAGTGATGCAGGGACTGGACAACTACACAGATACTCAGCTGCAAAGAGAAAAACATTGTAAAATCTCCAAACTCCTGTTCTGGCCAAGTGGCATGGCTAGCCAGGAGGCTGGTGTGCCCCAAGCCACCAGACAGAGATTAAACAAAGGAAAACGCAAACTTCAGGGTTATAGGGCAGGCCCACATTGTGGGTAGAGTGTCAGGGCACAGCATCCTATGTAAATGTTTATTGCAATCTGTGATCCTTCTTTGGGGGTTGTTCAAAATCCTTGCAAGAAACGTGGAAGAATTTTTTTGGGGAATTCTGGAAGAGGAATTCTGCTCAGCCTTGGAAGTTCAACTGTAAGGTAAGTCTTGGCAAAGTAAAGGGAAGTTCTTTAAAGGGTAAATGAAGGTTTCTTAGAGCTGACACAAAAACCACATTTCTCTTTATGTTTAAAAAAAAAGTGTAGCATAGGAGGAATAAAAAACTTATAAAATGAAACCTGCCTTTTTCAAAGAAAGGTAGATTTTTTTCTCTATTGTTTTAGAAACTTGGAGGAGATGTTCCTACAGACTTTATCCCAGGTTTGAAGCCTGCAGTGCAACCTCAGCAGAGTCCAAGTGCTGCATTAAGTTATTGCAAAGATTTGGACACCCTGGAGGAGTCTTTTTCTGCTGCCTGGAATGCCCAAGGCACTCTAACAAAGCAGCACCCATGAGCTTTCCCTTGGGGAATCCCAAGTGCCAGCTACTGGGCATGCACACTGCCTCAGCCATCGCCATGGCAGGACACAGCTCCTGCAAAATGCATTTACTGAGAGCCTTGTGCTGCACAGACGTCCCAAGGAGTTGTTTTCCTACCAAGGTATGAGAGTGAAGTTCAGGCACTTCATACCAAGGGCTTTCCCCAGATGCACTGCATCCCTTCCCCAGCAAGAAGCTGGGCGTGCTTGGGAGTATCAGCTCTCTCCAGTTCCACAGCTCGGACCTGGACGGGGCCAGGCAGCCTGGTTGTCCCTGAGCCCTGCCTGCGTGCCACCCTCTGCTCAGAGACACCCTGTGATGGCTGCACTGTGGGGAAAACCCATCCCCAGGGCAGGGCTGTGGCAAGCTCCCGCCTGCCTGGGCACCCTTGGAAAGGCCAGAGCTCCCTCTGCAATGCTGCTTGGACACATGGCTTCTCCCACCTCCTGTGTCCCTGCCAAATGCCTTCTCCCTGCGGAAACCAAAGCCTGTGTTACCACCAACCACATGAGTGGTGTCAGCCAGATGAATTGGGGTAGGGGCTGCCGTGGTGGTGGTGCTGCCTATTGCTGAAAGGGAAAATTCACACGTTGCTCATACGACTGGTCTTTCTGCTAGACGGCACTTCAAGGTTACAGCCCAGATGAAGCTTTGGTTTAAGCTCCCGTCTCTGAGAACAGGCCTGCTGCCCTGGAGAGACAGCATTTCACTCACTGAAGGAAAGAGGTTTTTGACACTCAACTTGCCTCGCTTGGCGAGGTAGAAGGCCTGGGTTATATTTTCTAGGCACGTAGGTGTAGACCAAATCTCGTATTACGGTCCATTGGAACCAGGACTGGACCCTGCTGAGACAGTTAAACCAAAATGCAGGTCAGCTCGGATGCTTCGCTTCACTGAGGGTTTTAAAATCCTTTCCCTTTAAAAAGCTGTATTTTTTTTAAAGCTCAAGGACTAATTACAAGAGGAAATATCTGCGCTGTGCCTGTACTGGAGAGCAGATTCCGGGAAAGGAAAATCCACTCCAAAACTGTAGGAACGGCCCCGCAAGACAAAGTTTCGATCCAAAGCCAAACCCTTGCATGGTCCAGGAGAGAACGTGCTTTCCCTGGGAGGGGAGGACAGGGCCAAGCCCCTGCCCTGCCAAGGTTACGCAAGACCAGAAGTGAGGAGGCAGAGGGATGAGAAGCTGGAGTGCAGGTAGGGAAGGTCATTGGGGGTGCTCGCTAAGCCTGTAGTGAGGGAGCACGTGTGGCCTACAAGTATTTCAGGTATTTCCAGGTGAGGCAATGCAGTCATCTCCTCCTGGGCTGCTTGGTGCAGGGTGTGAGCTACAGCACGCCCCGGGGCTCCTGGGTCTCCTGGTACTGTGGGGACGGGCGTAGCTGGGGCAGCACCCAGAGTGGGAGCTTGGGAGCTCGTCCGCATCCCCTGTGTAGCCCATATCCCAGGCAATTTAGGCTGGTCACATCCCACTGACAGCTAAACATCCACAGCTCCTCCTGAATGGAGCAGGATGGGGGTGTTTTTTGCAGGAGCACCCGGGGCACGTGAGTGGGCAGGGCTGCTGCTGCTGCTCACCCAGCACCCTGTGAGCAGACACCCGTGGGGATGACCTATCACCCCGTGACACACGGAATAATTAATAGACTTCAAGCTAAAAAATTGGCACAGGCTGCGGGGGAATGGGGTTTTTTTTCCAGTCATTATCATGTTTGCGCTTGGATGCAATCCAAAGTGTATAAACCTTCCTAGGGACATTAATTGGCTTCTTATTGCCTGTCCCTCAATATGGCAGGGGGCTCGGAGCTGATGATGTTTGGCTTTTCATAGGTTTTCTCAGTCCCCTAATCTTATGTGAAAATTATCTGGCACGAGTTCTGCGAGTCAGAATGGTAAAAGTATAATTAATTCCCTGTGTGAAGTGAAAACGGCCAATTTTCCACAGCGTCAGCTTGAACATCAACAAGTCATGGAAGTAATATGCAGAAAGCAGACGACATTTGCACACAGGCAGCAGATATACTGAAGTTTTATGGGGCAGCGGTCCTTTATATGCCACTGGATAAAAATGTCAATACAGATCTGAAGTGCTCTTCATTCCCTGTACATGTTCAGCTGAAAGTCCAGAACAGCCTATAAAGACAGCCTACTTTTCTGATCAGTAAGTCTCTCAATACAAGGAATTTGTTGAGAATGCATGCTCATGTGGTATTTTTTTTCTAGACACTACCATTTTGCAGTCAGGTCCCCCACAGATATCTCAGCATAGAATGGAAAGGATTTTTCTCTAACCAGGGGCAGGGACTGAAAAGTAAAACATTTCTGAAGCTCAAGCCCATCCCTTCCAGTACCTAAGGCCTTCTCTCCCCATAGCAGACTCTGTGTGCTTATGGGCCGTCTTCCTTCCCACCGCGTGTTCGTTCCCACCTTGCTGGTCAAGGGCTGGGCCCCTGGACCATTAGAAGTTCATTTGCACAATCTGCACCTGACTTAAACTCCAACAACTCTAACAGAGGTCTTCATTCCTCTTTCATCCCCCAAAACACATAGCAGTCACCACAGTCTGGCTGGCCTGGAGACCTGCTGGCGTGTCTGGAAGCCAGCTAAAAGGGTCTCTGTGGGCTAATCCCAACCCCCTGACCGCTGGTTGCTCTGCATGGCTGATAACTTGATTTGGAGAGGATGGGTCTCCTAAGGAAAACCTGAGCTGTTGACGCACTGGGGAAGCCACGCCGCACTGCTCCTCATAATGAGTGGTGTTGAAAAGCACCTCTCAAGTCTCCATCACGCTGTTTCGCTACAGGTGAGTTGCAAAGCAAAGAAGAAAAGCGAGTTATGCTCAGATAGCGTCAAATACAACTTGTTCCTATTAACTGGGCCCTGGTGAATATCCAGAACAGATGTTACCGATATACGTCTCACCTCTCTGAAACCCTCTTGACACTTCCTGTTACATTCTGGGACAGTGGTGAAATTAAATATTAGCACCAATGTTACCAAAGCCAGCATGTGCAAAGAGGGAACCAAGATGCCTCATCTTTTTTTTTTTTACCGCTATATTTAGGATAATGGCTAGGTAGTGTAGGTGTAGGGTATGTGTTGGCAAATGTGAATTCCTGGGGGCAACCTCCACACTCCATATTACAGTGACAGTTTGCAATGTCATTCTCTGTGACACCGCAAACCAGGAATTTCAAATGAAAAGATCTAATAAAGAGGACATATATTCACTATTTTCCTTTCCTCTACCTGCACATAGCCTTATCAGTGCGAATAACAGAGGGAGAAATTGTCCTTCGCCCATTTCTACTTTACCCTTCACATATCCCAGAAGCTTCCTCACCATCGCAGGGGCCGCTTCTTATGCCTCTCCTTGCTGAACAGCTCTTAGGAAAAGGCCACGATAGCTCTTTGGGTATGTAAAATGTAGCACAAATATTAAACCAAAGATCAAAGGCAGTTCTGTTGCTCAGATATTTTCCCTGACCCTTTAAACTGGCTAGGTGCAGAATGAATAATAAGGACCAGACTCTGCCATCAATTACGCAGGGTTAAATCCAGAGTGGGCTGTTGTAAATCAAGTGACTTTATAGAGTTACACAGCGTAACCGGGAGCAGATTTGGGACCTGAGTCTGCAGGCTGACGAACCGGACCGCAAGGGGAAAATCCCGCCTCTCTCCCTCTTCCTTTCACCTGAACTCTCCGGCTTTTCACGTAAGCAGCTCCATCTGCCTGCTTAGAAAAGCAGACAAAGCTAAGGCCTTCCTAAGCTTCCCAGCCAGCGCAATCCCACCTTCAAGCACAGCCAAATGGATCACAGATAAATGAGGTTTTTATTTAACTAATGTGGCAACACGCAGCCCAGAAGGACCAAACAACACCTAATTTTTATCAGCAGCTCTTCTCTTTCTCTTCCCATTACATGATGCTTCTCCCCCTCATACAAGCCGAACGCTTTAATCTAGATAAATATTTGCAAATTGGCACCACATCGGATCGAGACAATAGAGGGGAATAAGCAAAGCGATGCAAGCCATGATATACTTCTTATTACAGCGACAGCATTTCACAAGATTAAAGGGGATTTTCTAGACAATGGAGACAAATCCAGCACCAGCTTTATTGAGAAAACATTGCAGATGCTTCACCCATTAACATGTGGTAGTGCAAACAAAGGATATCATCTCTTTTTCCAAATGAGCACCATCAATGCTGCTATTCCGTTTATTACACATTTTCCCACTCACGTGTTCACTTTTGAAAGGCGACGTGTGTTGGCTGAGGGAACCCGGGCGACCCAATGGAATCGTCTTTGAAGCAGAAGTCCCAGCCTGATCACAGCACCCAGGGAAATTACCAGTCGGTGACACCGCTCTTGGTAGTAACACCGCCAACCAGGATGACAAAAGGAGAACCGAAAAAAAAAAAGCAACCCCAAGCCCTTCCATCATGGGGATTTTATGGGCCATGTGTCCTGAGAACCTCCACTCTGGTCCATCCACTGAGACAAAGCTATTTGTAAACACCAGACTGTGCTGTGGTTTTGCCACCCTGATTGCTAATTAATCAGAAACAGAAGTGCCTGGGTGAGAAATACCAAGTGTCAGGGGAAAATGAATGGGAACCTGGGCAGCAACTGCTGTCCCCACTGTGGAAACACCACTCTGAAGCCAATAGACTGGACTACAAAGCAAATGGGGGCCTGCGTTAAACCGGGACCCCAGGATCTAGCAGTCCTCATCCCCAAACACCTTTTTATCTTGTTTATTACAGAAATGACAACTGTCAGGACTGCGAAGAGCCCCAGCAGCCCCAGGGCGCTGCTCGGTTGCAGCCCTGACCCTACTGGCTGCCACTTCTATTTCCCTCCCTGTGCCCCTCTCTCCTCCATGGTCATCTGCATCCAAAGCATAGGTCAAAATTTCAAGCCTCGTAAATGTTAAGACTCTCAGCTGTACAGTAAAGTGACGCAAAGGACCCATAAGACAGCTGCTGTGACATGTCGATTCCCTTTGAACTGTTGCAGATGGATGAGGATCTGGGGCTGCTTCCTGGTCAGCCAGCCCTGGTTCATGCCAGAAAGCTTTACCAGCAAATGCAGCCTCCAGACAGAACAACCTGGTCCCAATTAGGACCAATCTGTGGCACTTTAAAGGGGTTTAGTGACTTGTTTTAACTGCCCCTCCAGTGAAGAACTCCAAAAATCTGGACTGGATCCCAAACAGTGAAGGTGCTTATCAAGGCACCCTTCTGTCATCAGGCTTGCCAAGTGCCTCCCATCCATCTCTCATCATTATTTTGATGTTGCTGCTCCCAAAAGCACTGAATTAACAGTTGCTTCTCTGGATTCACAGGGATAAAATGCCTGATCATGTCTACAGCCTGCACCTCGCATCCTGACAGTAAGCTCCCAATACGACAAGGGGGAGTTTCACCTGTTAAAAAATTTGGTTAGAGTTCGACTTGCTTCTTTTGCATTTTCCTACTACAGGTAGCAGTTATAATAATATCACACTCTATTTTTTCATAGCCTGGAGTAACGGTGTACCAAGTGTCCCCATTGCCTAAAGTCAGGCAACAGCAGATGTATGTTGTTGAAAGCCTGAGATCACAACCTCCCAGAAAATTATGAATATTTTAAAATTACTAGGCCAAATCTGCTCTCTGTGACCCCTCTAGAAATATTACGTTTGGACAAGTGCCTTTCACAACCAGATTTATCACGGGAACATTTTCAATGTCATTTCGATAAAATTTACTGAGTTTCCATTCTAACTGGGCGAATGATGCATTCCGCACAAGATATTTGTCCAGTGAGTCAAAATCAGTTTTAACTTATACTTGAAAGAAGGACATGGAGATCCCTTTCTCAAAGAACTTTGACAGAAGAATATTATTTTGCACTGCTGCTCTGCCTCCCTCCTCAGGCAGCTCAAGCATTTTTGCCCTCCTAAGGTCAAATGTTTCAAATGCGACTGGGAATTTGCACAGTCAGACCTGGTATAATTATAAAGGGACCTGCTTTCCACTGGGTGGGTGATCAGCAAACCTGTTGAAGAATCCCCTATGAGCTACCCACCAAAGGGGCCAAAAACTTGTGTCATGTCTGAAATTCTTGGCCTAGCATGATGGAGCCTTATAGTACTCTGGTGCGATAGGAAATGTTCTCTATCCGTGTCTTCCAGGTGGAGAGGATGATGGAGGAAGCTGTTGCTTGACTTTCATCTTTGGTAAGATCACAGATACATAGTAAAATCTGGATCAGAGGAACCCCTCGGCAGTTTCTCCCCCGCAGTGCTGTACCACTCTCGCAACAAAGACTATTTCCCATATGTTCATGTGGAGAGTAGATGCTACAATAAAGAGTAACTTAATGGACCACATGGACAATACGGTCTGTTGGGAAAGTGCCAGCCTGGCTTCTCCGAGGGGAAATCCTTCTGGAAGCTGCAGCAGATGTAAGGGTTGAAGGCAAGCTTGGGGACAATAGGGGTCCAAGGGACATGATATGGCTGGATTCCCAAAAAGTATTTGACAAGGCTCAACACCAAAGCTTGTTGAAACACCACCACCAACATGCTGGGCATTACCAGGGAGAGTGCTGAAGAACAAAACACAGGGCACAGATTTTGCCCGTGGCTCTGCTCTCCATCCCTCAGAAGCAGGATGGTGGGGTTAGAAGAGACCCAGAGGGATGGCAACTGAAATAACTGAGAGGATGGAGCTATGAGGAGAGACTAAAAAAGGCTGAGATTCTTCAGCTGGGGAGGAAAAAAGCAAATACGATGGTGGTTTACAGGACAGAGAAGGCAGTCGATCAAGTCTCACTGTCATTTACCTGGTCACCTGGCTGCTTGTTTACCCGTAAACTGCTGCTCACCACCTCCTACATTGCTGGAGCTAGGGGGTACGTGATGGAACGAACGGGAGCTCGGTTTAAAACAAAGAAAAACAAACACTTCTTTATGCAGCGGGTGTGCGACCTCTGGGGCTGGCTGGCACCAGTGAGGAAGAAAGCAAATTCACGAACAACAGGAGCTCCATGCAGATTCCGAAAGGATCAGGCGGGGATGCACCCGCCAACGTCTGCCTCGTACAACTGCAGGCCTGAGTCAGATGTTATAAAAATTATTGATTTAAACTTTAAAAACCTGAGGTTTCACATTACTCTGCGTTTTCTGCTTGAATCCCTGCATATCGTCTCGGGTGTCGGCAGCCCAGGTTTTGGCCTCCTCCTGGGTTACCCAGCCTAGATAAACATACGTGCTGCTGAAACTGTTTCCAGGAACTCCTTCCTCTCCCTGCAACCTCTTATCTCCCGGAGGAGATTGTCAAGGGGTACTTCAAAGCCCTTTGAAAATGGCCAGGGCTCTGCCTGTAGCCCAGCAGATACAGGCGCCCTCGCCCTGAGAAGTCAACAGCCGCCCGCTGCACAGGCGCTCGATGCTGCCTTATCACCCCCGCAACAACGAGCAGCGGGACAGACTTTGTCCCCTTGCTATCGCCGCCCCATCTTCAGTCTTTGCTCTGCCATACGGCGCCCGTCTTCTCCCCAGATTCACCCAGGTGGCTTGTGGCAGATTACGAAAATGAAGGGAAAGAAAAAGGAGTGGGTTTTGCTCAGCCCTGAGGAACAGGGAAGCCCGGAGCCTGCTGAGCTTGTAATTAAAATGTGGAAAGGCCATGACAGAGCTCAAAAGATGGAAGAATAGGATACAGGGAGCAGAAAAATGCTGAGTACCAGGCTTCGGGCAACACGCCGTTTTGAATTAAAAATAAATGAGAAAATTGCCTATAGAGAGGGGAATGTTGGGGGGGGTGAGGTGGCTGTGGAAAGAGGGGATGACTTGGGGAGCAATTGTTCCAGTGCTGCCCTCAGATAAATCTTGTTCGGCGTTCCTCCACCAAAAGACTGCGAGGTGTAGCGAGGCAGAGGAAAGCGGTGCAGCTGTTTCACGGTGTTATTACCCCCGCTGAACCATGGAAGACCAAGTGCCTGCCAGGACAAAAGGCAGGACTCCATGCATGCAGCTCTCACTCCATCAGCAACTCCAAAATGGAAACGCGAAACATAAAAATCACATTTCCGCCTGGGATTTGTTTTCTGCCATCATTAGCAAGTAGCACCACTGCAGGGGCCAGCATCGGGGACACAGACGAGGTGGCCACAGAGGGCCCACAGCACACACACACAGCCAGGGACATCCCGCAGCGAGAGGAAAATCATCAGCTGTCTTGACAAGCACCCTGCTTTATCCCGTGTCATATTTATCCCATCCCTATCATCCCCATTAGGCCACTGCCACTAAAATTACCACCCCAGAAAAAAGGATTTTTAAAAGACATTTGGAGTTAATTGAATAAATTGTGAACCAGGAGCTGTAAACATCAGACAGGTGTATGAGGAGCCTGGGGACAACAACACACTTTTTAGAAAGGGTGAGCAAAATAATTTGCAAGAGATGCTGGGTTGGGGTTGCACTAGCCAAGTGATTAAGCCAGTTCTCTGATGAACAACACCCAAAGGACTTCTATGGGACTCTGAGAGGCAGACACTAAAACTACGTCTGTTGGTTAAATCAATGCTTATGCACAGAAATGGCAAGCTAAAACTTACAGGGGACGTGAAGTAGGCGGGCTGGACCCAGAAGATCACTAAAAGCAGCAAAACTCAGGAGTAGAAGATCAATACTCACCCCTTCGAGTGAAGTTAGGGTGGAAGGGCAATATAGAGGTGGTATCATTACAAGCACACCCGCAACTCCAGAAGCTTAACAGGGATCCCTGCTTGAGTCTTTTTCTTGCTACATAAAGCTTTACAGGTCTGCATCTCTGCTGACTTTGGTGAAATGATTCCTCTTTTGCCTCCAAATAATAAGATCGGGATCTGACCTAAATGCACAGACCTAAACGACAACAGACATCTGGGGACACTCTTGCACTCACCACTAGTGTCTGAATCGGTGCCTGCTGCAGGTCTCCTTGCTCTGCGCTGAAGAGCCAGTGGAGCTCCTCAGATTGGTGTGGCCCCTGCAGATCAGCAGGGCAGCTCCTCATGCTTCCTCCTCTAGACGCATTTCCCTCGATGAATTAAAAAAACTGGGGCTGAATTAAAAAAGCTGGTCCGAGCTGGGGCTTTTTGCCTTTTTTCATACACATCACTGATTTATTAACGCCCTGTTAAAAGAGTGTGGGGAAATAAAACGGTAACACTGAAGAATACTCTGCCTCAGAAGGTAAAATTAATTGAATTACACAACTGCTTGTTCCCCAGCTTATACCATAGAGGACTGCACTAAATGGGCACTTCAGCGAGGTTCAATGTTTAAGCATAATACATATGACAATATTAGGTCAGCTGCATGCAGTCATACAAAAAGGCCACCTCCTGCAGCAGTGTCTTCCTCTCTGTGGTCAGTAACTGATGTCTATGAAGAAAATAAAAAGCAAAGTACGAGTGTGGCGAAGTTTCCTCAGAGACTTCCTCTCCCAGAACTGACGCATTTGTCAACGTCTCAGCTCTAGTCAACCCTCAATCATACCCTAGAGGTATGTCCAGTGCACAAAGCACATGGAGAAAAATGGTAAAAGTGACATTTTTTTCCGTTAAAAAAAAAATCAGTTTTTCCTAGAGCACTTTAATTTGATATGAAAGAAAACAAAATCCTCTCTTGGGAACCTCCATCCATCACAAAGCAGCAGTCATTTCAGCATCCCTGGAAAAACTTATGTACAACGAGGCTTACTTCAGTACATTCTTATCAGCCTCAGCTGCCACCCCATCCAGTATCTCACACAGGGCAGCTGAAAGAGCCTTTTGATCACAGCAGCACACACATGCACAGCATTGCCCTGGTGTAAAGGATGACCTGAACTACCTTAGCCCTGTCCAGATGTTGGGATGCGTAAGACAGCAGCCCACCTCAGCAGGAGAGCATCGCGCCACAGGGAGCAGATGGATCCTGGCACCAGGATTTGGCAGCACTGGATTCTGGGCTCTCGGCTAGCGCAACCCCTTTTCCTGCAAAGCAAGCATGCAAAGGTGGGGTGGCTGGGTCTCCAGCGAGCACATCCTGACTTCCCGCCACCCAGTGCACAAACCCAGTGGAACTGATTCCTCAAAGGCACCAGCAGCAGTGATCCAACACCTGGTACTCACCAGAAAGAAGCCCACTGGTGGGTCAGGCACTCGGGCAGGGTGGCTGGGCTGCAGGCATGGCCAGGTGAACAAGACTCCTGGCAGCCCCCAGCATGCCGGGTAACAAAGCAGAAAAGCAGCCAAGACTTTGTGTCAAAGAATGAGGAACCGGCCATGGGGAAGATGAATGGTGCATCAATCTCCTTCCTCTGCTTCGTGCAGGCTGCATGCGTTTCGATTGTTGAAAATACATCAGTATTACAACCTGGGATACAGGCAGCGCAGGAGGGCATCCTGGTATGCCACCCCGGTGTGCATGCTCCACTGACCTCCCAAAAAACAAACGCAATGGTGACAGTTTACAAACGTTGGTCCAGAGCAAAGCTCCTTCTCTGGAGTAATCCCACAGCAGGACCACTGGCTCCGTGGGGATGCCTAGGGGTCCAGCTGCCGCTCCCCACTTGGCTAACACAGCTCCAGGACAGCCATCACGGATGGCTGGGGGTGGGCACGAACAACCTTAAGCCTCGCTTGCCTCTGCCCTAGCACAAGGGACAAGACCCAGGGAGGAGGGTGACAAGATCCTGGGTGACAAGACCCTTGGTGCCACGAGGGAACGGGCTCTGCTCTTCCAAAAATGCCCCCTGGCTCACCCAGGACACACATGGCCCAACCTGCGGCAGCTGAAACACCACACCACCGGCCCCAGCATCCCCCCCAGCTGTCCCCAGCCAGGCCATGCTCCTCCTGCCGCTCGCCCCACTTTCAGGAAGCGGGCACAAGAAGCCTTCCCATGCCTCGTGGGGCCACAGCAAGAGGCTGCAGTGCTGCTGGGGATGCAGAAAGCCCGCCGTCATATCTCCCCACCCAGCCCAGGCCCCTGGGGATGGGGCAGCCCAGGGGAAAAGTCTATTTTTTAACCAGAGGCGTTTTGCCAGGGCACTGGGAGCACAGCCCCGGTGCATGGCCAGGGACTGCCCTCCAGCCTCCCCGAGCGGGCAGCAGAGGCAGACACATACACAGGTCAGAATTTATTTCCAAATACCTCATTTATATCATTCTCACATGAAATATTTTTTTCGGAATATAGCCTACACTTAGAAAACAGAAGAGAGGTCGGGTTTTTTTTGTTTTTTTTTTTTTTTTTTTTTTTTTATAAGGCACATCAGATTATAGACTACATAGATACATCTCCCCCTCACTTGCGCTCGTAAAATACTGGTGATTTTAAAAGTAATATTTCTAAAACCTAGACCCTGTGTAGCCCCGTGTAGAGCAGTATTCATAAAGTTATTAGACCTCAGTTTACACACACCTAGTAAAGGGCTATAACAAGTTGTATATACATCACATTTTCAGAAACAGTCACAGCTGGCTACATTTAAAAGTAATGCTACTCCAGACTATGAAACAGGCTGCTGATAAAATATAACCTACTGCTTCCAGTACGGCATGATACAAAGAAGTGTGATCTTGCAGAAGAAATTTTGTTATTTTTGCAAATGGAAGCTGCTCAGATTCAAGCCTGTCTCCTCCCCAAACACACATTTTTTGATCGACTGAGACCATTTTACAGAGAAGCAAAGCACCCAAGAGAAATCTGGCTTTATGTTTTTCTCCAAGATGACGGTATGACTGCATATCTGAAGTCCTGTCAAAGCATTCGAGTAAGAAATATAAAAGCTCAGACGTTAACTTCATGACCAGTAAACATTAAACCATTACCAACCAGATGCAACCAAGTTAAATGCATCCAGCTTCTGTGCTATGGAAACTGTTTTTCCAGGCCATTCCAGTGCAAAAGCCAACACATTTTTATTGAATCAGGCCCTAGGTAAAGATTTCCATCCTATTTTCAAGTTTTCAGCGATGGAACATTACCCATTCTGCACTCATTTTGCTGTAGAGGAGGAAAAAATACTGCCTGTGGAGCCTATGCCAATACAGCCCAGAATCCATTTACATAGTGTCATTTTCTTTAATGGGCCAGGAGGTAAACTGTGGTCGGCTTTATCAACTCAAATGGCTTCCACAGTTCTTCTTTCTATCAAGCATTGATTCATTTCTGATGAAAAAAGGGTTCCAGCTTTCTGTCGCTGTAGTTTAGTTTAAGACTATGAAAAAGGTCACTTCAAGGCTATGGCCGACAGAAAAAAAAAACCATACTCTGATCTTCAAGTATCTAGGGGAAAAAAAAAAAAAAGTAGTCATGGCCATAAAAAAGCAGACAGACAGCACAAAGTAAATATCCTCTGCAGAATAAGTTAAAATACCAATTCTTGCAGAGAGTCACGTTATGCCTCAGGTCTCTCAAACTCGCCGGGGCTGGAATTAGGCTTAGTTTAGCAGGAACCAGATTTAGTCAGAGAACAGGTCACACTCAACTTTGCACTATGTTGAGTTCACTCAGCTACATTTTAGGCACATATCAGTTGATCTGTTGGACTGATCCGGGGGGGGGGGGGGGGGGGGGGAAATCAGTTAAATTTCCGGGGTGGCCTCAGCCAGTTTCACAATTATGAGCTTGGACAAGATTCAACAAGAAGTGACTGTTGCCTTTGGAAGGGAAATGTTAACTTGGTTGAAAACAGCATCATGAAGAGGACATAGCAGCCTCAGTTTGTAGAGTCCTGTTTGTTATAAATCTTGATCTGCCCAATTTGTTATTTATTTAGCAGCCTTAAAAGGTAAGCAGGGGCATCCTGAAATTCTTGGCTGTAGACCTAAAACCAGATGCGGTTTACATGGTGCTACACCATTATTTGTTACATCTCTTTACAAAAAAAAAAAAAACAAAAAAAATAAAACCAAAAAACCGCAACACAACAGCATTTACATTCCTTTCAGTTGAAATAGATGAACTGTCGTCATGTCTGCAAAAATACAGATGAAATCGCCACTGCTCGAGGTAGCGAGTTAAAGCTTGGTCATGTTCCTCAGGCTTCCACGCGGTTTCCTGGGAAGAGCAGGGGAAGGAGGACAGAAAGGACTTTCACAAAGTCAGGAGGTGACAAACGAGATGTCAGCTCCATTAGGGTTAGGTTCCCTCACCGCATGCTGAAGGTATATTCATGACCTCTCCAACCGTGGCATTTGCGTATAGATTACACGTCTCGCATACCCTTTTTAAACTGATCCCTAAGAGCGTTGGCTTGGGAAGACACGGAGAAGAGAGCAGGAGTGGGGTTTTAAAGCTACAAATGTCAGTTAGGAGGCACAGTGTTATTTTTTCCCTTTGATCGTCCATGTGCAGAGCTCCATGTTTCCACCATTGCTTGCGCATTTCCTCCTGCGAAGCCCTGGCAGCAAAGGCCTCTGGTGTGCTCCTCCCCATCGCGTACACCTTACAACTTTAAGAAACTGAATCCTTTGGACAAATCCTTCTACTCTTACAGACACATGATGCTCTTCTTCCTTAATGAAAGGTTTTAGTCAAGACACCGGATGTCAGACCTGATTTATAGCAATTATTTAACTAAGAATCCTTCTGCCACCCTCAAAAGGGCAACCAAGATATCCAGTAGCAACATATACACATACATACAGATCTACACTATACACTCGGGACGACACAGAATGAGATTTCAGCTAATATAGCTTCTATTTGATTTCCTCAGAGCAGCACTAAGGTCCTCGCAACCCCTATACAAAACAGCAGTATTTTTTCCACCAGGATTTGGAGAGGTTTTTCATCTTGTCTGGAGTCCTACACTTGGATTTCTTTGGTTGCTGCTGGGTATCTGAGTACTGAATACCAGCCACGATGGCCGCATCAAAGACCTCCTTGAGGTTTTTCTGAGTCAAAGCAGAGCACTCGATGTAGGACGCAGCTTTTATTTCCTCGGCACAGAGCTTCGCAGCCTCCTCCGAGACCGGCTTTTCTTTGCACTTGTCCAGCTCGATGAGAACTTTGACATCCTCCCGGAGGTCCGACTGCGTCCCAACAAGGATAATGGGCGCCTTGGGGCAGTGACATCGGATTTCGGGAACCCACTTCTCACTCACGTTCTGGAAGGACGAGGGGCTAACCACACTGAAGCACAGCAAGAAGATGTCCGTGTTGGTGTAGCACAGAGGCCTGAGCTTGTCGAATTCATCCTGCGTAGAATGATATAGGAGTTAGCACCCAACAGAAAGAGCACATCAGCCCCGGAGGACACCCCGATACGCTCCCTAGCTGATGTCTGGAGGAGCTAAGGACCACCTGCCGCTGCAGTCTTGAGAGGCACCCTGACAGCAGCACCCAGACCACCCAACATTAGGGGCAGAAGCTGCCCGTATCCAGCCTGAGGTCTCACCTTGCATGGCTGCCAGCCAGCAGGCACTCTGCCACCACCGGGAATGTAGGACGAAGGTGGTGGCTTCTCCATGTAGCTGAGATTTTCTGACTAATGCCACAGCTTGTTTTGAGTGCTATTAATTTCCTTCACTCTTTGTACACCGGCCCTCTGCCCTATTGCATGGGAGCAATGCCGCAGGAAGTAGGTTACGGCACATGAGGAACGAAGCCAAAAATTGAAGCATGGGAGGGAGAAGGCACTTTCTACAGGTCCACTTCTCAGAAGGGTGAGTCAGTGAGCAGCTCTGATGAGCTGCTGACACCCCAACCTCCAGATGCGGGCTCGTGCGGAGCAGACAAGTGGCAGCAAGCTACCTTTCCTGGAATCACCTTTTAAACAGGTGACTACTTAACAACATCCTACAGGATATGGGAATAATTTCCCCGCCATTGTGCCCAGGGATTTAAATCTGATGGCAGCACTAACGACTCACAATGTGCAGGCTTAACATGCCAATGGCATAGAGTAAGAGCTTTACCTTTCCCTCCCACCCATGCCACATCAAACAAACTGCAAACAGGCCTCCTAGCGCTACTTTTCTTTTTTTTTTACCTTCTTTTTTTTTTTTTACCTCCTTTTTTTTTTTTTAACCTCCTTTTTTTTTTTTTGCCCCCCTTTTAGTGCAAACTCCAGCAAAGCAGACCCTTTTTCAGCTTCAGGAACTAGCCAGAAGAAAGCCAAACACCTCAAGGTAACAAAAGGCGTGCTGATCCTCTGCGAAGAATGCAGCAAGAAGCAAGGGTTAACTCCAGGCAGGCTGCTTTTATGCTGACAGCAGGATAAAAGCAGGGTAACACTAGCAGCCTGAACAGGTAGGATTTGCCTCAGCGGCAGTGACATTTTAATTAAAACGGACCGTGTTCTCAAAAGCTCTGAATTGAAAGTGCAAAGAACACACACAGCTGAAAACATCTCTCTGGTACCAGCAGTTTACTGCTGAATTGCAAGTCCCATGTTAATTTTCGAGATGTGAAATTTTGCTTTAAAGTCTCTGGAGGCCCAGGATATGCAGTATAAAGCCCCCTGGAAGCCTCAGAAGTCTCGTTTCGCTTGAATGAATTTCTTCCAGCAGCTACTCCGAGAGAGACAGCGATTTATAAAACACGAGTCAAGAAAGCAAGCTTCATTAGCTCTCTTCATTCTCAGATTAAGCCTCAGAGGGAACAAGGCTTTCACCGCTTGGCTCGAGAGAGAGACCCCGCACTTACTGAGAGCTGCCGCTCTAAACCACGGGGCTGTTTACAGAAAGGCACCTCGCCATGTAATTGCCTCTTCTTGCTACCTGAGCAACCTCAAAAGGGCTCAATTCAATGTGTTTGAAAGCCAAACCCAGATCTTAAGGGTTTCTACCCAGATGAAATAGCGCCCTTTATATTCCAAGTGCACTCCTGCAGTTTCAACGGTAGGTACCTGACCTGCAGGGACTCTACACCTCTTCGAGCTGGTGATGCTGAAATACAGTTTCCCTCTGCCTGGAGTGGGTTTTTTTTGCTGCAGATTTCAGTGACCATCTCACTGCAGCACTGTTTTACCAAAAAGTATCCAGCTAGGTATCTTTGATTCAGGACGACTTCTGTCGGTTTAGATAACCTCTTCATTTTTAAGGCAGTGACTCTACCCTTTCCGGCTGCACTTGGGCAGCCAGGGCAAATATCTTAACCATTAACGGCAGAGGTGACTGGGCCTGCCCATCCCTCCTGCCACTTGCGGTGGCGTTTCCATGGGCGCTGCCTGTCCACAGGCTGTCACCCAGTGGCAATTTCACCTGCCACACTCTGTATATGAACACACACAGCCACGGTTGTTGCGGTACCACCCTGTCTCTTCGGCAGGGCATGAAATCAGGGACAGTTCTGCTGTTCTACTTCGTATCGTTACCCGCAAAGGCTGCTTATAGGATTTTAGCTTTGGTTTATAGGGCACATGGGAGTCCTACACTACTGTCTAGGACTGCACAGCCCTTCAAACCCCTTTCCTAAGTAGGGCGCCCAGTTACAACTCATCTAAATAGGTTTGTATGTTAAGGCCACTGAGATTTTTCAGTGTGATTTTGGTGAAGGCGTAGACCCAGATCCACAAAGCTGCGCAGGAACCTAACTCCCACT
Organism: Larus michahellis; assembly: GCF_964199755.1. Taxonomy (NCBI): domain Eukaryota; kingdom Metazoa; phylum Chordata; class Aves; order Charadriiformes; family Laridae; genus Larus; species Larus michahellis. The sequence continues at coordinate 51,231,168 of NC_133898.1, read as the reverse complement.
GCCTTCAAACACACACCAGGTAGCGAAATACTTTCGGCTATCCAGACTCCAACCCCTGGCAAGCAGTGTCGCCCACTGCTCAGGGTGGTACAAGCCAGGGACTTGCAGAAAATATTCTTTTTATGTATGAGGCAAACTAGGGGCTGAAAGGCACCAGCCACCCTTAAGCCTTCAGGACTTAGACTACAGCAAACCTCAGCTTTAGGGCGGCAGCACTTTTGAAAGGGGTGGGAATGGCAAATATGAAGTCTCCACAGACAACACCCAAGAAGACTTTTTTCTCCCTTAAGCTTCTGCCACTTCAAAAACACAGTGCCTATCTCTGGACACCTACACAGCTGTGGATGCTTTGCACATGTACACCCCAAACACCATAGTTCTTAAACCCACAGTTATTTAGCAACAATAAAGACAGCGACAACCACTCAAAGAGAAACCCAGGTGGCCCTTGAATCCCCAATATGTTCAGCCTTTCTAGTCCAGCTAAGCAGAGCAGCAGCCTGTGCCCAGCCCCGATATGGAGGCACAGTATGTCCCCCACCAGACACCGGGCAAAGCAGCGGGTTAAGCAGCAGTGAAAATGATAGCAGTTTAATAAGATGATCAAACACTGGGAATCCTTTCAAATCTATGAAGTCATTAGCCAGACTATTTTGCGCAACAACTTCTCCCCTCCCGCTGTCACTTAAATCAAATAAGTGGCTTCACTGACCTGACCAGCTGTGTCGCAGAGCTGAAGTCTCACCGGCTTGCCATCGACAGACACGACAGCTTTGGAGAGAAAGGAGGAGGGAGGGGGGAAAACTGTGGTGAGTCCAACTTCACACGTTTTCCATTACAAAAAAAAAAAGAAAAAAAAAAGATTTACCACCCCTCAGCTCTTTCAGTCTTCAATTAGTTTAGTTTTAACAACTTCCCAGAGCTGGAAGGCAGTCTATCGCTAACACTCGGGCACACACAAGCCCCTCAGGGCTTTCCGATTCACGTCGCTGCAGGAGAAGGGCAGGCAGTGCCCCCACTAACCCGCAGCGGGGACAGCCAGCCAAGGGCCCCACGTCCTCCTTCTGCTACGAAGGGTGTAGTTTATTACCCTCTTGCACATCTAGTGGGAGGTGTCCCTGCCCGTGGCAGGGGGGCTGGAATTAGATGATCTTGAAGGTCCCTTCCAACCCAAACCATTCTATGATTCCACGATCTTCTACACACCCGGGACACGACAAGCCCCCGCTGAACCAGAGAGACAACCCAAAACCTCCCCTTCGCGATGGAGAGACGAGGCAAGTACTTCAGCTTTCCTGCTCCTATCTCGCCCAGAGCTGGAAGTCTGAGACCGGAGAAGTTCACCACTGAAGCTCGGCTGTGGCCGCACGGCCGGGCGCGACACCAGCTGCCAGCCCGGCTACGCTACACCGGAGATCAGCCGGTACCGCTGGCCGCGGCAGCCGTCTAACGGGCTCCGGTCCTGCCTGAGGAGGGTCCTGCCCCCACATAAATAAATAAGGAAATAACGGAAGCCGGACACCCCCAGCCCACCCCGATCAGCCCCGCCACAGCCCCGGGGCTGGCGCGGGCGGGACGCGCCGCTCCCCGCCGCGGCAGCACCCCCCTCCCGCCCGCCCCGGTCCCCGCGGCCGCCCCCCGGCCCTTACCGGAGAAGTTGTCGAAGGCGGTGGGGATGTACTCGGTGGGGTACCCGTTGGTGGTGTAGCTCACCACCAGGCTGGTCTTCCCCACGGCGCCGTCCCCCACCAGCACGCACTTGATACTGCGCCTCGGCTCGGCTCCGGCTCCGACCCCGGCCCCGGCTCCGGCCCCCGCCGCGGCCCCGGTCCCGGTCCCCGCCGCCCGGCAGCGGCCGCCCAGCGCCGCCCCCAGCGCCGCCGCCGCCCGGCCGCTGCGCACCCTGCGCGGGGGCACCGGCGGCACCTCGCAGCCGCCGGGTACCGGTTTGCTGATGTAGCCCGCCTCGCCCTCCTGCTGCGGCGGCATCCGACCGGCCACGCCGAACCCCGCCGGCCGGGAGGCGCCGCCGGCCGGGAGGCGGCGGGACGCGGCGACGACGGCGGGCGGGCGGTGCGGGGCCCCGGCGGGCCGGCAGGCTCGGCGCGACCGCCGCGAAGCCAGCCCCGGCGCCGCTGCGCGTTTCCCAGTGGCAGGCGGCGGCGGGATCGCGGGTCAGGCTGCACTCGCCTCGCCCCGCGCTACCGAGTCCCAACCGCCGGCCCCGCGCCGCCGCGTGACATAGCGCCGCGCGGGGGGGAGGAGGAGCCGCCCCCGCCGCCGCCGCCGCCGCCGCCCGGCCCGGGCCGGCACAGCCCAGCCCGGCAGGCGGCGCCACCGCGGCCCGCGCCGCCCGCCCCGCTGCCGCCGCGCGGGCGCGTCCCTCATTGGCCCGCGAGCCCCCGCCGCGCCGCGCGGCGGCGGGCCCGCGCGGCGCCATTGGCTGGCGCGGCGGGAGCGCGCAGCCCGCCCCCCCCCCGCCCCCCGCGGGGACGCGCCCGACCCGCCCCCGCCGCCATGCGGGCGTGGGGCCGTCGCCGCCGGTCCCTGCGGTGGGTGAGAGCCCACCTGCCGGGCTGAGCAGGGAGGAACTGGGCCAGGCGCCGGGGGAGATGGGGGGGAAGGGGGGAGGAACTACGTTTTTAGCAGCGCTGGAACCGGTTGGCCTTGGAAAGTTGACGGCAGAAAGTGAAAACCTGCTAAAAAGTTAAGCTCTGCCCTAAATGGGGGGAATTATTAACACGTTTCTTACGGGGGCCCTAACAGCACTGCACAGACATGAGTGGTGCCAGCTGGGGGGTCTGCGGTGTAGAAGTTTGTATCCTCCTTTTGCAGCCGGCAAGAAATGGTAGCTGAAGTGACCGGAATGTCGAGATTTCAGTTTGTCATTTTCATCACCATTTTGCTCCTCGTGCGGCCTGGAGTGCCATTTCCCCGTTTCCCTCGCTGATCCAGAAGCCCCTGTGGTTCTGCAGGGCGTGCCCCAGCTGCCCATCGTGCCCCAGCTGCCTGTCCCACGCTCACTGGAGGAGCTAGAAACATCAGGCCTACAGGGGGGCTGCCCTCCTTCTGCTTCTGCAAACCCTGGAGCTGCGTCGTCCCACCACGGAACACCCTGCCGAGGCTCCTGCCTGGTGGAAATAAGTGCTCGCTGCAGCTGATCTCTCTTTCCTGTGTGCCATGGCCTCTTCCATGGGAACGGCCACGATGGCTCTCCATGGGGTCGTGGTGCTCCTGCACTTAGATAGCATTATGGGTTCTCCAAAGCAGGGCCAGAGCAGAGGTCCTCCCTGGCCGAAGGCAGCTGGGAGGACCCCAGGTTGGATGCCTTGTGCATGCAGTTGGAGGGGTGGGGAGGAAACAGCTGGAGCCCTGTGCTCCCAGGCGGCAGCACCCACCTTGTCCTGGCAGGGAGCACAGCCGGGCAGGGACGGGGCACAGCAGCCAGCGGAGCACAGGGGCTCAGTGTGACCTACACGCTCAAGAGCCATAGGAGCCACTGACTCACATGTGGGACTCCCCAGTCCTGCAGGATTACCTTCCCCTAAATGAACAAAGACGGTGCTGTCACGTCTGGGCGTTAGTGCCAGAGAGAGACATCACAGGGCACCCCGCCACAACCGAGAAGCTTTTCCCTGTCGGGTGCTTTCATATATTGATCCCCCTGTGATGAAGCCTGAGAAGAGGAGATCACCCAGGCAGCCGAGCTTTGCCAGGATCGACAGCCAGAAGGATCGGAGTTGGAGCCTGCCTGTGCTCAGGCATGTGCTAAAATAACAGAAATGGCTTAATTCGTACCTTTGGTTGGTTTGGTGCAAGTCCTCTTGGGGATGCCTAGGTTAGAACAAAAGCATTCTATTTTAATTTAGTGTAATTATAGCCTGCCTACCTACAAAAGCCGACTTGCTTTAACAATGCTGTTGCAGCTAACTCCCCGGAGTCATGATGTAGTTGTGCCGGGATAAAGCTAATATGGCATATTCTTGTCGGGAAAGGGAAAAACATTACACGTGTAAGTGCAGGCTTACTTTGCAAACAGCTGCAGCTGTTCGAAAGGTTACCACCATGGCAGCCTGTTGCCACACTTGGTCCTGGGGCTGCTTCCTCCATAGCAGAGCCCTAAAGCCTGCGTGCTCCACAGCCACCTGGCTGCAGAGTCACGGCCTTTGTTTAATTCAGTATTAGACAGCTTCAGCCCAGCAGATGTTTCACTGAAATGGGGGAGAAGCGTGGCTGCTCTGCTCCAGCGGTTGAGGGGGCTCGGAGCTACCTGTACCGTGGTACCATCTTGAGCACTGATGCTGTTTCAGCAGTGAATCATGTAGCTTGGTATGAGAGTGATACAGGTGACAAATCACATGCCTGATCAAAATCAGGTACCAATCCCAGTACCAAAAATTGTTACAGGTCCTTCTTTTCCTTCAACTGAGCCAGGAGGAAAATGGGTGAATTGCACAGAGACTTGTGTCCCTTGTTCTGAATTAAAAACAAATCACTTCGGTGAGACTTTGAAGGCAGTTAGGATCTACTCCAGACGTGGAATAATGTTGTCACTCATTTCTGAAGAACTGCGTGGAGCGTGGAGATGAGATGCTGTTACATCTGATGTGTTCGCTCCCTACTGCTCGGTGCAGGGGGCAGAGCCACATTTGCAGTCCAGTGTCTCATTTTTATTCTGCGTGGTTCAGCCACATCTCTACACAAGACAAGGCAAGGCTAACAAAAGGCACTTACAGTGGGAAAAGGTAAGGCTTTTAAGACTCTAGTCCCCTGTGAGAGTTTAATCTTGAGGCTCCAAGCAGCACCTGAGAAAATTGTCTCCCACACGCATGAGCTTTGATAGAAAGGCCCGTTGTGCCTGAGGAGCAGAACTGTCAAGAGGAGTCTCCATCGCCATGCCCAGATGCTTGTTACCCTTTCCCTTCTCCTGCCAGAGCCCAGCAGCCTGTAGTTTTCCATCTCCAGAAATCCAGAGGAACTTTCCACCTCGGGGAGCAAAAAATTGGAGAAAAGTCAATAGACCAGACTCGGTTCATACCACATTTATGCAAGGAAAGAAATAAAAGGAGAACTATAATTACATTTTTGCTATATTTTACTCTCAGCAGCATACCATAAATCATGTACCTTGTTAGTGTTGTGGAATGGCGTGTGATGATGGAAGCCAGCATGTGGTAAATACACTGATGCTAAATAAGCTCATGGTAAGTATGGTAAATGCTATACACTGGTCAGCTTTGGCCATCATGGGCAGGGTGTCATGGCATGATGATGCCATGACAGCAGACAAATTTCTGTCCGTTTTGGACAGTCTGCCAGCTGAAGGTGAGCAGACATACTGTGACCTCTGACGCCAGGGTGGAATATGACCCAACTGAGGACGCGAGGGTGCCTGAGCTATGTCACCTCTTATCTGCAGTCACAAATGGCAAATCCGTGGCCCGTATCAGTGCTGCGATGAGAGCTCATTAAGAGGAAAGATGCACAACCACAAGGAAAACTCCCGTAGGTGGGAGATGAGAGGGCGGGCAGTATGCACTGAGTGACGATCCGCTTGAACGGTGTGAAAAGATGATGTGAGAAAGCTCTTCATGCAAATGCCGCGAGCGAAAAATGCCACACGCACATTTTTAAACACCTTCAGTAGACAAATACAGTCAATGCATTGAGCTAAGTAGGCTCCAGCGAGATAGCTATAACGGTCCGCATTGTTTCTGTGCTCGGGGAGGGGGGCGTGAGTGGATTCAGAGCTGCATGGTTGCCCTATACTGTAATGTACCCTACCAAATACAGTGGCCCTTTGTGTAAGAGGATGAGCTAACCGGTTGTTTTGCAGAGGGTGGGGGGCAGTTTACACCACAGCAGCAAGTCAGAGCAGCTCCCGGGCGGCTGTGCTGGTGATGGGCTGAGGGTACATTGATGGAGGGATGCTGTAACAGATAGCCGCCCTCTCCGAAGCGTTCGGCCTCGGCCCTATCGCACGCACACATCTCACAGGTTTGAACCCAATTATTTTCAGAGCTCTGAGCTGGGGGATAAACAGGCTTAACTCCACATAGGTCAACAGGGTGGCAGTTGTCTGTCTCTGGGCTGAATTTGGTGCATTATCAGCCCGTTCACAGAAAAGCTCTTGCTCTATCTTACATGCTCGTGTTAGTCAAATATTATTCTTTGAGAAAAATGACAGAGAGAGGAAATTATTTTATCAAGACGTGAAGTAGGTCATTGTTATATCCTGGCTTATCATTTTCCCTGCGATACAAAATATATGAACTGGGTGCTGGACTTGCAGAATGAAAGCTTTCTTTTTTTCTTTTTTTTTCTTGCAGAAACTTGAAAAGCCTGACACGGAGAGAGGCGAGGGAGTGAGGCAGCGCGCTCTGAGCATGATGTGATGCACTGCTGGTTGTTCAAGGGAAGAGTACAGCCTGCTCTGCAGGGTTGTCACCAAGATCCTGTTCTTTGTCAAGAAGAGCAACCCCAAGGTCTGGAAAAAAAAACGTCTGTGATGCACCCCTTCATTTTCCAAAGAGCAGGATCCAGTGACGTGGCCAAGATGGCCAGCGGCAGGAGAGGTGGGGAGAAAAGAAAGGGGAAGTATGAGGGAGCAAAGAAAGGGCAACAACCTGGAAAAGAAAAGGCAGCGTGTATAAAGGATGACTCTGACCTGCTCTGACTCCAGAGAAGTGCTTTTGAGGCTGTTCTTTGAGAACGGGAAGGGAAAAGGACTAGAGAAGGACAAGATATTGCTGCTTTTATTATATATTTGATTTTTAATTAAAAAAAAATATGTATATATATATTTGCAAGGGCTTTTTTTAAGCAACATTTTCATCACCCAAGATATTGATTTCAGGGAAGTTTTCACTACCCGGGGAAAGGGATCAGTAAAGGGCACACATTGTTAACACAATAAACTCTCCCCACCCCTCCAGCTAAGTTCTGTTTGAGAAGACACTACCAAAAACTCACAGGCAAAAAGGATTGTTGAGATAAACCTGAAAAACAAAACAAAACAAAGTGCAATTGCTTCAAGCCTCCCAAATTCCTAGTTAATTCAGAAAACAAATTAACCCTAACCTCCTATCTGCAGTGCCTCTGCAGGGGAACCACGGTGGGAGGTGATCCCTTTATCTCACTTTCAAAATCCTTTTCAGCTGATCTGGGGTCACAGCTGCTGAAACAGTGCTGCATGTCCTGTGTTTTGTGTGACGGTCACCGATTTGCCTGCTTGTCCTGAAGCCCCTCACTGCCCCAGGGCTGTCCCACACCCCTCCGGGTGCACCAGAGGTGGGAACTCTGCTGCAGCCTGGCCCCTCTTCCCTGGGCTCTCCCTGCTGGGTCTGAGCAGGGACTGAGCCCTGGCCCCAGCAGGTCGCCTGGACACTGCTGGGGACAGGCTGGGGAAGATCTCGTTGGTGGCAGAGAAAAGTCTTGGTAAGAAAAATAGCAAAGAGACTAGTTTTGCCAAACATCTGAATGAAGGAGCTGCCCCTGCCCTGTGGCGTACTGCGTTCCATTACCCTCCTGCTCGCTGGGGTTTATAACCTGCCGTGCTATTTCTACCCCAGGAGCCACGGTTTACAGAGATGATGTGGAAAGGGGGATGTAAATCCAAGCACTAAGCCGGAGCAGAGAAATGACAGCTCAGTTTGGACACACATCTCTGAGGAGGCAGGGGCAGAGCAGCTAGCACTCAAAACAGGCTTGGTATCTGCAGCACGGATACTCTTTGCCACACTGCACATCAGCCCATATGTGAATCCCTTTTATAACTGTCTCAGCCCCAGCAGTTCCCCAGGTGGACTCCCAAAACAGTTATCAAAATCCTAGTCCCAGCAGCTGGGAAAAGCTTTCCTCCCTACTACGCAACCCCCTCCCTGTCAGGGCAGGCTAGTGGGTATCTGTTCTGCCACAGCCTTCCCAACATTTGCAGCGTGCCTGGGAAGAAACCCTACTGGCTACCTCTGCTGGTTCCTGCTCCAGCCCTGCTCTCATCCCTGCTGTGAGCACTCTCTTTGCCCTTCACCCGTGTTTGAGCTGAGGTGACCTGCGTTTATGGGCATCTTCATGTGACCCCACAGATAGATCTCCATGGCCCTCATGCCCATGCCTAGACTGCAATCCACCATCTCCCATGTACGCTCCTACCCCAGTCTTCAGTGTCTCAATCTGTGTTCCTGAAGTCGTCTGTATCTCAGGGGTGTTTTCTGCACAGCAGACTTTTTTTTTCTAGCCAAGCCAAAAGGCCTCTATCGGTTTTCCTCTCAGGCATATGGTTTGTTTTTATACTAATTAGTCACCCAGAGTCTCTTTGAATGTTGATGAACCCCAGCAGTTTGGGTGCACCAAAATTCATCACCCCCTCTGTGTGCACCTCACCTGCACACTGTACCCGAGCCCCTCACCTTGCCGGAGTTTCAGGCCTCGGGGCTGCTTCAAGAGGGAGCCAAGTTCCAGAGCAGTCTGCCAGACCTGGGGTTTCCTCCCCAAAATATCCACCTTGGTGGCATGACAGATGTAAGGAGCCTGGTCTCCCAGGGACAGCTGGGAGGTGCTGGGGGGACTCCAGCTGCGCAATGGGAGATGCAGAGCTTGTGTCTGGACCAAGGAGTCCTCGGTGGCCAGACCTAAACGTGCTGACAATTTTACCTATCGATAAAGGAAATGCAGGGATATTTCTTTGCATTTTGGATGTGGAGCTGTATTTAAGAATAAGGTCCCAGTTTGCAAATGAGTTTTGACAGAGGATCAGAGGATAGTGTGATCAGAGCTGGCTGGAGGACCAGGAAGAGGCAGCCAGGGCGCAGGCTGATGGGCCAGAGCGGCAAGCAAAGAGGGAGACAGTTCAGCAATGAGGCAGGTGGAAGGAAGTGTGTTTGGCACATCTTAAACCCACATGCAAACATTGGGTTTGGAAGGGGAATGCAAGGGAGTGGACAGTCCATGTCTCCCCTAGGCATAGAGAACCTGGACACTGAACAGCCTCGTAATGCTGAGCGATGTCTTACAGTGCTTGTGAAATATGCCCAGATTGGGCTGAAATGGTCACTAGCCAGGGCAAACAGAGACCAGCACTCCCCGGAGAACTCCACCGCCTCCCCACCACTATGATGTGTCCCCAGGGCACCTCTCGCTAGGCCATACTCGTCCTCGCATGAGCTCACGGTTCATGGGGGGCGAGGGCAACTTTCTAATGGGGGACAGAACTCCTGTCAATGGTGCTGGGAGGTGAGCGGGGCAGAGACCTGTCTGCTTTGCATGGATACCCCTGCGCTCACTTCTGCACCCACCCTCCCCCGGGGAAGCTTGCCCCAGCCAACGGATCTGTGCTGATCTGCCTCCGTGGCCAGTGTGGCCCATGCATTTTCAGTTGGTTACTCTTAAAGTCTGAAAAACAATGATTTGTCCTAGTGTTATCTCTTTTGGAGGCGGCTGTTTCCTCTTAGTATCAAACTTGGAAGAATCTCATGGCCACTGCTGAAAAGCGTTTTCCTTTTCCACATTTAAAGATCTTTTCTGTAAGCAGTTGCTAGGATCTTCTTGGTGGGGACTAAGAGGCTTGGAACAAGGCACCACAAAGTGTCAGTTTTATTGAAAGTGAGCAGGCCGTTCTTCCCTGATAGCTGCCCGACTTCAAGGGCCGGCATCACGGAGCAGCAACCACAGCTGGCTCCGGGGCAGCTTAGCAGAGGTGGGAAAGCCACAGCTTTTTGTGTGCCGCATGGTAAAACAAAGGTAGGAAAGCAAAGAAAGAGCATGATTCACTTGGTGCAGAGCAAACCCTGCCACCCAAGTCTGCACAGTCCTGGCTCAGGTGTTTGTACGTGGAGTCTCCCAGGTGCCCCCCTGATCCCCAGCTCAGCGCTGGATCCAGCCCACCTCCCTGGCGCTGGCAGCTGCATCTGGGGAGGAGCAGGTACCTCTCGGCACGCTGTGCTTCACCCCACCAGAAATCTGCTTTGGGAGAGGAACTGTAAGCAGGTTTGGGATACTGGAAAGTGGTTAGCCAGGCATTATGTTTCCCCTTTCTTTCAGGGACAGGATGAAAACCTTCAATCCCCAGGTTTTCAGGCTAGAACTTTTCAGCCATAATAGGTATACATAATCAGACATAGAAGCCAGCCACAATATAAGTTATTTTTTCCCTTTCAAGCATCCCGTCTCTACCTGAGAGTCTGTCTCTAACTATTTTGTTAGCAGCCAGAGCGTCGCCTGGCCAGCCTACAAGACCGGGCTCAGGAAATTGCCATTCTAGTCCCAGCTTTCCTGCTCACAAACCTCCCTTTGCCTGAGGATTTAGATGGATTTAGAAAGAAAAAGTTGCTAGGACAGTACTACCAACACAGCTCTACGAGGCAAACCCTTCCAGGGTGGTTTATTTTTACGCAGCAGGGTTTTCACCAGCCTGGTTTAAAACAGTTTTCTGAACAGAGTAAGATTTGAAGGGCTCCTTTGCTGGATAACATTGCCAGACTGGTGTCCTCTCTTAGCTGGGGAGGGAGCAGCCAGAATTCATGCGCCTAAAACCATAGTTCTACGGGAAAACTTGTGTCGAGTGAAAACGGAGCCCGTTTAACAGTGTATGAGAAGATAGATGTCTTGAAGTCCTCAGATTGAAGATGTGAGCAGGGGCAAAGAATTACTGGAAGATAATGTGATCCTGGCTTTGAACCTACTTCTTTACGGTTCTCCATACCCTTGGAACAGAGTGCCAGAGCAAGAAGGATAAAAATGCTGAACTCCCTCTGGCTCTAACCCTTCAGGAGAGGCGTTTTCATGGAGAGGGAAGTGACCGAGGGGCTTTGAGCACCGAAGTAAAGGCATCGGGAGTAGGAGATTAATAGGTTGCCAGCTGCGTCGGCATGATAAGCCCAGCAAGGACCCGGATGCTTTCAGTCAAAAGTGGATTGAGACCTCAGCAGGGACACATGGCAAATCAGCCAGAAGCTACACATGGAAAACTGAGCGAGGCAGCACAGGCAAACATTTCTTATCTTTGCTTTACGTCAATAGAAATGGCATTGTAAAAGAGGCAGCAAAGTATTTGCTGGAGAGGAGGAGGGAAAAGTCCACAAGCTTTTTTGGCTTGTACATGTGGGTTTTTAAATGCTACTGTTTTCCTCGGAAACTTGTCATTGAAAACAAACAGGCAAAAATCACCCAGCGAGTTCTTCTAGAAGGCTGGTTGGTTGCTTGTTTCGGTGGATTTAGCCGGGCTGTGCTGGCAGGAATGCTGCCTGCCACTGCTGTTGCGCTCCGAAGGCAGCCAGGAAAGTACAACCTCTTAAACCAGCCCAAAACACAGCTGCGGTAATTACCCCATTTACTCTGATCTGCTGCAAAATGGGGCTCGGGGGAGAGGCAGACCTCAGAAATCTGGGGCTCTCTTCAAGGTGATCCTTTCCTCAGCCATCTCCCCATTTCCCACAGCTCCTGCTTCTCCAGCAGCCCTTCCCAATTACCTCCGACGGCTTTTGCTTTGCTTTCTGGTTTTATTGTTTTCTTTAAGACTAATTAAGAAAAGAGTGGATGAGGCGCAGATTTCTTGCATGGATTTTTTTTTTGCTGGTGGTGTTAGCTTTCATTTTGCTGAGTTTTCTTTTTGATTTTAAGCTGTTTTGATAATGCAAGAAAAAATATCTTTTCTAGCAGAGGCAGCACCGAGCAAGGAGAAGGCTCAGCAAGGAGAATAATAATTAGGGAAAGGCCACGAGCAGGTTTCACCTCCTCGGGGGGGTCCAAAGTTGCAGCCCCAGCCTGTGTGGGTGATGGGCCCTCGCTGAACCCCTACTGCCAGCACCCTGGAGCTGTGAAAGGCGCAAATATTCCCACCATGCAGGAGGTGTGCAGGCGTCAGTGAGCGGTGAGCTGGGAAGAACAAAAGGCTGGGACAAATTACATTTGAAACCTCATAGCCTGGATCCATATGGCCCCTGGATCCGTCCCTGCCCGGCAGAGCCTCGGGGTGGCTGCTGGCCGGAGCAAAGCTCATCGCCGGGTTATGGCCAGGGGTTGGTTCGCTGCAGCTGGGTTGCCTGGGGCAGGGCCCCCCACCACACTGGCCAGCAGGGAGCTGTGTGTCCCGAGACCTCCCTCCTCCCGCCGCAAATCCTCACCTTAGTTGTGCAGGGCTCTGCAGGGACCTTAAACCTGTGCCTGGGAGCTGGCCCTGCAAGCCTGAAGGTGCTCTGTCAAAAGGTCCAGTCGTGACTTTTCAGGTATCAAAATAATGATATTGCTCATAAAAAAACCCATTCAAATAGGATTGTAAGTAAATCAGTGCACTTTCATATAATGCCTTAATTTATGAACACAGATTCTCTGGATTCACAGTCCCTGGCACCATGGTGATGGGTATGATCCAAGAACAGAGATCGATGACCCAGTAGCTCAAAGACCGATCGTCTCCCTGTTAACACAGGCATGGAGAAAATGAATACGGAAAATTCATGATGCTGAACTGCTTTTTGTTTTTCTCAGTAGAGGAACTTCAGGCAGCATGGTTGTAAAGCGCTGAGCACCCTCTGCCTCTTCCTGACCCCGGTAATTTCCTCTGCATAAACTACCTGTATGGATTTGACACGTGGTCTCAGAGAAGCCCCGAGGCCTCGTACATCCCAATAAGGCAAAGTGTACGGGGTGGAGGAGCCAGGTCCCTGCCTAAGCTTCTGCAGGTCCCTAAGGGTCAACTTAAGTGCAAGCCTGACCCTGTTCTCGGGACCAGACTTGCCCGGCTCATGCTTTCAGCCTCACCAGGCTGGGTTTTGTCTCAGATGCAGGGCTCAGAGGAGGTGGCCCTGTCTCACCCTGTGCGGTCCTAGACAGCATCCCCACCCGACCTGGGGCACATCTTGGCTGGCTCGTCCTCACCATCCCGAGGGGATTTGAGCCCTGGGGCTGGGACAGGAGGTTGGGAAACAAACAGACCGCGGGGCCTGAAATGTCCTCTGGAGACACATCGCCCTTTCAGTGTCCCCACAGGTAGCTTTTTCCACTCAGACCCAGGGGCAGAGCAGCACTTCCCCGCCCCACAGGGATGCTGGGGTGAGTAAAACCATTAAATGCTGTGCAGTGCCGAGACGCCAAGGCTACAGCAACACAAATTAGTAAGACAGGCCAGGGGATGTTTTCTGCCCCCGGGCCCCACTGGCATGCCCAGCCATCCCCAGAGGGACAAGCTCTCGTCCCCGCCCCGGAGCAGGAGAGCAGTGCCTAAACTGCCTGCTGGGAGCCCTCCCTGGCCCACCCCGGCTCCCAAAACATGCCTGGGCACCGGCTGTGGGAATATTTGCTTGGTCTGGGACAATCTCTTTTGAGGACAATGCCAACCATTTAACTGCACGGGTAACCGCCTGGGCCTGTGCCCTGCCTCCGCTTTGTTTATGAGTTTGTTAGTACCTTGTTGCTGGCCAACGCTAGTGTAGACAGAGAGCCTGCCATTAACAAGGGCAATAAAGCACCTACAAGGGAAAAGTACAGAGTGTTTCATCTGGTTTTATAAGAAAAAGGTGCTTTCTCATCTAGAGTTCCATCTCTTTTGTCCTGTCCTGGTCACTCCGGAGCTGAGTACTGTGATTTTTTGGGTGGTGCTTAGCAGAGGGACCCCTGGTTGCCGTGCATCGCTGCCATCCCAGCGGATGCTGCTGCAATTACACATAATAATACGGGCAGGTTTAAGACAGGCCTGCCTTGCAGGAATATAATGATCCCGGTGGCCAGCTTACCAAAGGGAACAAAGAAATTATTATAGGGTCAGGCAAAAAATAAGGAAAAAAAAACCTAAAAGAAAACAAAGAGCCATTGACAAGAGGCACAAATTAGTTAGGTCTCCAGTGTCATTCTCCATCTGATAAAACAAAAATGTCCAGAGCAACAATTAACAAGAAAATATGAGGGGTAAAATATCTCTGTTTAGTTCCAGGTACGGACTATACACAGAGCTCTTTTTTTTTTTTTTCCTCAGGCTTTGGGTTATCTTAAGTCTTGGTTCATGTGGAGCTGGTTGTGTGTGTGTGTGTGTGTGTGTGTGTGGTGCGGTCCCTGAGGATTCGGGAGCTGCCTTTTGTGAAGGGCAGCCCTCCTGAAGGGAAGTGAAAGAGCAAAGCAGGTGCAGAGGAAACGGGAATGTGCTTTGGGTGATCCTGGGAAATACAGCCCAGGGGCAGGAATGAGAGCTTGCAAAGGACTCAAAACTAGAGGCAAATCCAGCAAGTGGCAAAGGATGGGAAGACTGCACTGAATAAAACCAAAGGAACAGAAAAGGAAAGCTGCAGAGAGTGCCATTCCCAGGCTGCTTTGCCACATGGAAGAGAAAGGGCATAATCTGCTCTCCACAGCACGTGGAGGTAAATAAGGCAAGAAATAATGAGCTTAAAGTGCAGCAGGGAAAGCTCAATTCAGATGGTAGGACAAACTGTCTAATGGTAGGGACAGCTGTATATTGCCGTTGCCTCCTGGGGATGAGGCATTTCCAGCAAGGTGAGGCCCCCGTGGCTGTCAGGAGCGGTGAGGGACAGCTGATTTTATTTCCAGACAGCTGGGATGTGCTGGTGTTTCCTGACAGCTTCTTTTCCAACTAGACTTTTGGTAACCAACCCAGGGACTGTATCGTACAATGGCTCCATAATGATTTTCACTGACAACGCTACAGAAACCAGACAAAGCCTGGGATACATCTCAGTGCTCTTGCTCCCTCGCCGCGCGTTGAAGTAGATGCCCCTGTTCAATTCGCTTTTTCTCCATCCACTTCACTGACCAGCTCCTCTTGCCCTATGGATCACTGGTGTGCCCCTAAAGCACAGCCTGAAAACCACAGAGTTGGGTGTCCTCCTAGGAACCCTTTTAGGTCCCTTCCCCACACAAGTGCAGCCAGCTGCCTGGCGCCAGGGGAATCCTTGTCTCTGTGGGTGAGGAACACACAGGTGCTGGGTGCCGGACGCTGCCCAAGAAGCCTGCGAGAAGACACAGTCAAGAGCTGTCAGATGTACAGCTAGATCCCATTAAATGCTGTCAGTTCTGGATTTCAGATTGATCTGTCTCAGAGGAAGATCACAGAAACAAGAAATGACACTTGCCTCCTACAGTTTAGTGTTTGGAAGCAGCAGTTGTTCTCCCTTATATTGTATCATTTACCTATATCATACCATCTCTGTACAGTCTTGCTGGCGAAGTCCCCATTTGGTTTGCAGCGATTCCTCTTTCCTTCCCTGCTGGATCAAAAGACTCAGCTGGTGCCTCAAAATTGGTCCGAATCCCTGCTACTTTGCACAGCAGCTGGTGGCATCGTAGGTTATTCAGTCAAAGTTTCCCCAACAATCTTGTTGCTGTGGCATGAAGCAGAAGGGAGAAGCCCTATCTTTACTGCACTAGCTTTTGTAGTTCAAATAATTAACACTTGTTTTGTTAGTAAACTGAAGAAGCATGAATTGAAGATGAACAAATAAAAATATCTTTTTTTTTCCCCCGATGCGATAAGGACTGGATCCTGCAGACCCTCGTGCAGCTTGCTTCCCTGCTAACCCAAGCGTAAATGTCCTTGCGTTCAAGGCCTGACCGGAGCTCTTCTGCATGGCTTGTCCTTCAAAAGCTAAATGACAATAATAAATTGTCCTACTTAAACAAGGGACCTATTTCACCTTTTCGCCACACTCATATGAAAATGGCAATGCTAAATACACTTGAAGATCAAAGGCCTGGTATGCAAAACAGGTCCTGTGCTCCAAACCGACACGCTTCTTAGGGGTTTGTTGCTATGGTACTATTGCCTTGACAAGTTAAAATATCCCTCGTCAGCCTCTGTGAGAGCCGAGACAGAAAAGTAACCATCAAAAAATAACTGAATAATGTCTTTAACTACAGTCACTGAGCAGTTAATTATTTTTTAAAGCTTTAATCACCCTTAACTTCACGTTTGGCTATTAACCCACCAACTGATCATTAACTCTATGGACTGAATGACTGATTTCCACAGAATTGGTTGAAAGCTGCATTGGTTTTTAATTTTTTTATCTGAAGGACTCTAGTATCTCCCACCAGCACGCAGACAACCTACTGAATCCCCTGTAAGACTCCAGGGCTGAGCAGGGAGGTACTCACAGGTTATCTGCCCAGAGACACAGTGCTCAGAGCTGATAAACTCACTGCGGCTCTATCCTGCTTTCCAATTTAACTCAAGCCTCGCTAAGCGGCAGGAGTAACCTGACTGAATTGTTGTGGGTCACAGCTTGAGGTCTTTAATCAACATTCCCAGCTTAATCAACGGGAGTTTAGCTAGCCTGAAACCCAAATCAGGATATTTCTGGTATTTACCCTGGTGCTTGTCCTTTTCCTATCAGCACAACTGGTTATGGATAAATGTAATGTTGCTGCAGAAAAGATCAAATGTCAATTGGACTGCTTTTTTTTTTATTATTTCTTTTACCCCCTCCAGCTTTAAAATGCCTACAGCTGAAATTTTCTAGTGGCAACTTGCTTAGGCTGGTTAGAGACATCTGCTAATAAATGAAAGGAGAATTATTTATACTTTTTTTTTTTCATGAATAAACTCTTCTGACTCACAGTCCTTATCCTAAGCCACAAGACCATCCTTCCCTCCTGACTTAAGATCCGTAAGACTGAAGAAGCTGACTCTGACTCACCGGAGGAGGGCCGGGATTGGACTGTGCCTGCTACAGGCATCTTTCTTCCGAAAACAACACAGCCAGAAATAGGATGGGAGAAAGCCTCCGGTACGCTGGCCCTGATTTGTCTTTGGGAATCGCTGGGGTTTTGATCGCTCCTTTTAGTATGAGAATGAACTAAGCTCAGATTTGTAACTAGCAGTCTAACCACCCCTGTGCTGACAGGCACAAACGTCAGGAAATATGTAGTTAGTTCCACTGGCGCTGCATCTTTGAAGTCTAATTGTAAGTACCTCTGTCATACCAGGGGAGGTAGAACAACACATCTGGAACTAAAAGCTTCCTGCTAGACTTTTCGCACTAACTATTTCCAGCTTTTTTCCAGATACCAGTTTTCAGCAAAATATTTCCTAATTGAAAAATACTGATTCCTTAAAACTATTGTTTTTCTTGTGGGAGCTACAAAAGAAAACATGCCCAGTACATTTCTCAAACAAAAGTAATAAGGAGAAAAATTACGAATATGAAAGTATCACGTTTTTCCATTGTTGACATTTAGAATAGTGTTTTCTCTATTCAAATGTCTTTTACCATTTAAATAATTTTACTTTCAAGTCATCAAAAAAATCAGCTTGAAAGTATCGAAATTAAATATTTCCATTGACTCAAACTGCATTTTTACTGTTTGCCCGCAAATATTTTCCACATCTTGATTTTCTATCCCATTTTGTGACTTGAGGGACTTTTTCCATTTCTCTCCGCAGAAAATGGTAACCAGATATTTTGTGCCTGAATGAAAAATAGGATAAAGTTCCGGGTAAGATAGCCCACATATGCCCTTGGAATATGTTCATAGAGGAGCAGCACACCAGTGCCATCGTTTTGGGTATACAGCAAGGCTCTGCTGTAAGTCGGGCAGGAGACGAGTGCTCCATCAGATCAAACGTGCTCCAGGCCTCCTACAAGGAGTTGCCAGCGTGAGGCTCAGCAGGACAAGAAAGTGGTCAGGAACAGACAAAAAAACACTGGGGGAGAATCATTCTTCTGCATATATTTATTGAATTTTCAGATTGCAGAAATGCAGTCATGTCAGTTCACAGCAGCAGGATGAATGTCCCAACCTAACAAAAGCACCAGGTTTCCAGTATTCTTGTCTAATGCTAAAATCCTGCAGAAAAATCTGTTACTGTGCATAGGGAGGGACTGTTCCTCTTGCGGACAGAGCTCACAGTGAAGTACCAGGCTGTAGCTCTGGAGCCAAGAAGTTGCAGAGGCAGCTGCTGCCTTTTTTTTTACCCATGTTGCCTGCCCGCCTCCAGCCCTGCGCAGCAGTGGGACCAGGAGTGCACCAGTAGCTCTGGCTGCACCCTGCACGTTTGTAAAGCTGACTCCTCAGGCTGCGGCAAGCCCGCACGACAAAGATTGTCCCAGCTCCCAGGAATGAAATAGCACCTCTGCCAGTACAGTTTATAACAGGGCCTCAGGCAAAGAAGATACAGTATAACTGCAGCCACCTCCATGGTCACAGTTGGCATTGTCCCTGAGGGCAGGAACCACGATAAAACCTAGAGCCACGAGCAGCATCACTGTGCCAGCCGCGCTTGCTGCGTGCCCTGGGCTGGGATGCTGAGATGCTTGGGCTGCGGAGCTGCTGGGTGTGGGACTGCGGGGACGCTGAGCTGCAGAGCTGCGGAGCTTTGGGACCACTACAGCTTGGATGTGGGGCTGGATGCTGGGCTGTGGGGATGCTGGGCTGCAGGGCTGTGGGACTGCAGAACTCCTGGGGTGTAGAGCTGCAGGGATGCTGGGCTGTGGGCATAGTGGGATTCAGGGATCTGGGTGTGGATGCTGGGCTGTGGGGATGGTGGGATTCAGGGATCTGGGGGTGGATGCTAGGCTGTGGGCCTGCAGGGCTACAGAACTGCATAGTTTGGATGCAGGTCTGCCAGTGTTTTTGGCTGTGGGACTGCTGGGACGCTGACCCGGGGGAGTATGGGTCTGCTGGGTGGCAGACACATGGAAATGCTGGGCTGGACGGCTGCGGGATGGCTCCAAGGCTGCATCGGTGCTGGGCGGAGGGGCCGCGGGGCCGCGGAGCTGCGTGCAGGGCTGCGGGGCTGGATGCTGGGCTGTGAGGCTGCTGGGCTGAAGAGGGGGGATGAGGAGCTGCTGGGCTGGATGCGGGACGGCGGAGATGCGGGGATGCGGGGCTGGATGCGGGACGGCGGAGATGCGGGGTCGCGAGGTTGGAGGCGAGGCGGCGGAGACGCGGGTTGCGGCGGCGGCGGCCGCCCCCTGCTGTCGGGTGCCGCCGCGGGCGCCCGGTTGCGGCCCGGGGGCGGGAGGGGGCGGTGCCGGTGCCGGCGGGGTGCCAGCCCGGCCTCCGGGGGGAGCATCTCCTTCCTGGGAGCTGCCCCGGTCCCGCTGCCTGTGCACCCCGTTGCTCCGGGGCCCGGCGGGCTGCAGGGCTGCCTCCCCCCTCTGCCCCGGCGACGGCCACTCCCCGGCACGCCTGTCCCCTGCTTTGGCCCTAGCAGCGGCCTGATTTTGCAAGATCCTGGCATATCGGGTTTGGTTTTTGGTTTTTAGTTTTTTTTTTTCCCTTTGTGCCTAGAACTGGCAACAAAGGAGCCTGCATTTTCCCTGAGAGATGTCCCGTGGTGCCATCAGGTTACTGATCTATGCCATTAGTCACACCTTAGAGATCACAACATCACACTCGGGGACTATTTGTCCACTGGCTGGAGCCACTCACAGGACACCAAACCTTGGCATCGTCCTCATTTTCAGCTTGCCATGGCCATGTGTGTAGCAGAGCTGCAAACACGCAGCATCCCCAGCACCCCTCTTTTCCAAACTGCAGGGCACCCTCATTAAGCAGCACAACAAACGTGCTTACAGGTAGTTCCTTTCCCCCAGAACCCCCACAGGCTCCCCGGCCACCCATGGTGGGGTAACTTTTTTGTTCTCTTATTGTATAAATTTGCTTCCTACCCTAAAACACCTCCCGATCAGAAATGTCCTGGTATAAGTACAAATAGGCTGTGCTGCACTCATTTCTTAACCTGCCTTTGGATGAACTAAATAATTACTTACCTGGTTAACTACTTCTCGTCAAATATAGACAGTACCAGCCTCTAGGACACTGCATGCAGCACAGTGAGTTTCCCAGAGCTGTCCTGTACCACTTGTGCAGTGTTCGCAGCACAGATAGAGCTCAGGGGGCGAGATCCAGTACAGCGTGCTTCTCAGCCCTCACATGCTCCGGGGACCGCTTCTGGAGTCTTTTCAAGCAGCACAAACCCGATGCTTGAACTGCTCGCAAACAGCAGGAGGGAAACACATTGTTTTTTACCCAGTTTTAATTTGCAGACCCCAATATTTTCCAGCGGAGGTGGGGACCATCTGTCAAGAATTCAAGGCAACTGACAACAGGGTTGATTTTCTTAGCTCCCTTTCCCCTGCAGATAACCCACAGGTCCCCTCAGGGCCTGCAGACAATGGGTTGCAGACTGTTGGCGTTGATAGATGAGCTTCCTCCCCCTTCACACAGCCTGGAAAAGTGCTTGCTTGTCTCTTACTTAAACAAATTAAATATTCCAACCCCAAACAATGCTAGAGCTAATAATGGAAACGGGGACTGGTTTAGGATTCGACTCTCCTACCTCCTGATCCTTTCTATCCGCACTCCTCTGCTCCAGCACCCGCTTCGTAGATTTTCCTTTAATAACAAAGTGCACAGATGCGTGGATGTGTGTGCGTGCAGACTCACAATGTTAAGCAGAATGTCTAAGTGAGGCAAGGGACAAAAAAGTAATTTGAAAGGTGTCTGTTTCAAACTGTGGCCTTGATGCAGGGTTTGAGCTGGCAAGGCGGGGAATTACAGCCTTTTTTACAACAAAATCAGTTTCTGCCTTTTCTACTCCTGAGAGGCTCTTCTGCCTCAGCCGACCGATATTCTCCTTATCAGCTCCCAGGGATGGGAGCCGGTCATAGGCAGAACGAAACACGTATAGCTGCAGCACCAGCATGAATACAGATATACAGAAGCAAGGACACATTTAGTGCTGTGGACTCCTGGAGGCAAGCTTGGCTTGCGGCTCCCATAGCCGTATGCCAAGGTACTTGCATGCACTGCAGTACAGACGTGTTCAAACCCTTGCACCACAAAATACTGGAACTATTTTAAGGGTGGGAAAGCATCTGGCTGGCAAACAAGCTTTGTGTGTTTGGGCCTGGCTCGATTAAAAACCTTGTTTCTTCCAGAATATTGGAAGTAATGAAAGTGCCTGCAGTAAAATACCCGATAAGCCTCTCTTCCTCTATAGAGAGGGTAAATGCATGTCATTTTCCAATTAGCTCTTGCTCTGAGCAATTATGTTGATCAAATAATTGAATAAGTGACAGGAATGTGAATTCTGGAGACAGTTAATTTCATTCATCTGCCAGTTTATAGCTTGACTTGCATGAACACATAAACCAGGCTAATGTGTTATTTATAACTTTGAAAATACAATTATAATAGTCAAACATGAAGAGTTTGTGTGTTGGGTGTGCAGAGAGGAAGGTTTCTGCTAGTAAACTGTAGTAATAGCATAACGAGGGAGTTTGTCATTTCTAGCCAGAATGTGGGACAGGAAGGATGTGTGGCTTGTGTTTAAAAACACGAATGAGGTTGGTGTCAGCATTAGCAGGGGGGAAATGGCCCTGACCTGAACGTGGGGCAGGGGGGCAGCCAAAGCCTTACCCTCCTGTTTTGTGAGACACGGGGCACGTCCTGCCCCAGGGGCTGTCAATGAGGGCTGAACATCCCCCCCAGCTCCCCCTGCCCCGGTACACACATACCTCTCACAAAGCGAAGCTGAGCATCACTTTTGAGGGAGAACCAGGACTGTGATCCTTTGCATGGGGGTGGGTGCAAAGCTTGGGATTGGTCTTGGGTGAGCAGCAGGATGCTCTGGAAAAAGCCCCAGTCAAGCAAGTTGTACATTGAGGTACTGGAAGAACGCTTGCAAACCTAGTCCTGACTTCCATCAAAAGCATTAATTCTGCTTGCGAGTTTTCTTCAGAAATAATTTTTTTTTTTAAAAAAAAAAGAGCTCAGCAGGAAAACCATTTGTTTTTCTTCTTAAAGCTATCTTTAGATTGTCTTAACTGATTGTACCTTTTATCTGAAACCCCTGTAGCAACCTGGCCTACCATCCAACAGGAACTAATTAGCGGAGATATATAGCAATAAAAGTAGTGCACAGGCATGAGCCATCGCCTCGCAGGGAGTATTACCTGGATGAGCACTATGCTGACTGCAAGGAGGAAATTTGTGCAATTAATTGCTTCCTGATTAAAGGCATTTGCAGTCTGGCCCTTAAATCTTCAAGGCCTAAAAACACACGCTGAGTTAAATATGGAATTTGCCCACGGTAGTCAAAAACATCGCCCCAGACAGCAGGATTCGGTGCTGTAATTTTGGTTGGGAACAAACGCTTTGCTGTCTAAGCGTGTTATACCCCAGGCCAAGTATGTAGAAAGTTCCCCGGTCAAAACTAAAGGGCCACAGGAGGTCTTGCGTGGGTTTAAAACAGTTTCTAAACCAGTTCAGTTGAACCCATACAATTTTCCTGTGAGGACACGATCTTAGGGGAATTAATTTCACAGAGCATGAGGCAGCAGAGCCAGAAACACCACCACCCCCCACCACCACCCCCCCGCCCAGGAGGTCTCAGGCTGAAAGGCTATTTAAATGGTAATAAACTTCAGGGGAAAACAAAAAATGGTGACGGATTAGAGGCACACCAGGAGAGGGGCTATTTGGTGTGAAGATGCCAGGCAGTGGCGGTGCAGGGGTCTTCTGCCCACCGTGCACATCACTTGTCACCGGGCAAACAAGATGGGGTTTAATCCCACCGGGAGGGAGGAGACCTGCTTCAGGCCGGTTGGATGGCAGGAGGGAAGGGCTGGCTGTGGGAGGTGTTGGGTTTGGGTAAAACGAGGGAGGATGGAGGCGTGGGCAGGAGGCCGGGGCTGCTGCTCCTGGTGCCAGCCAGCACCGGTGTCGGGCTCAGGTGGAACCACATCCCAGAAGAGCAGCTGATCCAGCCTCGCTGCTTACCCTTCATTAAGCATCATAGTTTTGCCCCCCACCCTAACGCAGTGCCACGCTCTCACACCCCGTCAGATGAAACAACTTTACTTTAGCGTGTCCAACGCTATTCTGGCTGCCTTATGGAAAGTCGCAACCCTGGTGATTTATGGAGCCTACTGCTCTCGCTGAAGAAGGGGAAGGCTTTGTTTGGGATCACAATTTGTCACACTAGAGTTGAGGTGTCACAGAAATGCATGCTTTGTTTGTTCATGTGCCGCTGTTGCTCTAGTATCCCTATCGCTTCTTTGCCGGTTGTTTTTGTGAAATTCGACAGAAATGTACTGATGCTCCATGGATGAAAACCACTTAAACATCTAATTAACTGAGTACAGGAGTGCGTCTCTCAAATTCAGGAGGACATATTATGCTCTTCAGTGTGTGTTTAAGCACCTTGCTGGATGGAAGTGGGAGGGACAAAGATACAGATCTTTCCTTGCAACCCTCCCAATCCCCCTTCTCCCCACGTACACTGTCATTAGCGAGAGCAGGCAGGAGGTATACGGCCCAAATTATGTTAAGACAGATGCATGGACTGTAATTTAACATGCAGTTTGGCCCCCTTCCTCCACAAAGCCAATCTGGCACCTCTGCTGGAGAAGTTGCATTGTGGAGTGGGAAAACAATCAATCCCACCAGTTGTTACTGAGGGGAAAAAAAGCAGAACAGGAGCTGCTTATCAGAGACCCACATTTTGAGAGGAAAATTCACTGAATCCTGAGGAAGGAAGGATTCTGTGCAGAGTTTCAAGTACTCTTCTGACAATCCCATCCTGCAGCAGCTGGGGCAGGGAGCTGGGCCCCTTCCTATTGTGAAAACTGGGTCCGGAGAACTGAAAATGAACATAACAACAGGAACCCCGAGACTGCAGCAGTGCTGTAAAGCTCTAACTAAAAAAAAAAACAAAACAAAACCAAAACACATTAGTTTTAACAAATCTGACTGGCATAGACAGTTGCCTATGAATTGTGTTGTTAGAAACAGTTGGAATGACTCAAAGCCCAGAGAACTTGAAGTCTGGAATTGTTTGAGGCAAAGTTTTCCCTTGTCCCATAGTCAGGCTCAGGGGTGTCTGAAGTTCAGATCTCAATTTTGCCCAAGCTTGCAGGTGTTTAGGTTAGCATGCTTTGTATCGCAAAGGATTTGGCTAACTCTCTCTCACCTCCATGAGAATTTTGATTTTGACTGCATGAGCTTTCTGAGAAGACACAGAAAGAACTGTGTGTCTTGGTGCAACTAGCTGAAGAGCTGCATGATTTATTTTTTTTAAATACCTTGAAATCATCATTAATCCAAGCATCTCCCCAGGACTTCCCAAGCAGCAGTGAAGCTGCTCTTCTCCCTGGTTCACCTGCCCAGCACAGTACATTCAATAATCACATGCCGATGTATTAGCACATCTGAACAAAACTCCCACCAGCTGCAGGGCCAAATCATATTTTGGGTAATCTAAGCCGATGCCTCAGAGTCCAGCTCCTGCCATGACATGAAGAGATTAATATCTCAGCTTTCATACCTGCTTTTGGCTCTTTTACTGGTCTATGAGAACAAACTGAATGCAATGGTATCTGCTTGCATATACAGCGGGTGCCTGTTTTCCTTGCACCGAGGTGATGCTCACCAATGCAGAACTCTTGTGGGACCCCCACTGGTCACCACATGCCATCACAGCTTTCTTCAAGAAATCTGAGGAACAGGTTCTTTCCATTCTCCCATATGATCTTCTGCCTGGATGAGAAGTGGGATGCTCAAGCCATGGAAAGGAATGCAGCCATGATCCAGCTACTGCATGGGGAGGGAGAGAGGAGAAATACCACAGGGTCACAGAAGGGTGGTCTAAAATTGCCTTAAAGCTGTTCTGATCAGCCGTGTAAACCACCGGGAAGGGGAATACTGCTCAGTGGTCAGCACAGGCCAGGCCTCTTGCTAGTACTTGCTCTCTGCTGTGTCAAATAGAGCACATCTGTAACAGAGAATCTGGTTCAGCCTGTAACTCTGAAGCTGAGAACTGTATTATAGGGCACATTTAAGCCACTGTAGTTGTATTAGTAAAGTTTCTTAAGTACTCAAGAGGTAATTACTCTGAGGTAGCTCAATCAAATTCTGATCAATTACTCTCATCTGTATCCCTTGTAACTACAAAGGGCATAAACTTATTTTCACAAAAACAGT
Organism: Larus michahellis; assembly: GCF_964199755.1. Classification (NCBI taxonomy): domain Eukaryota; kingdom Metazoa; phylum Chordata; class Aves; order Charadriiformes; family Laridae; genus Larus; species Larus michahellis. The sequence goes on along the minus strand of NC_133898.1, from coordinate 51,206,235 downwards.
ATACTACATAAGATTGGGAAACATTCTTTCCATAGTTTGCAGTGTTCCTCTCTCCACTACCTTTCAGAGTTTGTAGGGTTTGAATGCCTATCACAACTCCCGAACCTTTGAGGTAAAAGATGTGTCTACAGGCTATGCCCACAAAGCTCCTTGACAGATAAGCCCCGTTCTGGATTTGATTTTCTTCAGAGCAAACACACTGTGAGTTTGCAGAACTACTAATATTTTTAAGTAAAAGGTAACCCGACTAAAATGTAAGAGTTGTGCAGCAAAGGGAATGTAAAGAGTGTGGAAGTTGGGAAGATTGGCGGTGGGGACCTTCTGCATTATGGTGCTGGAGTGCAAATCTGCATTATGAGCATGAGCTCTCATTGGAATCTCAGTCCAATATTGAAGTAAAATGACGAGAGGTCACACAAGCTTGACTTTGAGAAGTCATTAAGCTGAACATCTTACACGAGACAGCGGAATCTGGGACAAGCGACTTTTCACATCTCTGCAGGGGCTTGCAGTCTAGCAGAGCATCTCTCAGGCAGAACAAAAGTCACACGTTGGTACATACCTTTAGAAAAAGCAGAAAGCTGACATCCTCTGCAGGATGCCTGCCGATGGTATAGAAACACAGCAGGAAAAGAAAACTCGAAGAATTAAGAAATTAACAGTATAAAAATTAGAAAATGTATAAGGAAAGCATTACCAAGGAAGGAAAAAGAGTTGACCCTAACAGCTGAATGGTTCAGTGCAGCATCTTTGTTCCCAAATGTCCTACAAAAACATCCCGAGCCACGCTGCGAGGTAGCACAGATTTAATGCCTGCGCCTGCCCACGGCGTACTGAGGTTTCAGCGGATAAAACTCCACCTAGTGTGGAGACGGCTTGTACTGCACATTCAGCATTCGAGTTACGTATGAATAGACTCCGGTGACAAAATAATCTCTGGAAGGTAACAAACCCTACGGCGTTATGCTGCCCTGGTGTTGATGAGGCCTCCCGTATCTACCCAAAGTCCCATTAGAGTACAGTACAGCCTCTCCTCAATTTGAATCAGATACAATGTCGAGGAACATTTTCTTCCAACTTCTCCTTATTAAGCCACACACTGACTTTGTAAGAATGTAACTGAAGTGACATCACTTGGCTGCCTCTTAGATCTCCCTCACAAACGACTGACCTGAAGCTCTTCAACATCACTGGAAATTTATTAGCAGACTTGAACTTTGAACCAACATCCTCTTTCTGATGATGATGCAATAAAAACAGAAATACACCACTATGTTGTATGTCCAAAAGTTTTAATACGTGGTCCTCACTGTTCAGAAAAGTTATTGCATTAAATTCTAATACATAAATTCATCTGAATTAAAAAAAAAAAAAAATCTACATTTTACACATCACAATTTTGTCACAGCAGCCAAAGGAAACCAGATTTTATACGAAAATGTCTCAAAACAGAAGAATACGACTAGTTCTTCCCCAAATCAAAACTGCCATCATATTATTCAGTAGTTACTACAAATCCCAGCTTGAACAACACTATCCCCACAAGTGTACAGCTCAGGAAAAGAAAAGTGCCATTCCAAATTACCGTCTGCAAATCTGAAATTTATTAAACCATGACTCTCAGCATATGTTGACTTTTTCTGTTAACTGAATTAACATACAAAGCATGTTTAATTTAATTGCACATCGTTTTCCTTAAGTTATTGGGGGGTTTTTATTATGACTTGAATAGATTCACAAGTTACAAAATATTAATGCTACCTACAGCAGTTTACACAAATCCACACGTGTGTTTGAAATTGTGACAGGCACACCAACATGATATTTGACCACCCAAAGGAAAGGCCAGATTCCCTGGTCCATTAAAACCAACATCCATGTAAGCCCACTGCTCCATGGATGACGGCCCTGCAGGCCATAAATAGATTGATCAAGGGAGTAGTGACAGAGACGTAACAGAGCACGTGGCAGAATTACATTCTACATTTCATCCTCTGATGAGGATAAGATGTGCTATACCAGCTTGCAACGGAAGCATGAATAGGGCTTTCCTCTCTATTCAATCTTATGCCAGAGCCATAAGGATATTTATTCTGCTTTCTTCTGCTGTAAAGAAAACAACAAAATATACCTGTCTTCAGTGAAAAAAAGCCCTCCCTTCTCCCTCACTCCTCCCTCTCCCCTCTGCCTGTCATCATGTAGAGTGCTCACTTATAATCCACTTGAAAGTATTTCTCAGATTAAGTAGGGCCAGGTTGCTACCCTTGCCCACTTTAAACAGATGACACAGAATACATTACTCTGACATACTCCACCAGGTTCTGGTATCGAAAATAGTTCACTAGTGAAAGAACACCTCTGTGGCTCTCTCTTGGACATAACATGTTCACACAAGTTCTTATTCTCACTGTCCCTGTCCCTTAAAATAAAACTATAGCTATTTCAGTGGTTTTCAATCAGTTTTAGCTAAGAGCAATGAGTTACCCTTTAAAACCATTTTGTATCAGGCTTTTTTCCTGTGATTTGCTAGCAAAAGGCCCAAACACTGGAAAGGAAGTGAGCAGAGACAGTAGGATGCTTTGCAAAATCTAACCATTCAAAAGGCATCCAAAGAGCACGAGAACTACAACTCACCACTAAAGTGAAAACTGCAAAAATAGGGAGAAATGAAGAAGCTCCAGCACAAGCAGTTATGCAGAATGTTTTACTAGCAATATCTTTTGTTTGTTCAGGCAGTCACAAGGCATTCATTGCCATGATACAAACTGCAAAAGCTTCCATTTGAAAGTGCAAGAGTAGGATACTCAATTATTCCAGTTAAAAACACAAAGGGGAAGGGAAGAAAGTTATTTTTGATTCTTCTCCAAAGGGAACAAATGCTTCTGAAAACAAACCTTCTGCTGTCAGAGAGCTGTAATTTAAGCCAACAGGCCAGCTTATTAAATAGAAGCAGCCCCTTTACACACACACAGAACATTTTTAATTTAGATCTGTCTCTGAAATGAATGAAGAGAATTTGAATGTTGGAGAACTGAAGAGTCTGCTTTGCTACCAAACAAATCTGACTGTGCAAATCCATGTTGTTTATCTTCAGTGCTGAGTCACAACTGCATGGTGGACGTGCCTCACCCAATACCACACCCTGGGTACTTCCCCTCCTACCAGAACACTGCCTTGAAAAAGAATTCCTACAGTGACACGATGAAAAGTGATCTTTTCCTGCCATACGGTGTACGTATATTTAAGACTTTCACAAACCTTTGGCCAAAAATTGTATACTATAGTACTTCCCAAGTCACAAACACTACACAAGCCATTCCTACAGGATATGCTGTCCAAGGACATGTGACCTCGACCTTGCTTCTCGCTCCCCCACCCCCCCATCCACCAAGAAAAGCATTGCATCCTTGCAGGCTTTGATTGTAAGTCTTCAGCTTCTGGAGTACAGCAGTAAGACTTCTGCATTTTTCAGGGACTCAAAAAAACCCACACCATTTAGTTCATAAATTCAATGTACAACATTTTCAGTAAGTGCTTTCACACCCCGTTCATAAGAACAGTTAGGTCACTTCACACCACAGAGGTGGTACTTTCCGGATTTACACGCATCAATCTTGAAGCATTTCTCAGATCCTGTAGCTGCTTGGCTGGCTTTCCAACTCCTTCCTCAAATCTTTTTTCCACAACAGGAAGGACAGTTTCATACAGGAAGGATGCATTCTGCCTAATGAAGGCTTTCTTCTCAGGGTCCTGTTCACATCGTAAACTGTAATCAACATGCTGGACAGCCACCAGGATGATTTCCACAAGACTCTCTAAAAGAACCATATGCAGCTCTGGAAAGTAAAGCTTTAACGCTTCCTCCAAGAAGGCCATAGTCTGCTTAGTGAAAGCCACTACAGTATAGCTAAGGTTGACCCAGCAGTCATCACCCGTGTATTGGTCAAAATTGCCCACCCCGCAGCTTCTCATCTCCTCCCTGAGTTTCCCCAGTGCCTCTGGTGTCATTAGGTTCATCCTTCTCCACATTTCCTCAGAGTTGCGGTGCTTGGTGGCCTCAATGATGATATCCTTGTAGCTCTGTAAAGCACCTTTGATATCCTTCACCAGAAGGGCATGAATGATGAAGGTGAGATCCAGTCCAATCTCGCTAAGCTGCTTGCAGTGCTCTTTAGCCACCTTAGGTATTAACAAAAAGCAAAGGCTGTTACTAGCGTGCAGGCCCCCTTTACATCTTACACATTTACCAAATTTATCACTCTCAGAAAAGAGAGAAGCGTCAGTCATACTTCCTTATTTCTCCTCCTTTAAGAAATTCCTTATTAATGAGAAATCAATAACTGAAAGATAAACCCTGACTGTCAAAAATACTCTGGACAACTACATTATAACTCACACACACACACATTTTTTTTTCCCCTATTAGCAGCTGAAATAAAGCACAACCCGAGAAAGTTACGTCTTGCAAAATATGGAAATGACGTCCAGGACAGGCTTGGAAAACAAACAAAAAGTCTTAAAAATACTCATCATTCAGATGTAGCTTATGTAAATTTTAGGACCTCCTACTGGCTAAAAGCAAATTAAGAATAAATACATATTGCATTTCTGATAAAGGCAGGATTTTTCTTGCTGTGTATTTTCATCTTAATGCTTTCCTCTGTAAAACTGAAAAAAAACCCAAACAAACTCCAAATGACTATTAACCTTTCAATGCAGAAAACCTCTCTGGAGACACACTCAAGAACCAACAACTAGCCTACGGTTAGAAAAGAGGATTTCCAAGCTTCGCAGCCTTTGTGTTAGCCATCATGTCACACCACCCTCTTTGGACCCTCTTACCTTGACGCACTCTGCTGCAGTCGACAAGCTCTCTTTACTGTCAAATACTTGCTTACTGAAGGCATCTACAAACATTCTCATGGAAGAGCGGGCCCAGACAACAAAGGCCGAGTAGCAGCCATTGTTACCAGCAAAGTCGGTCTCAAACTCTCTCGCCGTCTCTAGAAGGCTGGTGAAGAAGACATGGCAGAGCTTGTGGATGTAAAGCAGTGTGGCACCCTCAATGCGTAGCTGTCGAATGGCTGTCTGCACTGCAGCTGCACGGTTCTTCAGGAACAGCTCACATGCCTTGGTGGACTGGCCCAAGCGAATGAGCTGGGATACGGCTCGGCGGGTGGCCCGCGGCCCTCCCCGCAGCGAGCGGTCTGGAGACAGCTCAAACACCAGCACGTCCGTAAGCTGCCGGACCCGCTCATCCACCTTGGCCCGCAGCTCCTTCACAGGCTGGCTCACAGGCTTGTCCCCCAGATACTCGTTGAGTTTATCCAAGAGGTCCACCGCCCCCTCGAAGTCACGCTGAGCAATGCAGACGTCCAGGTCCTCAGGCAGTTCCTGGATCCACTCAAGTGAGAGGTCGACCACCTCCTCCTCAGCAGAGGGCTCTTCCTCTTCCTCATCCTCATCCTCCTCAAAGGGGTTGGTGGATTCAGGGGGTGTCGGGGCAGGCCGTGGCAGGGCCTCCTGCTCCAGGCGTCGCTTCTCACTGAGGGCCCGGTTGCGCTTGGTCTCCTCCAGCACCTCCAGCCACTCCTTCTTGATCTTGGCGTTCTCGGCCTGGAAGATGCGGCTCTCAGGGAACATGAGCAGCTTGAACATGTCCTTCATGGGTGGGTTGTCCTTGACGTTGACCACAGCCAGCCCATCGAGGGGATAGAGGGCATCGTAGCGGTAGGCGCCGCGGCGGTTGGGCAGGGCGGTGGCCACCAGCAGGCAGTCATTCATGAGGAAGGCGTGCACCCGCTGGATCTGCGCCATGTGGTCAGCATCATACTCCACCAGGTCCCCGTTGTAGACGAGGTACTTGCCAGGGCTCTCAGGCAGGAGGTCACGGCAGCCCTCCACCTTCTCCAGGAGGGTAGTGAGGGTGCGCTGCCGCCCTTCCTCGCTGGCCGTGGCCTCCTTGGCCGAGAGCGGCAGGAAGGGGTCGGCGGCAGCACGACGGGCGCCCAGGGCGGGGTCATCGCGGTCGGCCTGGAGGAGCAGGGCCTGGGTGACGGCCTCCATGATGCCCTTCTGCTCGGTCAGGATGTGGCTGAGCTGGTACATCTCGCTCTCCAGGTAGCTGATCTCCCGCGCCGTCTCGATGAACTGCCGGTAGTTCTGGTAGACGTTGCGCTTCAGGCTCTGGGCCGTCTCCTCGCTCAGCGCCTGGATGCGCTGCCGGTGCTCTTGCAGGTCCCGGTCCCCGTCCGACTGCTGCGACAGCTGCTTCACGTACTCCCCCGCCGCGAAGCCCCCCGACTCCAGCTGCCGACGCAGCCGGCTCCCGCCGCCTTCACCCAGCGACAGCGCCATGGTCACGGCTGCCCCTCCAGCCAGCCCTCCGACCGCCGCCGCCGCTGCCGCCGGAGAGGCCGCCGCCGCGCCTGCGCGCCGCGGTACGTAGGCCGCCTTCGCCAGCGTCGCCGCGCCCGCTGCGCATGCGTAGGCGCCCCCAACGGACAGAGGGGCGGGCGTTAGAGGGGGTTCTGCGCATGCGCAGTGCGCGCGCGGCGGCGGCGGCGTTGGTGGCGCAGTGCGCATGTGCACGGGGCGTCAGGCGCCGCCGGGGCGACTCTAGCGCCCGGCCCGGGGGGCAGCGCTGCTGACGGGATGGCGGCGGCGGCGGCGGCGGAGGAGGAGGACTTCGTGCTGGCGCTGCAGCTCCAGGAGCTGTGGGAAGTGGAGGATGAGGCGGCGGCGGCGGCTGCGGCAGCGGCGGCTGCGGCGGCAGCGGCGTGCCCTGAGGCCTCGCCGCTCCCCGAGGCCTGGCAGGCCCCCTCGCCGCTCCGCCCGCTGTCGGTGGTGGACGAGTCCTGGGAGCTGCTGGACCCCAGCCCCGACGTGCACGGCCTCTTCGTGCAGTTCAACGAGACGCTCTTCTGGGGGCGGCTGGCGGCTGTGGAGGTGTCGTGGAGCCCACGCATGACTCTGTACGCTGCCGTGGCGGGAGGTTGCGCTGTTTCGGGCCGGGGGGCAGCCCTGTGTGGGGAGGGGGACGGGGCTCCGCGGCCGGGCCTCTAGCCAGGCATCGCCCGGCCCGGGCGGGGAGCCGGCGTGCGGAGGGGGGCTGGCCAGCCAGCAGCGGGAAGGCGGCGGGGGAAGCCGGTCCTTCCCGAGCAGCGCTGCCGGATGGCGTTCGCCGGCCCCGGGTTTCAGAAGCTGCCCGTGAGCGGCCCCAGCAGTGTGCCAGTGCTGTGTCAGAGCTGTCGGAAGAGCCTGTGACCCGTCTAGCTGTAGGCTTTAGGGGGAGGAAGGAAAAGCTGTTAATTGTTACTGTATGCTGCTCCTTCCTGTAGCTTTGTAGGCACGAGCTCCTAGTGCCATAGCTTCTCTTCCAGGTGTTTGAATACCCTGCTTTTCTAACCTGGGATGTGGGTTGGTCACTGTCATTGTCTGTTTTGTCCTTCATTTGTCGTCCTTGGCTGCTATAAATGGCTTTTCCCGTGGTGCAGGCAAAACTGGAGAGATGTTAAAGTGGAATAAATAACTTGGTCTTAAGCTATGTGTGTTGAACTTAAACTAACCTACTTCTCTTGCTGTCATTTTTCTTATTCTCAGGTTTTATGGTAATTTTACAGCATGGCAGAAAGGCAAATATGAAATGGTAATAGTATATTAACAAGACTTAGAATAGACTACTAGGAAGGGGAATATACAAGAAATCTGAGATTTAAAAAAAACCAACCAACTTCGGAGTGCAGGCTGCAGTTCTGCAGCAGATCAGCTGATGCAGTTGTTGGCTGCTGGAGTCCTGCCCCCTCTTGTCTTCTGCTGGTTGCAGTACTCTTTAGACACTTGAAAATATTTGGATACTGAACTGGTAGAGGACTACCCTAATCACAAAAAAAAAAGGAATTTTGAAATGTTTCTGCTGGATTACTGTTCAGAAGTGATGATCTGTAAAGGTTCAGTAAGCATCAAAAGTTCGGGGAGGGTGAGGGGTGAAATTGCAGCATCCAGCAGTTAAGTCAGTGTTGGCTGCTGTGAATCTCTGGCCTCTGTTTTATGTATTTCACCCATCAGGAGTTCTAATGGAAACAGTCCTCTGCCTCCTAAACAGGTTAGCTTGGAACAGTCCATTGTGATTATTTCCCTCCCACACTCAGGATCGCTGGCTTTGAATTAAGTGATTGCAAGACATCTAATAAATTATAGTATCTCTTTTGCTGGTTCAGTCACAGTTTATTCTAAGAAACTTGCAGGCTTTTTTTTTCTTGCTTAATGAAAACAGAGTTTTTCAAGTACCTACTAAAAGTGGTTTTTCATGTTCTGAGTTACCTAGTGTGTGTTGGAAGGGGCCAGCATTTTAACTCCAATTCTCAATTTTTTTCATGTACTACAGGAACAAGTAGGTTTTCATACTTGCCTTCGGTGTCTCTTTCAGCTGTGCTGGATTGTGTAGATATGAAGGAAAAAGTGGAATGTGTTCCATTCGTCTAAGTGAACCACTCCTAAAGTTAAGACCAAGGAAGGATCTCGTTGAGGTATTTGAAGGTTGCTGATGAATCTGCATGTAAAATGTAGGGTGTCTCCCCTCCCACCCTATACACGCATTTTACATTTCCTAGTGGAATTCTTATATACAGTGATCTGTAGATTGTAAAATAGTGGTGGCATTGTTGCTGCGTTTGTGTTGCTTGTGTTGCAATGTCATGTTAATTTTTCAGGTTTATGCTTCTTAATGGGGAACTCTGAGTAGGACTCTAAAGTCACTTGTTTATTTTAATGACTTTATAAAGAAAAAACATATTATTTTTTTTTTTTACTCCTAAGTTATCCTCTAATATTGAAATCAAGCATGGACAGAAAGCACAATCAAAATGGCTGTAGTTTCATCTTTTAAGTCAAAAGGCCAACAGCAGAAAATAAGGGTATAGGATATGACTGTAAACATAACTTTGTGTTGCTTCTTGTGCCTCTGTCAAGGCTGCTGCTTTGAATTGGCTGAACATTAATTTTTCTGTAATGAACAGAAATGCTGTAGAGTTTCAGCTTTCTCACAAGAGTCTCTCAGTTTTAGAGGGGATGATCTCTTTCAAGGTCTGACTTAAGATTGAGGATTATTTCTCCTGTTTGGAATATCACTTATTGTAGTAATATTCTCCAGCATGTTTTGGTGGTATGGGAACAGAGGTAATTTGATTTCACAGGTAGAATCAGTATTACGTTTTTATGACCCAGACTGAACACATGAATGCGTGAAAATAAGATCCAAATACCAAGATAAATGTAGAGGAGTAAAATACTTCCAGCTTAATTTTGAAACTATCTGTAATGCTTTTCAGTAAATAGTTAATGATTTGCATTGTTTCAGACACTGTTGCATGAAATGATCCATGCCCTGCTTTTTGTTACTAATAACGACAAAGATCGTGAATCTCATGGACCAGAGTTCTGCAAACACATGCGTCGCATTAATCGCTTGACTGGAGCCAATGTCACAGTAAGCATAATCCACTTAACTAATTTAATAGAGGTTTCTTACTGATTTGGTTTTTTAGTAAGCCTGATGTGGTATGAGTAATACACTTGTCCTTGCTAGACACTCCACAGTTGGTACCAATACAAATTTGCATCCAATTGTATGCCAGTACCATAGTTATTTTGTCAGAGATGGTGGTGGGAACAGGTTGAGGAAGATGTGGTGAGTTGTTAGTCATGTAATTTCCAAGTGTGCTCTCTGTAAGTATTTTTCTTTAAACTTTTGTTGTAAACTTGAAACAACATGGCGATACTAGGGACAGAATAGCTCCATGTGCGTAATAGTATTTGGGGAAGAGCGCTCTGGTTTAGTTAAGATTTATATCAGTAGAGGCTAGTGGGTTGATAATATTTAAAAATAATGCATCTGATAAGATTAATTAAGATAATAGCTGGAGGAAGAACACAATACTGGTATTGTTCACAATGCATTCTAAATAATACATCATTTAGGGTGAAATTGTAGATAGATTTTTCAAATTGATTTTACTGCAGTTCAAACAAGATAGCCAGGACATATTCCTACATGTCCTGTCTTTTTTTTTAAAGCTTTGTTTTAATGATAGATAAATGTTGATCAAATTTTACCCAGGTTCAGCTCTCTTAACTGGTAATGTAAAAAATCACAGCAGTAATGGAAGGAATGAAATAATAATATGTTTTTACAAAAATCCTGTAAAGCTAGTGATACAAAATTAGAAGCTTTCTGAATGACTACTTTGGTTTGGTTTTTTTTTTTAAACCTAGATCTATCATACTTTTCATGATGAGGTGGATTTGTACCGCCAGCACTGGTGGCGATGCAATGGCCCTTGCCAAAACAGAAAACCTTATTTTGGATATGTGAAACGTTCAATGAATAGAGCACCCTCTGCACGAGATTTCTGGTGGGCTGAGCATCAAGAGACTTGTGGAGGTACATTCACAAAAGTGAAGGAGCCAGAGAACTTTTCTAAGAAATCCAAGGAGAAAGCCCAGCCAGCAAAACTTCCAAATTCTGAGTCAACTAACAAAGGTATTTAAATTTATTTTTTTTCTCAATCAGATACAGATCAACCACTACACAAGCTTTGGTTAGATATTACTGTTATGTAGCAAAAAACATGGCCCACTTTATTTGTGCATTTCTAGGCTCGTTCTCAACTTAATTGTTTGCAAAAGGTTTACTTTGCTACACTCTTTTCAAGCAGCAGATTTTTCGGGCGAAGTACATGAAATACTAAGCCCATGATTTATATATGAAAAAGTTACTAACTTTTCTTACTTTCTTCTCTTATTTTGCAGGCAAGCCACAAACACATGATATAAAAGATCTGACACCTTTTAGTGGAAAGGGATATCGGCTTGGAGGAGGAGACAGTGGACTCTCAGAAAAAAGCATAAATTCCAGCAGCCGTGTTAGAAACACTGAAACACCTGGTTCACAGCATCGTTCAGCAGTAAAGACAATACCAATCCCTAAAAATGAGATAAAATTTGAAAAATCTCCCCGTAGTGGCATCTTCTTTCCACTCTATGCTGACGATGCCAGTGAGAAAATCAACTTGGCTTCAAAGCGTGAGTTTCCTAAACCCTCTGTTGCTAATACAAAAGCTTACAAGAATGTTAGTGGATCACCTGTTAAAATTGCTCGTGTTATGGAAGAAAAATCAAACCAAGGCTCTGCAAATGGCAAGAGGGTTATGCCGTTTTATAACAGGCCACCAAAACAATTTTGTTTTGAGCAGACAACAGCTGAGGTTGCACGAGAGGAAAAAAGCTCAGAATTTATTAATACACTGCAGAAGTGGCCAAAAATGGAAGACAAAACTGCCTTTGAAAACTATTTCATTAAAAAAGGGAGTACTGATGTCACTTCAAGTATAAATACACCTATGAAAACCAAAACTGAATCTACAGCGTCCTCTGCAAGTTCCAGCGCTACTGTAAGGCAGGATAAAAAAGTCGGTTGTCCTGTTTGCCAGGCTGAGGTTTTGGAGTCTAAAATAAATGAGCACCTTGATTCTTGTCTTGCATAAAACCTTTCAGAAAGCTGTCTCAAAAAGATAAACCAAGGCTGAAAACATTGCTTGAAAACTACTTTGCTCAGGGTTTGCGTAGCTGTGGTTACTTCCCTGCGTGCCTGTTCTGAACTGGAATGTAAGCTGCTGTCAGCATGCTGAACAACAAGTTTTGTGGAGTTGCACGTCAGCGCTGACCAGGAAGTTTGCTGCTAGTTATATTCCAAAGAATCAAACATTCATGTTTTAGTAGGTGGATGTTCTTGCTGACGTTCTTGCTGCAGAACCTGAGTAGTACAAGAGAAAGTGGATACTTGCAAACTGCATGTTTTCAAGGCAGTTTTTAAAATCAAGACGTTTTCTATCCTATTATTTTTTAATTTGTTCTTAAGACCCCTTTGTGTTGTTTTTTTTAAGTGTTTTGGGCCATTCTTAACCATCTGTAATAGATAAGAATCGTTCTGTTTAATGCAATGTAACAAAGTGGCAGGTATTTTTAGAGTAGTAAATATTTTGCATAAGCCACAATTACACTCTCAGGTGGTCCTTCTCACCCGCGACCTTTTTGAAAACATAGATGAGAATGAGAATTTCAAATCTGGGCTTTTGCCAAAGATGGGAGAGGCATAGGCATCAAAAACATAGCAAAGCGTCCATTTGGATTTAATGGGTGGGCTGTAGCAGGAAAAGAAAGTCTAGAAGGGCAATGAAGGTGCGAGGAAATCAAGCACAAGACACTTGGTAGATGAGGAGAAGGCCCTGCACTTACAGGAATGATTTAAAAAAAAATAAAAAAATAAAAAAAATCATTTTGAGGAGCTTGTTTTCAAAAGGGATTTAAAAGTTAGTATACTGTTAAAAGTTGGAGTGGTCAGATGCAACCTAATGAACGTCTGCCTTATGTGTCTTTTGGTCCAGGATCCCATCTAGACTCTCCACCCACTTTTTCTGATGGTTTGCACAAACTCTATGTTGAAAGTTCATTAGTTGTCAGGATATAGGTATTATGTGCGTTAGTGACTGACCTCCATATGCTGATACTAGTAAGTAGAAGTGAGGAATATCGGTATATACTGGTAAATACCAGTGTTTACCAATACTGGTAAAGACTGTTCCTGGCTGTATCATAAAAGCCTTCATGATTTTTCAGTTAGACTTCCAGTGCTTTACAGGCCAAAATGGCATTAAACTGACTTAGCTGACAGTCTGTGTTTTGCTGCTCCTGGAAGCCAGCCAGCTTGGTGGTTAGTATCCAACAAGTCAGGCAGTTGTGTACTAAAACCATTGTGCTGTGGAAAGTTATGAACGCTGAGCAGATGTGTTTTCTATAGAAACTTTCTGACATGTTAACAGTTTTCTTGCTGCACTGAAAGTATTTAACTGGTTACACAATTAACAGCTTGACTCCTTACTTGTAAAACTGATTATAAATATTTTTGTTAAAAAAATAATTGTGCTGTTTCATATATTGTTGCTATAACTTTAAATGGCTATATTAGCCTCGGATGCACATATGTTTGCCTTTATATAACCAATTACTTGCTGCTCCCTTTTGAAATTGGGAAATAAACTGATGTGCAATGGAATTTGGCAAATGATACCTTTACTCTTTTTAATCATTGGTGTATTTTTTTTAAATACTGATGCTACAGATGTTTTATGTGAATTGGGTTGTTCTTGTATATTCTGAATAAATTGATATTGAATTTTAACTTTTCATTAAGCTTGGGTTTCACACGGCAGTTGTGGCCATCTTGCGTTACTCAGGAGTGGGCTCACCTGTATGGCTAATAACAGCCTAGTTTAATAGATCCTTTTTGTATTAACACTTTCCCTTCACAGAGTCACAGAATGGTAGGGTTGGAAGGGACCTCTGGAGATCTTAAATTTCCCTGTAAAATCAGGTGTTGGTGAGTGTAAACTGCATCAGCCTCTGCCTTCTCCGTCATATTTTTAGGACAGTTTCACATCTGTTCCGTTTCTGTGGAAGATTTTACAAATACTGATTCTAAAACTTGATCTGATATGTTAATTTTCCATACTTCCTTCTTAAAACTGCAGTATCTGTTAGCGTTCCCACTGCAACTTGAGATTACAAGGACAGTACTGCTCAGAAGTATTTGTACTATCATACGTTTTTTTAAGATGAGGACTAGATTCACATCATGAATGGTCTGTCACATCATAAAGCATTTTTTGAGAGGTATTTCCCTTACTATTGTTCCCATCAGTTTCCTGGTTTGTCTTTCCCACTGCAACTGGTAAGAGTAAAGGATCGCTCCAGGAAGGGAGCGTTGTGGGTATTGTTAAATACACTTTCATATTCAACTGAATACTTTTTTTTTTTTTCCTGATGTCTTCTTTTACATCAACAGCGTTAACGTGAACAACAAATAGAAACAAATGTGGGAATTGGCCTGTAGAATTCAGTGAATGGTGTCGCCTGCCGGGGAGCTCGGCGGGAACTTAAGCTGTAGGCAAGTCCTGTTTCAAATATACAAGTGTCCTAAAATAGATCTGTTCTCAAAACAATTGAGCAGTTTTGGACCAGCTGTGGAAAAAAACATCACCTCTGCCCATGCGTGTTTTTACAGCGAAGTATTATGATGCCAAGACCTCTTTTATGCAGAGATAAAGGTGACAAAGAGCTGGGTGGACAGATTTTGCAGTTGCTACCTATTGCAGGCTATTATTAACAGGTCGTGCCTTGTTCTTTCGGGTATGTTGCTGTGAATGCTGTTTCTGTAAGATTTTGTTCTTGAATGCAGTGTCCTTCCCACAATTATAACAATGACTACCAGTATGTTTTTCAAATATGCTGTTAAATTTGGGTCAAAGGCAAGAAACTTTGCCTTCTGTATCGGTTGACTTTGTCCTGAGTGAGTTTAGATACTGTCTACAACAGCAGAATTGAGTAATGAATCTTGAACAAACATGCTTCACTCAACTGCAAAATAAGTTGCCTGACTGGAATTCTGAGAAACAAGTTAATATGCTTGATCTCTGAGACAAATCAGGTACGAGAGAGGTCAACAAATGGTTCTGCAAACTAAAGGCAAAAGCAATCTCATTCTGTGGTCATCTGCTGGAATTGCTCAGAACGATTCAGATAATGTTTCCAGAGGTCAAACTACCTAAATGGGGGTTACTTAGCTATTTTGTTATTATGAAAGAGGCTGCTCTTAAGTTGCCTTGAGACTGGTTAGCCAGCAAGAAACCTTGAAGGTCAAATGTTTTCAAGTGTTTTTTACTGTTTAAGGAAATGTTTGTCTAGGAAGTTTTCATAATACTCGAGTTCTGATGAAGGAATTGGAAGTAGCATTTTTCTCTGGACTAATATATGAGCATCATGCAAGAAGACATGTAACAGAAATAGTCTGCTTTAAAAACATGTTTTTAAAGTGCCATTCCTCTATACTTTACCATCTTCCATAGTCCAGCCACTATTTGTATTCACTGGGGGTATGTAGGTCACAGGGGAAGTGTATTCTTGCAGCACGTTCAACCCTAATTCCTGCGGGTAAGCTGCTGAGCAGGCTATTTATGGCCGGGTGGAAGTACGCTTCTCAGGCAGGGAAGCTGCGGCTGCACAACCTGTGTAGGAGTTAGTTACCTGAGCCTCCTTTCCAGGAATGTTTTTCAAGAGAACAACGAAATGCTGTTAAGTTGGAACAACCTGCAGGAGGGCTTAGGCTACGCGGTGCTGCCTGCCACTGTACCAGCCTTCGGAATAAAGGATACCAGGTAACGTGTTACAAAATCAAAGTTGTAATGGGAAAACTAGTGAATAATTCCTGAAATTCAAAGTAGCTATTCAAACTTCAGGCTTCTCTTGCTGCAGCAGCAAGATGTGCAGTATGGTAAAGGGCTTGTAAGGATTTTTCTTCTTCCTTGAGTGTTCTTCTGGAGCCCCTCAGTTCTGTTGTTTTTTCCATACATGCAACATCCCTACACATCCTTACAGTAAAGCAAGTTGCACCATACTGAAGGTTAACAGGGAGAAAGAACAAACGGTGAGTTTCTGAGAGAAAAAAAAAAAAAGATGGACATCTCTTCTGAATTGGTTGGAGCAGTTCATGGTGATGACGAGGCTGGAGAATGTTAAGAAGCTGCCACTGCAGCTGTCTGGCTGGATCCAGCAGCGATGAAGCATCCTTGAACAGGCTGGCTGTGCAGCAGCTGTCTCGTGTGGCCATCTGAAGTTGAAAGGCCGATAAAAGGTTGGACTGGGTGATCTCCTGAGGGTTACATCTGACCTAAATTGCATGATTGCTGCTGCCTGGCACAGTGACGGCAGCAGTGAAATGGCTGCTCTGCAGCAGCGGCTCCTTACCTGCCAGCCGGCATTCATGAATTTTACACTCCAAACTAAACCACTGAAATTCTTACTTGCATCTGGGTTATTACAGCTGTTTCAAAGTCTTGAGCTTAAAGAAACAATTGCTTGCATATGAATGTAAAGACTCTACATTAAATTACCCTTAAAGCCTAGTTGATGGGTAGACAGGCCACGAGAGAGGTTTACATTTCAGTACATGTGTGAAAATACGCTCTGTGTGTTTTCATATACTTGTGTATATGGAAAAAAATACCAAGACACCAGGCTGTGTGGAGCTTGGGGATTCTTCGACAGGCCATTAGGTGTCACTCCTTGCATTTAAGGAATACTTATTTCTTCCTCTCCATCCTGCACAGGGAACCAACAGAAAGTGCAGAATGGGCGGCTTGGTGTTTCACCTACACCTGCGCTCTGGGCTGGAGATGGATCATCAGGAACCCCAACTGGACCACAAACAAGCTAAAGGAGGAGGAATGGGGGCGAGGTCCGCAACTAGCTGAGAGATGAGAATTAAATCTACAATTACCTGGGTTTTCTGTGGGTGTTCCTTTTAGCTTTGCTGCAAGAGGGACTGGGAAGATGAGACAGGAGTTCCTTTTTCTGGTCCAGGCTCAGTGAATAACCCAAAAGGCATCCTTTTGTGGTCTGCATACACCGCACCACTTGCATCCGTTGCCATGAAAAATCTAATTTTCTGTCACCGTTTGGCATCAACCCAGCTCCTCAAGAGAGGCAGGACGGAGTTGTAAGAAGGCAGAGAGGTTTGTAAAACACAAAACTTAACCCCATGCCTCGGCTAAGCCTGGGAGCTGGAGGGGTGCGAGAGGCCGAGGGCAGGGTGGTGTGTGCTGTAGGTGTGAAAGCTAAAAAAGGGAGATGGCCACGGCCTTAATCCCTCCCTTCCCGTTTAGCTTCTGCCAGGCCAGGCTGCTTTAAGACTGGATGAAGTTTCTAAGAAGGTGCAGCAGCTTGGCCTGAATAGCTCACCCTGTCTCTGTCCCATCCATCCCCTCTCCTTTGCATCATTTCATCTGCTTTTGTGTTCTAATAAATCTTAGACCTGATATTTCATAAACTGCATAACAAAGAATGTTTGAAGGAACAAAAACCAACAGGCTAATTATTTGGCTCACGCATTGCTTAATTTAGAAGCAATAAATGTTTTTGTTTTTTTTTTCTTTAAATGCCATCAGTCTCTGGATGATGATTTGTGTGTTCACTGCAAATACCTTCTCGGTAGAGATGTTACTAATTGCACAAAGTCTGGGGTAAAAGGCGGACTAGAGGTGAAGTGAAGGCCCAGTACAGTATCTTACCTCTACGGATATGATTTAGTTGGAGTTTTTAATTCTTGTAGTAGCTTCATTCAGTGACTTTACTGGTGGGGGGGAACAGCCAAAGGGCCTCTCTGTTCTTACTCCACTTCCTCCACGCTGCTTCGCTGCCCTGCCTTTGCCTTCCCACTGACCGCCCTGGTTTCTTCCCAAAAGCATCCCAGTAATTATCTGCTTTCTTCCCAGAAGGATCCATTCAGCGGGTGTGCTCGCCACCCACTTGTAAGCAGGTTTCGATTCACCAGGAGGGTGTGGGTTGTGTTCTGAGAGAGGCATGAGGCAAAAAAGCCGTGCAAATGGCTGGCTCAGAGGATGCCCCCCTGCAGAAGCCTCTGCAGCGATGGGTGCAGGATGGGACACATCCTCCCCATGGCACCCACACGCGGCTTGAGAAACCACTACCCCTTGCGTTCAGCTTAAGGGCAGGGCAGCACTTCTCAGAAGCATTCATTTGACCAGAGCGCTTTTATTTTTTATGCCCCTTCATTTTGAGTGCAGTGTACAAAGTCCGACGGTTTTGGCCTGTTTAACGTGTAACCCAGCACGCACTTGCTATTTTACAGGCCTTACTCCCAAGACTCGCCAGGGCCGTGCTATTTACGGTGCACAGCACATCTTACAACTAGCTGTTTTTTCAACCAACAGCATGACAAACTCCCTGGTGTGTGACGGGACCACTCAACTTGGCATGGGCTGCTCCAGATAACGTGGCAGTGGAAGGATACGGTACAAAGTCTGGGCTGTTCTGGCAAATGGGAACATGTCCAAAGGGAAGAGTCGTCCTGAGGATAAAACACCCCGGCGGCTTCAGAGAGGACGGCATCTCTACCAGGCGGGGTGTGGAAAGCTGCGAGTAGAGGACTTCAGTCTCAAATCCTCTGTCTTCTGCAGGATATGTCGCTCAGAATTATTTGGGTTAGTCTTTAGCTTTGCATTTAGCAGTACCTATCCAGGAAATTTAACTTAAACATAAGAAACAACTTTATTATAGTGGTTTAACACAGGTACAGGTTGCCTGAAGAGGTTGTGGAGTCTCCATCCTTGAAGATACTCAAACCTCAACTGGACATGGTCCTGGGTAGGTGGCCCTGCTCGGGGCAGGAGGGCTGGACCAGACCACATCCAGGATCACCTTCTACGCCCACAGCCCTGGGTTTCTGCATAACAACACCATGAGCACTTCGGGACAGAGTGAAATTGCAGCTGAAGGCAGTTAGGATCCGTCTGCTCGCCCTTGCGCTGGCACAGCCCAGGGCTGCTCACACCACCTCTAACCATCAGCTTCTTTCCAGCTCCATGGGTCTTCCCCTCCTTGCAAGTTTTGGCAGGGGCAGTTCCCATCACTGCCACCACCCAGGCCATGTCCAGGAGGGACAAGTCCCCCATCCCATGCATCAGGGGGGACTGGGGGATTTCAGGCAGGAGCCGGGCACGTGCCACGACACAAAGACAGGTAGGAGGAAGCTCTGCCCTGCCAAGCCGGGTGGAGAAGCAGGTAGCTGGGTCACCCCTTCTCAGGGCCTGCCCTGGAAAGGCAGGTTTTAATTGCTGCTTCCTCCCCAAGCCATATGGTGGGGAGGGGGGGCAGGATTATCAGCCCTGCAGATGACGTGAATTAAAGCTCAGATGTAATTAACTTTGAAAGTACCTATAAGAGATTTAGAAGGCAGGAAAAGTATCTGATGACAGGAAATAGGAGGTATTTCAGGCACTGTAAAACCCCAAAAGGCTACTCAAGCTAGCTGGCAACACTTCCCAGGCAATTTGGCAGAGTTAAGAGGACACCACCCAAGAGGTTTTACCGCTAACGTTTGGGCTGACTCTTGTGTCTTGAAATGCAGTTTTGTCGAAGCAGACACACGTCCCGAGTGTTAAGTGATGCCACATCTTCGGAGCTTTTTGGACACGAGCATCCTCTGAAGGAATGAGGCCTGAGATTGGAAGAAAACACTTAAAGTTGTCTTAATGCAGCATGGCTCTTAATCCTTTTATAGGCTCCGGAGGGTTACCTGCCTTCAGGACTCTTCTGCAGTGGAGCGCTCCACACTAAATTAAGGCTTTGCAGCCTCGGCAGCGCAGGCGCTGGGCCACGCACAGGGTCATGGTCAGTCTGTGGCCACCCTGCAGCAGGTGCTGAGGGAAACGCCACCTTCACTTCTCCAGGAAGAGAGATTGGGGGTGTCTCTGCTGTTGGGCAAGCACCCTCACTCAGCTTTGGGTGGTTTATGATGGGTTGATCCCAGCCCCGAGTGTATTTTCACATCTGGCTGTGGATTTGTGTTGAAGTGATACCATTTTCAAGGAGACTGACAGGTAGATGTCCTGTTTGTGAATCCTGCACCAGCTTCCACTCTCCTTGTGTCTCTCTCTCTCCTTTCTTCAATAGGGAGACCACCCAAGATTGGCGTGAAACTGGTCCTGGGTGATGCCAGCATGGTTAGATACGCAGAATTCAGTGCCAGCAGAAGTCTATGCCTCATGAACCGCCACAGTTCAGCTGTGCCATGAATAATCCCACCATCTCTGCCAAAAGAGGAGGAGCAGCTTCAAGACCAGTTTGCTTCCCCGAGACGGTCAGCAGCTTGCCACACTGAGCTTTCGTCAAGCAGCACCAACTCGGGGCAGGTAGCGGCAGCAGCCAGAGGCAGCACTGCTGCCGTGACTTGGTAGCCACTCCTCTCTAGGTGTTTTTTTTTTTTTGCAACTCTCAGCCCAGGGCTTAGGTAGCACCTGGAAGGGCAGGCGTCAGGCTGCTGCCAACCTTGCATCTCAGAGAATTAAAAACCCCAAATGTTTTCCTCAGCCGAGTATTTTATAATTTAATCCTCCGCCCACACATAGGGTGTAGCAGAGAAGCCTGTGGCTCGGCTGACGTTGGGACAACACTTGGGGAGCTAACGCAGCCTGGAAGGATGCAAAAGCCCTGGGTGAGCGAGGGGGCAGGAGAGACACCCCCCTCCCCCCATATGCGGGAGCAGAAATGGCGAGGGAAGGTGCTGAGGAGAGGAGAAGCAGAGCTGCTGTTCTCCCTGCGCTCTCGCCTGAGGAAACTAGAGCAAATTCGCAAACCTGCTGTAAGCACTGGAGGTGTAACCAACCATCTCCCACCTCCCTGCTCCTTCATCCCTGCCCCGGTGGATGTTTAGTCGTAGATAAAGCTGCCTCGGGAGTATCTAAACAAGAGCTTACAACATCGTAATCAACCACAGCAAAAAAGCTCCCAACCAAAATACACCTCCTTTGATTGCTGCAAGTTAAAGTAACTTGTTTGTGCAGCACAACATCCTCCGCCTAAAACAGAGGGACTTCTCTCTTTGTCGCCTCTGGGACAGCAAACCCGTGTTTTTCTGCTCTTAGGGAGAGGCTTTGTCCCGGTTAGGACACCAGGGGGACCCAGTCACTCGCTCTTATTTCCAGCTGTCCCCGGGAGCCGCTTCCCGAGGCGTTTGGCGTCCCCGCTCCCGGCGCCCAAAGAACCCCCGCGTGTTCTCATGGCTTCCTACCAGCCCCGTCTTTTACCGTAAAATACACGTCCGCCCGGCTTACGCCGTCGCTTAACGTTGCATGGCTATGAAGTTGCAGCAACTCTTAACCACGTACGATGGTTTCCTACTTGGACTATTTTAAACAAATAAATGTTCTCGTAATGCACACGGGGGAAAGATAAAAGTGCTCACAGAAGTTTAGCAACTGCTACCGCCATCCCATTAGAGTTCTACACGTAAGAAAAATGTCGGACTGAAGAGAGTTAATTTGAACAGTTTTTGCTTGTTCGTTAAAATATGACTGCGCAGAACACGTGCCCAGCACCACGTTACCTGTGCTGTGGCTGGGGAAGGGGAAGTGAAGGGCAATAAATATGGCCAATCTGACAGCTCAAACCTTGCTCTTCGCTATCGGGAACACCATCAATTGGACTCTAATCTCTGAAAACGGATTTGGTTATTACCCATGGCCCCAATTCCCTTTGCCAAATGTTAGTGGTGTCTACCATCACATTTTCCTTGCAAAACTATTTCCTCCTTGATGTCCAAAGATGCTGCCAAGTGCTCCAATAAAAACAGTTCTTCTGAAACATCCTTCCGTTTTGGTAACCCCAGGTATCACACTCACCAACAGCTAAGATCGCACTTTTCGGGTTTAGGAGGGGTGGTTTAACAGCAGCTAATTAATTAACAGCAGTTAATCAAGCCCCAAAATTCTAGTTACCTTTGAGCTGCCACGACTATACCTTCTGCTATAACGCAGTCTCTAGTAATAGATTTTTAAAGCTTGCTTACATATGGTAACGTAAGCAAGATACATTCACAGCCTAAGTGACTTGCCTTAAGACAGTTCTGATCATTTTTTTTTTGCGTCGCTTTTTGTTTGACCCTTGCTTTCTTTAGGGAGTGAAGTACCAGCTCACGACCCAAGACAATATTCAGGCTTTCTGTTTGTGAGTAGGAGGCAAATCTCTGCATTTTAGTTATTCTGGATTCATTTTCTATTTAAAAGTAAAAATAAAACTGAACCATGCCAGCCCCTGAAATGAGCCCAGGAGAGGAACTGGTTCCACCCTGACAAACCAAGCTGACACACAGACAGGCCCACAAGGAGCACGGGATCCACACGGTGAATATTCAGAGAGGGATTTTACTTCCCATCCCTGACTGCATTTGAAGAATGGATTTCCAGTTGAGACACTGCTCTGTTCACTGCCCTCCTAGTTCAAACAAAAAGTTACAAACCTCCCATCTTCACAGGTAAAAATACACTATTTTGCAACACACATCCATGAAGAGAAAGGTGGAAGGGATACATCAACAGTTGTCTTTCCTGAGGGAAACACATTGTGTATTTTTTTTCTCCTCACACTTCATGTTCCTCCCCAAAGCAGACACTTATCACGTATTTTTGCTTGGCATGTCTCATATTCCTCATACCCACCCTCCCCACATGTTTTATCTTGGTCTCGTGCATCAGTCTCTTCCAGTCCTGCTTTACCATCTCTATTCAATTCATTCCTTCCTCCCTGTCCTGCTAAGGACTTCAGTCTATCTCCAATGGGTTGGTGATTTGCATCTCATCTGCTCTTCCACTTTCAGAGCCAACTTTTAGTACCTTAGTCCATTTGGGAGCTACGGGCTCTTTTTTTTCCTCCTTACTTCAGGGAAGGGATAAACGTGCTGTATATTCACTCAACTTCAAAGCGATGGGGAAAACCTTGATGGAACTGAGTAAGTGGCCACAAAAGTCAACAGAGCAAATTTTCTGGAACTGGTTTTGTCTGGTAGGCAGAGGACCTTGAACCTGCTTCTGTCCGCTGCTGTCCACCCCCACCAGGCAGGGTCAGGCAACTCAGATTCAGCAGACGCTGTAAAGTGAACACAGGCCTTACAGCAGCGTAACAGCAGAAACAGGCTTCAACACATTTATAGCAATTATTTACATTCAAGCTTTACTTTACATCTGCAAAATAGCCAAGTATTTTACGTGAAAGCTGACTATTGGAGGCCCAGTTTTCTACGGATCCATACCTTTCCCCACACACACACCAAAAGAAAAAAGCAGATGACATCCAAATCCAATGAAGTCCCATGGATTTCTTCCAAGTCTTCTCTGCCGAGTACTCATACATTCCCACTATGTATTTGCACATGCATGCAGCTGTCTGCATCTCTGCATGCCTGCAGGCAAGATACACGCTAGGCATCCGGTGTTTTGAGATTCTGAGTTTGCTGTTGTCACTTTGCAGTCTCCCTTCTTTTTCGAAGCATTCAGCAGGCAGAAGAATGGTACTTTCCAGTCCGATTATACTTACCAAGGTGACTTAAGAGATGTGATCTTTCCACTCCTGACCTTACAGTGGTTGGCACTCGCAGATGTTTTACGTAAAATACAGGCTGTCAGCTAGCTTCCGCTCAGATTTGCGTCTTTCTTTTGAGAAACACCCAAGAGAAACTTCATCTTTCCCTGGTGCGGTGTTTGACTTTACTACGCAAAACAATCTCCCTGCATATTGTGGTCAGCAATGTGATAATTAAAAAAAAATAAATAATAAATCAGGTCTACCCAGGATGGTTGCAAGTGCTAGAAGGCTTCTTCCTTGTTGTTTCAGATTCAAAGATGGGGAAGAGGATATTTCAAGAGAACACGTAAGAAGTTACACAGCACTGAAGCATAAAAAAAAAGCCTCAAAGCGCTCCGGGGCCAGCTCAGTGCTGCTGCACTTAGGTTTCAGCCTAACACTGGAAAGAGCAGAACTGAGCACCACAGGTACCGAAGTGCCAATAAGGCTGACAGACTCACCTGGAGATCCAGGTAACTCTTCCTGAACCGGTACAAGATGGACAAGCACACAAGAGTCGGAGCAACGGCAGAAGCACAGCCAGATAGATACTTCCTTGATTACCGCACAGTCAAGCTCATCAAAGCTTACGAAGCTCATCAAAAAGCTTAGGGAAATTGTGTGGCATCTCGTATGGGTTGGCATCTGTAGACTCTACCATTCTTCTGCCATCTTCAAAGGGCTCATAATTCACTGGGACTCACGTAAAACTGGAGTGCTCCCATTAAACCTTACAAATCCTGTTTGAAAAGGACTTTGGTTTTCCATCTCACATCCCTGTCAGAAAGTGGTGAAAAAACTAGAGCTGCCTCTTAACGTCCATCATCACTCTCCAGTCAGCCTAAACTTGAGTGCTGTTTTTGAGGGAGAAAGTCATCAGGAAAAACGATCACCACGCCCAGGGAACTGTAGGCAGGGTACAAAGCAGCAGACCCTTCTCCAGAGTAGAAACAGCTCTGACTTAAAAAAAACCCCAAAACAACAAAACCAAACACAACCAAAAACCAAAAAACCCCCCACCAAACAAGAAGGCCAACAACAAACCAAACCAAACCAAGAAAACCCCACAAACCCACCAAAAATCCACATGCCCCCTTTATCAGGGGGCATTTATAAATTAATTGCTATCGTTTTCAAAAGTTACACAGATTGCAAATGACCACATAGTTTCAAGAACCTTTATACATCATCTTTTTTAATTAGATTAGCTTTACAAGCAACTTGAGAGCTCTTTCATAATGAACACTGCTTTTCAAATTACACAACTTTATAGGCAACCTGTAAATGAATCCTGAATTTCTTTGCCTGCTATAGATAAAGGTCTCGTATTTTACAGCCGGCTAACACCATGAATAAAAATAGCATTATGAAGCTTTATCTTTAACCAGGACTAGACACATACAGATCATAAGACAGTTTAAAAAATAGTTTTAAAACAACGACCTGCTTGGTGATGCTCAAGACTGAATATTCAACCGACATGAAATGAACAGTTTCTAAAGGACATGGAAGAAATGGCTGACCTGATTTGTTGACCCTATTGTAACGACTTACATGGAGTGAAAAATTAAGCACTTTTTAAACCTGTCTGGCAAGCACAAACCTACAGTGTGATTAGAATTTGATACGCCATGTAACTGCAGAAGTTTGAATTACAGAGGGACTGAAATGAGTTTAAAGGCTTATGCTTACATTTCTAAAACAAAACCAACCAAACCTCCGTTAAAGTAGTACTAAAGAAGATGAAGTGGAAGAGGTGGCTTTTTTGCTTGTTTCACTGGTAGCCTAAATGCACTGCAGACCAGACAGTAATGAAGATTTGCACTCCTTGGCCAGGTTGGCAGAGGCACTTACAGTAAAGGTATCCTGTCTGTTTTTCTGGGAAGAAAAGAGGAAAGAGGAAGAGAACTGTAAAGGGCAAGAACTCTCTAAAAAAAAGGAAAAGCAAAATCAAAACAAAACTGGGATTTCTGTTGGTTCTCCTAAGTGATATACCGATACTGAATTTTTTCCCCTTTCTGTCAGTTTGTTACTAAACAATTAGCTTTTTCATGTTTTACATGAACAATAGTAATCTTTTTAATAAAAAATTACTGAGCTTTCCATAGAAAAGGTCTCTAATTGAATACAAACTATACAGATGCTAAAATTGTCACAAGTTGTAATATATACAGAAATATTTCTGTACACTCACATTGTTTTGGCTAAGTAAGGAAATAAGGGACAGATAGAAAACTGCAGTGGGTAAGCTGATCAACCCCCAAACTCCTGTAAATATGAATGCTGTCTTTTATAGGTTTGCTTTTGTTTTCTCAAGCTTTTAAAGCTCAGGGAAAAAAAAAGAAAAAAAAGAAGAAGAAAAAAATTAAATCAGTGTCCAAACCATCCACTTCTTAAAAATAAGAATATCAAAGTTTCTACACATCTCACTTTTATTCTGTGATGTCCCCTTCCCTTGATAAAATGAAAACAATTCTGTGATGTCCCCTTCCCTTGATAAAATGAAAACAATGTCAAAGAAAATAAAAGCTTTCTTACTAAATATATACCTCAGTATTGATCAAAGGGCAGTGCCTTTTTGGGGAAATCCTTCAGCACAGTGAAAACCTAAAGATGTATTGCACAAGGAGCCTACAGTGATGCACTTCAGCTTCAGTGTGCTGACCATCTCCTTGATACTATATAATAGATCAAGGTGTCAACTTGCAGACTGCACGGGACACCAACGTTTGAAAAGGAAACTTAAAAAAGTGAATTTTAGATATTCTATTAACTTATATACAAAGGAAAGGGGGGTGGCAAGTATTCTTTAGAAAAGGGAGAAAGCTCAAAATTTTCTGTCAAGTACATAAGGAGGTTCTGGGTACCTCTAATAGCCTAGGAAAGCCCTTGTATATTCTTGTAACTTGATGGTATTTACCAGGTCCCCAAAGCCAATGACAGCAACCGATAGTGTCAAGTTCACTTAGTGCCAGTCACTTAAAAAACAAACAAACCAAAAAAAAAAAAAACCAACCCCAAAAAAACCAAACCAAAAAAAAAAAAAACCCCAAACAAAGAATAGACGGGAACTTCCCCTCTGTGGATTCAACATACAAAACCACAAACTGAATGTTACTAATAGCAAGATACTGATTTGCTTCTGTTAATAAGGTTCAAGAGGACATAGTCAAAAAAACAATACAGCAGCAATCTTTAAAAGTTAAGATTAGTGTGAGATATGATATAAAACAATCAGGTTTTTAGCTGGTAATTAAAGTGCTCCTTTTCTGACTTAAGGTGTAAAGAAAATTAAAGTGATTATCAGTTACTGGCAACCCTTACATTAAATTAGGTCTTTCATGGCAGAGGAGAACAGTATGAACAGTTTTACAAAAATAGATCCATGTTATTTTGGAGAATACTGTAATTTTTTTTTCTTTTTTTTCAGTTTTTCTTTTTTTTTTTAAGACTCAATTTTGATAAACTGTACCTGGTCATACAAAAAATTACCCAAAATTCAAACTTTTACCATATAAAAAAAGGGAGAGATGAATTGGATTCAGCTGGATGACAGGTCTTGCAAAATATAAGGATGGACAAATTCTATGTAGGGCACTTATTTATGTCCAGATGCATATGCTGTTTCTTACTGATTGCTTATCTTCTTCACATAAGCAGTCACAGGCCTGGAGTCACAATCACATAGTACAATGCTTCAGCAGTCAAAGAATCTTCTATTTGATGCAACATTGAAACACTGTTTGCTTCTTTATTAAAATGTTGGTTTGTTGCTGATTTTCCTTTATCTTGTTATTCACATTCAAAAGTTAATAGATAGCATCAAGATTTATCAGGGAGAATAGCAAGGGGAGTTGCTAAATCAAAGGCTTATAAAACGTCTTTCCCAACTGAGTCAGAAGGTTTATTAAGTTCAACCCTCACACCTTTTTCACCTGTGGAAATAGGAAAAGGAAATTGGTATTATTTTTCAGCATTTATCAAATGATAATATATAAATAAATATAATATGTAATTTAAATATATATAATATATATAATATAAAGTCTACAGAACTGCTACATCACTTTCCAATTGCTTTTAAGAGAGTACTTTGAAGATTGTCTAGTACATATGATCTAGCAAGATACTGATTTTTGTATATGTGCTCTGTATCCTGTGCTCTGTGAAGTTAATGTGCCGTGGTTACTCATAACCTCTGAAAGCCGGCGTTTATTTGGCTGTCCAAGTAGAAAACTGGATACTTCACATCACCTGTGCGGTTTTGAAATTCACCGTTTCAGCCTTCACAAGCAAAGGTAAGCTTTAAGAATGGCCAGTTGAGAATCTGAGGACATTGTTCATTATACTGGATGAGAATATCCAGAGTTGCTGGGTATTTACCCTATGTAAAGAAATTCTGAGGGATTTTTAAAATGCAATGTTCCATTTGACTTGCTACTAAAAAATAAACAAAACAAACCCAAACCTACACCTCTTCTGCCCTTTTCTCTGAAAACTGACCTTCAGGTACCCCCAAAAAGCTTGACTCTCAAAATGTTAACAGACACAGTATCCCATATTCAAGAAAGTCACACATATTCTGCACGGTTTTAGTTAAGACTTACACTAAGCCAAAAAATGAAGAGTTTTCTATTTTATGGCATTTCATTCTATAATTTTATAGTATAGTATCACTGGAAAATAAAAAGCATTTGCACAATTCTTGCTGCAGGTACAGTGCAAAGAACACCATTTTAATTGGAAACAAAACTGGAATCACAACAATATGAAAATATAAATCAATTCCAAGGCAAACCGATATAAAAATTTTAACTACCACTCCAATCCAGCCTGCCTGCCTTAAGTGCCTGCAGTTTAGGGGGACCCTGGAAAGGGAGGGGGGCCGGTGGGGGCAGCACCTCCTATGCAGACACAAACCCACCCAAACCATTTCCCTACATTCCCTCTGGACGAGCAGCAGCCAAAGCTGCGCGGGGATGGCCGAAACAGCCCTGATCCGGCAGGGCCAGCTGCAGGAGCTGCGCCGTCACGCGCGTGTGACGCCAAGCCCGGCTCGCGGGCAGACAGACAGCCAGCCCGGCTTCCTGCAGAGACCAGGCGGGCGTCATCCGGCATTCCTGACCGCCTGGGAAGCCACCGAGCAGCAGGACAGCCTGCCCGGCCGCAGCCGAGGGACTCCCCGCCTTTCTGTGCGAGCCAGGCGGGAGCTGCACTGCTCTTACCGCTCCCGAAATGAACCAAGTTGTTGGCCGCACCAAGGGGCACTGAACTAAACTGCAGCTCTGGCAGCCCCTACCTAGCCCTACCTAGCCCTGGGGCTACTTCTGAGCTTCGGACGCCTACCAGCGATGAATGGATATCTCATTTGGAAACGACTAGCCCATGTCTTCAGTATCATCGGCTTCAGAGTTCTTGACAAAACAGTGGAGAAAACGTCCCAGTGCATGTGTGCACCTGTGGTATACCTGATTTTGGTTTAATTTTAAACTACTGTAACAAACACAAAATCACGATGGCAATTACAATCATGACAGAAGTCCTAGACCGTTTCTCCTTATAATGCTAATTTGAACAGGAAAATTAGATCAACTTCCTCTTGAGGGAGAAGCCAGAAAAGGAAAACAGATGCTAGATATGTGGAATTGGAAGTGGAGGAAATAACTCCATGCTTTGATTCCAGATTTTAATTTTAGGCTTTTGTTTTTCTGAGAGAGAGATTCTAGTCCAGTTAAGTTGTATTCACTTGTTGAATCTCTGTATTCAACCAAAACTATTTCCAGGGCTCTCGGTTCTGCAGCGCCTCGCAGTCTCTGCTGTATTTACCCTCCACACCTATTAGAGAGACAGGACTAGAGAGAAGCTGTACCCCCCATATAAAAATACTGAGCAGCCTCAGGTCTCAGAAGAAGCGTGAGCCGGACAAGGTGCTGACCTGGATTTCCCAAGGCACTGCCTAGCCGCTCAACCACCGGATCACCTTCCTTGTAAAACCTGGCTCTCGGGGAGTTATGCCGTTTTTCTCCCCCTTTTTGTGCATAAGGTGGGCCAAGCAGGTGAGGCTGGGCTACTTAGCTATTCTTCCAGAAAAAAACAGAACACAGAAAATATTAACAAGAGATTACCTGTTAGATATTTTACTTTAGCTCGTGCTCTTTCATCTGCATCAAAATACCACACTGTTATTGCGTACCTAGGGAAATAGATGGAAAAAGAACTCCTGAACTATGAAGAGAAAAAACAGTGAAGCACTTGACATAAAACACAACCTAAATGAGATGATACTTCTGCAGTCTGACAGAAAAAACATTTCATAAAGCAAGCAGGTTTGGGGTTTGTTTTTTTCTGTTGGTAGGTATTGTCGGAACAGTCATTGAAAGGGTGACACTGCTGCTCTAAGTTTGCGCTTCTTTTTCCTGATGAGTGGCTATTACAATTCTTGTCCAGAACCTGTAATAGAGCCTCTGTCTGTAACACCTTGCCCTGTGACCTCATCTTTTACTCAGTCAAGGCCATCACTTGAAGAACCTCTTTTTTTGGACGTTTGCCATAAGGGAAAATTAACTACTCCTTCTCACACAGCTCCTCCGGTTTTCCACTGCCTGTTAAGGATTTAAATATGAAATGCCTGCTATTGAGAAAAGACTTTAAGTAGCTTTAGTAAATGGCATTTCACCCTCTGACTCTGCTTGGAGCACGAAGGGGGAGGGGAGAGCAGTACAGCCTCAAGGCTGCAAGAGGACCCGCCGATGGCAGTTTCAAGTTACTTCTTGCAAAGGTACTTGTTATCTCACAGCTCCAGTCAATGTTCATTGCTCTGGACATCAAAACGTGTTGCGACATGGGCAACAGGAAGTCTGAATCAAGGGCTCTAATGATTTACCTACTGCTGCTACCTGGAAATGCCACTCAAGATGTGGGGGCAGCGCAGGCAGGTACCTTTAGCATCACCCACTGCCCTGCAGTGAGGGACAAAGGAGATATCAAGTTCCTTCTGTGACTCAGACTGGGAGCAACTCCTTTAATACTCCAGAGGAAAGAGAAGATTTGTGTATCAAAGGTCGTTTCTGCCCCACAGCCCTCTCCCAATTCCCAACTTAAACTAAGCCACCCCTAGAATAAAGAAGGGAGAGTGAACATGACTGCCTTCTAACAACTCCCTCTGCCTCAACAAAAGAGAAGATAAAAGTGAAGTATCCAGTCGATCTTTCAGTAACACAGTAAGGGGCTAAGGACAAAGGGAAGGGACCACAGTCAAAAGCCATTACAGAGAAATAATGAAGAGAACATCCCCTGGCCAAGGCGGGGTCTCTGCTTATGGCTCTGAGTGCTCCCATCCAGTTCTGTCAAGTACACTTCTGGTGTTTCCACTCCACCCCTCCTACCCACCCAAGCGGATATTTTCTCCAAAATAAGAGATCAGACATCAGCACGAACTCGGCAGCACAGTGGAAGCCTAACCAATCAGTAGGAAAAAAACCCAACACCTTCTCGTCATAGTGCAACTGGAACTGTACATGGGAACACCCGGGATCAGATCATAATTCAGAGTGGCAATCATTTCTCATTAGGATTCGCTCATTTCTTGATAAAAGAGACATGATGCAATATAGAGAGAGTCCATTAGTCCTACCTTGTAGCAAATGCTGGCTGTACTTCATGAGGGTTGCGGCGATCAGACCAGAAGAATAGCAGTCTATCAAATTTGGGTTCAATATCAGCGAATTGGGCTTTACCTTCTGGAAATATTCGAAGGATGCCTCCACTTACCTACAAATTAAGTATTTAAAAGCAGTGCTTGAAAACAATGACTCATTGTATTTAAAAGTACTGAATATCACATTTGAAAATACTTCAAGCACTTGGAACTGAAATAAAATCCTTTATCAGATGCATTTCATTTAACAAAACGTTCTACACGTTTTTCACTGAGTCATTTCAGAATGCTCGCAGATATTAAACCTTCATTCATGTTTAAATAAAGAGCTGTGGGTTTAGATTCGTCGCTTTTTAGCTGCATTACTTACTTGCAAAAAATGGGCAAGACTGATTTATAATACACAGGTGGCTAAAACCATGCCAACACAGATGAGAGAAACATTGTATTTCACATCCCAGTTTCACCCTTTCCCATTAGAGAGCCTATTTCATTTAACAGCAGCACAAGTTTATGTCAATGTTTCTGTAATTAAGATGAGGAACGACTAGGAAACTTCAAACTAAAGCCTAAATCTGTATTACTCCTGGTCAATTTAGGTCTCTTCTAGGCTTTGAAAAAACAGTTGGACCTACCTATGTATGTCTAGAAAACAGCACAAGCAGGTGGGGTTAATTATTTTTACGTCATGTTAACTTCTTCCTACTGATGGCACTGATGTTGTTAAATCTAACTATAGATAGCCACCGTACGCCTTCATGGGGAAGTCGTAACAATGCAAGTACTAACAAGGTAAATTGATATAAGTTACTGTTTTAATTGTGATCTAAATCGTCAAACAAGGAGTGACAATTTAGATCAATTTGTTCTCTTACAGAAAGTTTGAGCTTCTTTCTTTGCTAACCAGCATACTTGATAATATATTAATTTGTAATTTAATATAGATTTTGCAGGAAATAAAGTATCTTTGTTCATAAATTAAATATCTAGCCAATAAATTCTTTTCAGTTATTGCGAAAATGCAGTTGGCCTTGACTTCTACACTGTAGTATGTATTCATTTTTTTTCCAGGAGAGAAACCGTAAATCAACTAAAAATGCCCAAAGCTGCATTTTAAGATGTTCAGTCCAACCAGTGTACTTATGTGCAAAGATGCTATCATGGCAAAAGGAATTAATTTTCTAATTGAAAGATCAAATCTATTGAAAGATCAAATTTGACATTTCAAAAAGCAAGTCAGAAAGGGAAAGCTTCAAGTGCATCCATTTCTGATTCAGCTTTCCAATCTACTAGTTTTACACGAGTATGTTATCGGTCTCATCCAGCTCTTACAAGAAACGGATAGCGCTCAAGAAAAAAAAAAAAAAGAGAAAGAAAACCTCTCAGCTGCAACCTGTGTTATCCATATCTGGTACATCCAACTCACAGAAACTGACTGCTTACGTGCTCTTCCACATGCTACTTCCTAAGTACGATACAAGTATCAGTAGTTTTGGGGTTTTTTTTCATATACAAAGAGCAGAAATTTCTCCATAACTAACTGCACAGTAATTGAGGAATAAACAAAGATATCTTTGCATTACTCTCTCATGCTTTCAATACAGCCAGTTAGCTACATCCATTCTTCAAATCTACCTAATCCTTATTAAAGGTACTTTTTATCATAGTCACTACATCTATGGAGAGTTTCAAGTCATTGGTAGTAAATTCTGAGACCACTTCAACTGTGTTATAAATCCTTATCTATTCTACACCCTATATCTACAATGATACGAAGACTTGTGCTGCTTTGAACTACAGTGATATAGCATAACCGTAACACTTGGCTTATCTGAAACTGCTCCCAAGCTACGGCATCTTTCTTTTTATAAGCATACTCAATTAAGTAATCTAGTTGCACAAACAATAAACTCAAGATTCAACTTGACTATAAGGAAAAATAAACTAAAAACTATTATCTTCCAAATATTCTTTTTTTACTCTTTGTGTGTGTGTGTTTATCATACAAGTAATGTACAATAAGTTGCATAATTAGATATTTATGAAACTTGGATACTAGCAGATATTTATATGTATAATTAAGAACATACATGAAAAACACGCAACTTTCCTTCAATCTTACCGTCAAGGAGGTGCTGTTGGCACCGTTTAAAACCTTGAAAAACAAACGCCCCGTTTCTATCTGCTCTCACTAACTGCAGAATCAGCAGGGCAAAGGATAACCACAGTTAACATGATGTAAGAACACAACTAAGGCACAGAACAATGACCTGCAGCAAAGGTGCACTACCAAGTATACGTAAAAAAAAGTTATAGAAAGAAACTATTGCATACCTTGGCATCCCAGTCTTTATTAAGATAATATATACACGTAACACATCTTCCGTCTCCATTTGGATTATCAACATGGCGCACATATCCTGTTCCATTGCCTGGATAACAAGCCACCATAGCCTAGAGTCAAAGAATCAAAGAGGAGAATTAATTTTATCTGTGTTTGGGGGAAAAGTCCACATTTTCTCTGTATTAATTCCTAAGTAATTAGTACATAAGCAACAGAAAAAATACATTAGAAATAATGGGAAAAGAATTTTTTTATCTGTGTTTTCTTTCTAGTTGAAACCTGGTTTTGAACACAAACAGATGTCTACAACAATGGCACGAAACACATTGAGAGGAACACTATTAATTAAGGTACGTAAGGTGAGGCTGCTCCCATGTTGTGACTAATCCTTCAGATTTCCCTCCCATGAATGAAATACAGGGGAGGAAAACATCTTGTATATAATTAAGTAGCATGTGCTTCTCCTTGTGAGAAGAATACTGTTTTTTCCAGACTCAGGTTCACAGGCAGATGTGTTTTTCTCTCCCCCCGACCCCCGCCGTGTTTCCAATGCAAAGAATTCCTCCTCAAAAAGTAGCGTCAAACTTCATTTTGAGGAGACTTTTTAGACAAGATCATTAGCCCATCTTCCTCAATCACTCCAAGTGCATTCTTGGGCTTGCCTTTTGTCCTGTACATAGGAGGTCTTTGAACCTTTGTTGAAACAAGCCTACATGTACAACAAAAACATCCTTTTTAGTCAAGAAGTGAGAAACCGAAAACATGCACCGAGCAGCAATCTGCAATAACCTTCTGACATCAAACGATTCCCAGTACAGTAGTATATTTAACTTCTCGTGCTGCACTTAGCTCAGCTGACTTGAAAGACCACTCGACGGTGGTTTGGGTTTTGAGTCCTCAGACACGCGGATGTGCATGTGAAACAAACTGGCCATCTTGGTAGCGGATGGTCTGATTAGCTTGATTAGCTATGGGTTTGCATGGCTGGTTTGTTGTACAGCACATCCCCCGTATCTTTATGCATTTGCTGGAAATAGTAACGATTTCAGGTTTTTGAAAGAGATCAGAACAAAGTTTTCCAGGCCAAGTCATCCACTGCCACCACAGTACTCAGACGTCTGCAGTGACAAAATACTTTCTGCAAAAAGTCGTAACATGAATTTAAAAGAAAAGCAAAAAAGCGAGTTTCTACCAACTATCCAATATACGACTAACATCAATAAATGTCCGCTCTCCAAAAAAAAGAAGAAAAAAAAAAAGACACACAACTTTTAAATGCAATCATTCCTGTCTAGATTTAGCCTGGTTAAGTTAGAATTTAAAGTCAGACCTCCAGATTTCAAACTCTTTCACCTCTCTTATGTAAAACAGTTTTCCAAATAATGTGTTAACTGTGAAAACACAGCCCATTCGATTAGGAGTATTTCAAATCAGCTGCTTCAGTGCTTTTTTTGTTTTATGCTGATAACTTTAACCTTCCCCCCACCTTTTCTAAATGTTAACAAATACAGCTTTCCACAGTTTGCCCTACTTGCAAGAAATTGTGCTTTTGAGCAGACTGAGAAATAGTTTAGAATACTTGCAGTTCAATCAGTAAGGTATTTATATATCACATATAAGCAGAATGGATTTCACTATAGCAGCAAAAATTTTAAATCTTTATTTCCATATATACTCTACTAACAGAAGAAGCAATTTTTTGGTAGCTCCTTCTAGGCAGAAATGAGAATATAGTATTTGCCAAACAGCACAATAGCACTGTGGCTATAAAAACCTCTAAAAATTAAGACAAACTTCATTCACAAGAGATGGAAGTGACGACACTGCATGAAAAGTACTCAAAACTACAAAATTAAAATACACTTGTAATTCTGAGATTAGGCACTTCAGCTTCTCAATCCCTTTACTGTAATCATAGTGCAGTCATCATTACAGGTCTCACATTATGTAAACATATTACATGTATCAAGTTATGTGACCTAATATTTGGCAAAGCCATTACTTATCAGTTTTGCTGCAGGAAGATAAACCCACAAAAATCAAAACAGTGAGTTAAAGATACCAAATAATGTAATAAGGGTTCTGTAATTTCCTTTCTTACGGAGAAAAAAGGAAGAAAACAAAAGCGAAGCTGGGCTGGAAGAGGAAGATATTTGGTTTCCACTGAAAGCCAACCCTCTTGAAAAAAGGCCCATGTACCACTTAAACCCTATCAAGCTCTCACGGACCATAAACAGTGCCGAGAGCAAATCCAGCTCCAATCCTCTATCATGCCTAAAACCAGGAAAATTATAATTTAATTCCAATTTTTGCTGAGAAGTATCATGCAAGTTAAACCCCAAAGTTAGTTGTTGCTCAACATCTGCATGGAACAGCTACTGAAACTCATTCGGAATGAAGAAAACATTGAGATTGAGTAGCTAGAGCAATGTCAATTCTCACTGAAATAATTCAGGGTTAGACTCAGATATCAAAAGGTCTTCATGCATGTAAATGACCTAAATATCTTTCACTGAGCCAGAAAACCTAGCGTTGAAAGTTTAGGACAGTTCCCAGGTCTCTCTGGCCAATACAGGGTGTTTTTTCGAGGGCACACTTGGTTGCCATCTGTTCCTCAAAAAGATAATTTTGCAGTTAGAGAAGCATAAATTTGCATCCGATTGCTATAGTTTCCTTTATAAGGTGCTGAAATGCGTACTTGTTCTCTTTGCTGAAGGGAAATCAGGAAAAGAATCTATAACATCAATGTTGCTGAATAAAAAGAGGACCAGCAGCACTTTTTGGAAAGTCTGGGGAAATGCCAGTTGTCATCAACTTAACATAAAGAGCAGCCGTATTCAAATTCAACGTCAGAAGCGCTTCATACAATCAGTTGAGTCTAAAATACTGACAATGTATAAAAAAGCCCTTGTTTTTTTTACTTCTGCTATCATCAACTGCAAGAGACGAGAAACAGCTTTGCTGCGATAACTTATCTAATACGTATTTGTTGTAACAGTAAGAGTGACTCAGCCATTAGCGGCAAATTGGAAAGCAAACAAATTCACCAATCAGCCTGTGTAGCATAATATACATTGCTTTTGCCAGTTAGTGTGACAGTTCCTTCTCGCCAATTGAACTGTGATAAGGAAAGGCACAAAACGTAACGATTTACAGGGCATGGGAAATAATATTGCTTTGTGGTAGAATACAAAGTGAGTTCGTGTCAAACTGTCAGGTACTGCAAGATTACTCACACGGAAAGGACAAAAAAAGTGA
Organism: Larus michahellis; assembly: GCF_964199755.1. Taxonomy (NCBI): domain Eukaryota; kingdom Metazoa; phylum Chordata; class Aves; order Charadriiformes; family Laridae; genus Larus; species Larus michahellis. The sequence goes on along the minus strand of NC_133898.1, from coordinate 51,169,948 downwards.
CCCATGTAAATGATGAAGTCACATGGTTTTGTTGTTTTACCATTTTCCAGTATGCATAAGCTAGCAAATATATGTATGTCAGGCAAAGAGAAAATTTTGGGCTTGTGGCTTTTTTAAAAAAAAAAAAAACAAACAAAAAAACCCAAAAAACCCCCAAAAAACCCAACAACACGCAAAAAACCCAACACTGTTAAGGGCAGTCAAAAAAGCCAGGCATTTGCGACCCGAGTGTTCAAAATTCCTTAGCATTTTAGATTATGAACAACAAAAGTTGTTAGCTCTCCAAAATAGAGACCTACTTGTCTCATCAGTTCTCTCATAAAAGCAATTGATGAATTAAACACCAGGCATTACCTGCATTTTCTTAATAGAAAATGAGGTCTCCCCTTTTGTGCTTCTTGGGCATTACAACTTTAAAGCATTCAGTAACCCTAATTTCTGCAAAGAATATATTTAAATCACACACTGGATTTGTTCACCCACCGGATCCCTTTGCAAACACTTTTAATATTATCCTTTTTTAACCCAGGAGCATCCTCTTGCAGTCTGAGCACTTCTGGCCTAAGATACCCTCTGGAATTCATGAGTAATGGAGAAAGCATGAAAGCGCCCTCCCCACTCTGCAATCCGCCCAACTTCTGTCTATCAAACCCAACTACTCACCCACTTAAAAAGCTGCTGATTGCTCATTCACACACAGATGTTCTACATAAAAGTGTTTACCTCTGGAAAATTAACTTTAGAACGAGCACCATTAAGTTATTAACAGAAGAACTAATTGAAACCACAGATTTTTTTTGCTAAGCATCCGCATCCTTAGTGTGCCAGCCCTTACTCTACTTTGCAATTAAATGCACGAAGGTAACATCAGAGGGAATAATCCATAGTTTCATTCACGATGTAAAGCGCCATCAGCTAAGACACCCAACCCTAGGAGGCACAGCACATCAGTGCAGCACAAAACTGTTGAGTTCAATTAGGAGCAGCCTCCATCCTCTTCATGGAGAAGTATGACAGCCTCACCCATATGTAAAGAAGATAAATAGACGGAAGGTTTTTCCTCTGTCCTCTCCATTCCTCTCACAGCTGGATATCCGCAAGTTTAGGTATTGCTCCGTAAGAAAAGGAAGCAATAATAGCAAACTCTTAGAAAAGAGGGGAAAATACCAGTTACATGACAAAATGAAATTCCTTGGGGGAAACAACCACAAACATAAAATGGAGAGAGGACGTGTGTTCTGTCATATTAATTTATTAATGTGAAATAACTTTATTGTTTAGCTCAGATTAAAGAAAGCTGCATCAGTCAAGGAGATGTCACTTTTGCTGTTTGCTGAAGGAACTGCAAATCCCAGTGAGCAAAACAAGATGTCTAAATGTAAGACCAATGACTTCCTACCAAAATTTATCAGATGCTCTCACAAAGACTTCACTGGAAATCCTTGGCATGGGTCAAACAAAAAAAAAAAAAAACAACCCAAAAAAAACCCCCAACAACCCACCCCCAAACCACCACAGGAATGGAGAACCAAAGAAAAGAAAAAAAAGTAAATATCTGTCCTGTCCCTGTTTGGTCCATCTGTGATCTATTTCTAGTTCAAGAATTTGTTCATCCCTGACAAACAACGATCCTGAGGAAATACATTTCAGTTTAAGCACATCACTAAGATTTTTCGCAAGGTGCACAAACCAACAATCAAACCAAAGTAAAAAAGAACTGTATTGGTTCTACCTTGAATGAGCATAGTCAAGATGACTGACTTAACAGGCTAACGTGGTACAACTTGGCTTGGATTCACAGTCTTCTCCTGCAGATTCTTCACAATCTGAGGCAGAAACTTGCAACACAAAGAAGTTATCTAGTGGGGAGAAACTCCTGCCAGCCTTACACAACACAGAGGAAGCTGAAAGGGGCAAAATAAACTCTTGGGGACACAGCTAATCCAAGTATTTCAATACTAACTTTCATCTGAGTAAAACTTTATGCTGATATCCTCTATGATCTAGTAGGCAAGGGCAGAGAACCAAGTGTTCACAAAAGTCCCCAGTGACACTAGAAAAGCTGGAAAGAAATACTAGCACCTGCAAAGATTCCTTCATTAAAAAACAGGCCTTTCAATCACTGTTAACTGGACAATCTGCAAGAGGAAAACAAACCACAAACAGCACAGTACTTCACACATCCCCATGAGAGAATGGGAATCCGCAAGTTTGAGTCAGAAGCTAACATAAAGAAGAGGCAGACACATTGCAGCAGCTTCGAATCACTGATCTTTAAGCCCTCTCTCCTAATACTAAGTTACCACTACAGCCATCCAATTTGTCTATTAGCAAATGAGTATTTTCTGTTGCATTTTAGCTGCAGGTTAAAACAAACCAACCCCAGCTACTTCAAATACCAGCTATTTGGGTTATCTTCTGGCAAGCACAGAGTAGAGCTGCTCTTCTAGGAAAAAAAAACCAACTGCAGGCAAGGACAACAAGTGGGTGACCCCAGGCTGGGGTGACTGCTCTCCTGCGGCTGCTGAAGGTAGCAGCAGAAGTTCTAACAGGCTTGGGAAAGCTGCCGGCTCTCCAGCTGGCAAAGGGAAGGCAAACTGAACGGAGAACAGAGATGAAAAATGAACTCAGATAGGAAGGGAGAGAGGAAAAACTGAGAGCTGACATAGCTTCTTACGCTATAAATAGAATCACCACATAGCTGTGTATGTGGTTTCTATCTTCCATGAGCTTCTAGGTAGTCCAGAAACTAATGGTAACCTGACTTACCTCGCTCCTTCCCAGGCCTTTCAATCCAATGGCCAATGCAAGATTTCTACTTGTTTTGACAGAACCACATTTCATAAGCATACAAAATCAAGCAACATAATACAACAGCAAAATTCAGCACAGCAGATTAATACTTCTACTACGTCGCTTATTTCTAACTTGCCAACCAGGTGTTGATTTCTCAGACTGAAGTTCAGAGAAAGCCCTGCCAACCCAGCAGTTCACTGGCACGCTCTTCAATTTCTCTTCACATTAAGTCACTGCTTTACTCTTGTCTTTGATTTTAAGCAACGTTTACCTGCTTACAACATTAATTGCACATACTCTAATATTAAACTGACACAAATCAGAAGGCAGAAACTGTCATGCTGGTTCTGTGGCTGTGTTCAGCCCAGCACTCTAGAGCCAGAAATCCACACAGAGTTTGAATTTAAGCCAAACACCTTGAATGTAACCAAGGTGCCACTCGGCAAACAAGCTCAGGTATTTTTTGCTGTAGCTGCATAAAGTTTGGTACTCCCCCTTTACCATTCAATTCTAATTGCACTCAACAACAAGATGACACGAAGTTGACTTCCAAATACCATTCCTTCCACTCCTGCATGCACACAGGCTCTAAGAAACGTTCATGAGCTTTTGCACTGCTGAAGAAACTTGTATACAAATATAGCTAATTCATCGGTTTTTCCAAATGGCACAGAAAAACACAGAACTGTAGTCGCTTAAGTCTGATATTTGGGAAATGGCTCTGAATGTGGGATGTGCTCACATTCAATTAATAAATCTAATAAGTAAGACTTCCATAGGAAAGAGCAGCTCCTGTGAAACTATCAAACAAAACCTGGGGGAGATGGTGGAGATTCTCACCGAGGGGACAGAACACATCTCAAAAGGTGAGCTGATGAAAGACTGAAAGCAGAGTTATAGACAGACATAACAGGAAGACCTAAAATACACTTCCTAACTCCCAGCTGAAGTCCTGCAGCTCCCAATGAGTCCACTACTAGACTGAGATAACAACATTTAAACATTAACAAGGCTCTGTCTGCTCTCCTGTACCCGAGCTTCTGAAGTTGCAAGTCCCAGATCTCCAAACGCAGAGATGGCTGGGCCAGCTTACAAGCTTCGGGGGTGGGAACAAAAAAAAAAGAAAAAGCAAACCACAAAACAGATTGTATCTTTCGTAATAGTTAATGCACTGGCATTTTCCAGGCTGCTAGCCAAATTAGGTAGGACTTGCCTGTTCTCAAATTAATGCCAGTTTAACCAAAAGGTGCTGTTTTAAAACTTAACCAGTGAAACCAATGCAAATACCCTTGCAGCACTTCAATCTTACGAAGGCCTAGGTTCCATGAACTTGATTAATCTAACTGTTTATTAGGAAAATAAGCCCAGGTTCAAATCTAAAGAAGTATTACAGAGTTGTGTGCTGGCATAAATGGAATATTAAAAAAAATTTATCTAAGTCATCTCTGAATATAAACAATGTCTTCAAGACTAAACCACCTGCAATCCCATAAAAAATAAAAAAAGGAAAGATTTAATATGAGCACATCCAACCTATGTTAGTGCTTCAAAGCACTAATAATTCCCCTAAGGTTCAACATGACACACTCTGATAGTTTTACTACAAATTTAAAAAAAGAGTTGACAACCTATAACAAACAACCATAAAAATCCCCTAGATATATCTAATCCAGCCTTCCCAAAGAAGGTAGATGAAAAAGAACTGTCACCAGGGACAGAAAGTTCTCTCTTAAAAGTCTAGAAGCAAACACAACATTTGACTTTGCAGCTGAGAAGGATTTAAAGCATACTTTGATTTGTGTCCACCTAAATCTGTCTACATTATGATTAAATAAGCTGACCAATACACTTCAGATTCAACTAACTGTTGAATAATGTAAAATGTGTTTGTAGAATTGGCTGGCCTCCATGGATAACCCCCCGTTCCCTCCACGAGGAACAGACTGGTGACTCAAGTGTTTTGGCACTGTACAAAAATTTTAGAGAAATAAGTCAATCAACACAAATTTTAAGAGTCTGTTTTTAATTTAACATCGTAAGTGCTTTGAAATGAAGAATACCATTTAGAAAATAAGTACTTTGAAACTTTTTTTCCCCAAGATGGGGCAGAACGTTCTGCTCTCACCTGCGACTAGTCACCTTACTAATTTCATTGCTAACCATTCAGAAAGAGCCCAGAGAAGCAACATCTTTAAGAACTAAAAATAACACAACACTAAAACAAATTACAACAATGCACTAAAATAGTAGAGAAGTCTCATTCAGCTACATCACTTAAAATATATTCTGACAGTAGTTTGTGCACGCCGGATTTCCAGAGCCAACCACATGACACGAGCAGGTGCACTGATGATGACACATGAAAAAGCATGGTTACCTATTTTAAGATTATTACATACGGTCAGTGTTTAGTTGTGAGAGATCTACTGGATAAACTGAACTTACGTTACCTTAAAAATAAAGCATGCACACTAGCCCAAACTTCAAAGCTGGAGACTTTTCATACTTCTTAATACCAGGAGAGGCTGGGGAAGAAGAAACCCTAAGGATTAAGGGTGGGCAAGGGGTAGTTGTTTTTTATTTTTAAACAAAATCTCATTGTAATAGCCCTGAAAGTGAATGGTTGAAATATCTGGCATTTAAAGAATATCACTCATCGTTACTACTCTTCTCTCCCTGAAACTATACATACCGAGATGCCTGGAACTTCTTCCCTATAGAAGATAAGAAACTGTAAATGTTAGTTTTGCTAAATACTAGGATCTCTCTCTCTCTCTAAAAAAAAAAAAAAAAAAAAAAAAAAAAAAAAAAAAAAAGGACTGATTTTCATTTCTTACTTAAAAGTGGAATTTTGTTTCTGCCTGAAGGAGCAAAATAACGACATAACTGAAATTTAGCTTGCAGGAAAGATATCTTTATATAAATTTGCATGTTGTGCAACTGCATGGTAATAGCGTTGCATGTTTAGTACCATGGTTAGCCAGAAGGTACTTGTGTACTGTAAGCATCTTAAGTTTACTGCATCTGCATGAACATTTACTAAAGTGTTCAAGTCAAGGTCTCAGCTACCACCTCTGGATTTTAACCATGGAGGATTTACTACCATAAACAGTATGTTGAGGAAAATTAGTTTAAAAATAATTTTTAATGATATTTGCAAGGACATACGAGATTCAGCATGCCCACAGCATTCCAAACTTGACACCATACACTACAGAATTCACTCCTACTATTCGAGTCCAGACAATTCTTTGAAATTATTCATAAATTAAAAAAAAAAACAAAACAACAAATAACTATGCACTGAAATGCTAATAGACAAAGGACTACTTTAATTTATATTAACATCGCCCAAAAGCCTGATGGAGTTTTAAAGCCAAACAGCAACAAACAGCCTGTAATATGCTTTCAAATCACCTACAATTTAAATCCAAGAAATGCTGACTCTGCCCATACTGCTTTTTATGGGCTTTCACACACAAACTGTCTCCATCCAAGCCCTTCTTTACAACCCCACCATCACACTGTAATAGGGCCTCTCTCCCAGCTGGTATAAACAAAACTTGGGGTTTTTTTGGTTTTAACCAGATCACCCAGTGTATCCAGTTCAAACGTAAGCAGGCATTATACAAATCTAGTGGTGTTCTAGCTGCGTCCAGCTCCCATCAGTGCTCACAGAAAGCCTTGAGGAACAGCTGTGGCCACACAGAGTTAAGGACTGACCATAAACACCAGGAGCAGAACTGCTGATGCTGGCATGCGAGTCACAGAAGTGACTCCAAAATCCACCCCTTCCATGTGCGTCCCAGCAGAGCCAGCCACGTTATTTCAGGTCAAGGAGGCAGCGGGGAGGCTGTGCCAGCTTGGTGCAACTGCTGGAGGAGGGCGGCTCAGGCACACGATGTATTTGCTCTAGGAGTAGGCGGCCATGTGAGCACCAGAAAGATCTGAATGTACCCAACACGGGCTCCAGGCAGCAAGAAACACCTGAGGAAATCGCTCATCCTCGCCGAGCTGATACAAAAGCTCCACCATCTTCTTAATTCAGCCGACTCTACGGCAAATTTATGTTCATAGCAGCAACAAGATCAACGTTAGGTTAGGACCTCCTGCAGAGAGCAGAGCTCCCCGGTCCTGCTCCAACACGCTTCTCCCCACTCTCCCCATCAGTCGCAATCACGTATTCCCCAAGAGACCAGTGTGACGGAAAAACACATCACCCTCACACCTTGGGAAAAATACAACGTGCTGCATTACCAATTATCAACTGATTAAAAGGAACCCATCTGGTTTGTTTCAAGTCCATTTATACTTGGCATTAAGAAGCTGCTACAAAAACAACCAATCCAAGCAAAAAAGCTACTTTCTTTCCTCCCTGACACTATCTTAATAACAAAAATATTATTTTATATACTCATTAAATTATTCACCCTTCCTAAAAGGCAAGTAGGCTTCTCCACAGATCGGCCCTTTTCTGTGAACAAAACTAAAATACCTGTTGATGCTATCTGTCAAGGCTCCTGTCAATCACCATTGCTGTGACTGTCTAACTTGACAAGTATTGTGGTTAGAAGTACCATGCTAACCTAAAACTCCACTCTAAATACCAGAAGGTGGTGGAACCAAACTCCACACAAAGTGATGTCATAAGAAGAAATGTTATTAAGTGTATGAAACCTGACACTGAGGGAAACAAGACCTTTTTTTTTTCCAGCCATAGACCACGCTTTAAAATGAAATTTCTGTATCATTACTGAAAATAAACAACACATCTTCTGAAACATGTGTCTGTTATTGTACACTAACAGTGGATAGTAGTTTCTGAATAGAAGACAGCATTTTAGGAAATTACTCGTGGGCAGCCAACTGATTCACTAACCTCTATTATGTGTAGTACATGGCCCTGTATCTTTACGCTAAAGATACTACAGACACCAGAACTCACGTTGTATCCTAAGTCTTCTCCTGACCTGAGATGAGCAACCAAAGAAAAGGAAAACCAATTCTGAAGCCAGAGAAAAGCTGAAGGGAAGAAGAGGGAGGAAGAGTAGGAGCGGGTAAGAACCCATGGACGGCAGAGGAGCCTGCCAAACACGCGCTGCTGTGGTAACGAAGGGAGCAAGTTCCACAGCATGGATTTGAATTGCGACTGCCCTGCTACTAACCCCGTGAAATCAAGCTGCAAGCACTAACGACTGAGATACCCCATCAGGCCTCAGCTATAATTGCTTTTCTGTGTCCACCGGTCCCTTAATCAGCTGCACTACAACACATCTCAGACACCAGAGGTTACTTGTCAGCACACAGAATTGCAACTGAAAATAAGAAAAAAGCCACCGCTCCATGCACAGCGCAGAACTATCCACTCTGCTCACATCCACCCACTGCGTGCAGAAGGCTGCTCACATAATCTGCCTCCCAGATAAAACGCTCACACGGAGTGGCCTTGCAAAAAGCTACTAGAAACAAAAAGGTGAATTCAAATTGCAGATGCAGTAACAGCAGATAACTGTGGCGTTCCTAACAAAATTATTCCATTAGTTCCAAATGGTATCGACCTATTGCATGTTTTAAATAGTTACCTAGTTTTTACTGGGAAGGGTTACACACTGAATTATTATACATGAAGATTTAGCTTATGTTTAATTATAAATTCTTCAGGGAAAGCACTGTTTCTGCATTGCTTATTCACATGAGCAAAATGGGTTTCAAGCCAATAGGCAGTAACACATAACAGTATTACCTGCTTACTTAAAAACTGTTTAAAACTAAATTCACAAATAGGAAAACAACAGAGCTTAGGATGCAATCCAAAAACACCACAGCCCAGGATGCTCTATAGGATCCAAGAGTGTACTGTGGCAGCTGGCAAGTACAACAGCACCCCAGGCTGCACCCCCAGGAGCAGAGCCTGTACACTGAGGGAGGTGATGGATGCCCCTTCACCCAGCACTTGTTTGTCCCCAGCCCCTACCACTGCACGGGGCTCTTGCAGGTGCAGGGCTTTGCATATGCCCTTGCTGGTCTTCATAAAGCCGCTCTCGGCACATGCCTCAAATCTGTCTGTATCTCTCTGAACGGCAGCTCTGCCCTCAAACGTATCGACTGGTCACCCAGCTTGGCACACAAACACAAACCCTCAAGTGCCAGTAAAAAGACTGTGTTTTATTCCCAAGACCAACACAAGCAATGCTATGCAGCTATCAGCAAGACTACAGAAAACAAGAATTTTCTTCCTCTGTAAAGGCAACCTCAATTAAGGGTTCGAAAGCCAAGCCAAGATAACTCTTCCTTGCAAATGAAGGACAGATGACGAAAAAAAGAGAGAAGTGTAAGCGTTTTTTCAAAGGGAGAAACCTCAAAGGGACTCCACCTTCCTACCACTGCCAAATTCTGTTCTCCACAGAGATCCTGAATAATTCCTTCACTCCCTCTAGAAAGCTCAGGGGGCAGTGTTTTGGAATTTTCCCTCATTCTAAGGCAATTTTTCTCTGGGGTTTTACTATGGAGTTATAACCAGTGGAACTGTGAAAGCTAAAGCCTCAATGGTGAGGAAGGGTAATTTCTTAATAGCTTTGTCTTTCATTGGATGTACCTTCGAAGTAGCAGGATGCATGTTTAGAAAGAGTAAAAGGCCCAGTAAAAAGTAAAAGTCAAAAGGAACACCTCTGCAACATCCGTGTTGCTACATGAGAAGAGAAATTGAAAATAAAGATAGTTGATCTACGTTTCTTGCCCTGTAGAGGAATATTATTTTCCATGTTTGCAAGGCTCTAGTTATAGGACTAAATAAGTAAAAATAACGTATGTTTATCTTATTAATACCTATATAGCCCACAATATAATTTTGGCGTAGCCTTTGGCTCATGAGAGAGACCACTCCTGTTTTCTATTTTCGCCGAGGAAAACGACAAAGTCAGGACTCCAGTCTAGGAACTCCTGTGTTGTTCTTGAGTCTGTGCCAGGCGTTAGGAGGCCTTTGGGAGTCGCTACATGTCATTTTGTCCAAGCTACAATGAAGATGAAATAAAAATTTACTTGAGGCATTAATTTTAATGCAAAAATTAGACATTTTTACATGTAAAGCATTTTAAGCATGGATCTTACTCCCGAGGCATTCCAAAGTACTGGAACAGGCAAAGCAAATAGCAATAAAGTAGTAAATTGCAGCAGAAATTTCACTACAGCAACCTAACCTCCTTTCAGTGAAAAATGAGAGTTACCAGCAGGATTCCCACAGGACCTGTACTTTTCAGACATGACCTGGGAAAAGGGGGTGAGCAGCAGAGTGGCAATGTTTACACGCAATATGGATATATGTTCCGGAATCCATCCTAGCCCTGACTGCAGAAAGATGCACGAAGAGTAAAATGATAACAAGCACTTTGACAGCAAAATGGCAGGTGAAATTCAGTAAAGAATAAGTGCAGGGGAACACTCTTGGGGGCTGGGATAAAGTCTCCTTATACACAGTGATGTCTTCTAAACTGGCTAGCATCACTACAGAAAAAAGTGTAGTAAATACAGTCAGTTCTCCTAAGAACACCATCTCAGCACAGCAGCAGAGTGTCGTAAATCACTAGACACAGGATACATCACTATGCCAGCATACAAATTCATGATGTACTTGTACATTAATACTGGCATTCTGGTTGCCTTAAAGAGAGATGAGCAGAACGAGAAAAGTAAAAGGGCAGCAGGAATGACCAGAAATGTGGAAAAGTACTGATCTGAAGAAATACTAAAAAGACTACAATTCCTCAGTTTAGGAGGGAAGGAGTGTCAGATGAAAAATATATGGAAGAAAATCCCTGACTTCTAAAAGCATATAAAGTAAAACTACTGGGAAATGAGTTTTCACAATACAGAGTCTAGGAGACACTGAAATCACCAGGCAGCAGGTTTTAAACAAAAGGAAGTTCCTTTTCCATCTAATCAAACTGCGGGACTCGGTGTTACAGGATGTTGCAGAGGCCAAAAGTACAAATGGCTTTTAAAACAACATTACATAAATTAATGGCAAATATGTCCATCCATCTGTGCTTACTAAGAGTAGTGGTCCAAATGCAACCTTCAGCTCAGAGAGTTCCTGACTTGACAGAAGATGGGTGATACATAAGAGCATCCATTTGTATACATTTCAAAGCTTCACATACATACCAATTTTTGATCATTAACAACAAATAAATAATAGTGTGAACATAGACAACAAATACTTGTGTGAAACAGACATCCAATAAGGAAGAAGTCCCACCCAGCAAATATGAGAAGTCAACTTACTAGAAACTGAAACTAATTAGCCAGCATGTAAAAACAGTTTACGTTTTGAGCAGCGTAGGTCCTCAGCATTTTATCAGTAACAATGGCTGGTTTATCTCTGTTTCAATGCATTATTTTTTTTTTTCCAGTAAGACTGGATCCTCTTCAGAAACACATAGCTTTAACCTACCATTCAGGGATGGTCTAGCATCTAGTTCACACAGGAGGTCACTTCAGATGAGCACAACTCCATCTGGCTTCAATTTGTGACTAGATATAGGGCACGGATGGTCAAACTGGCATCTCCTGAGACGCACACGGCTCTTATCTTTCGAACGCAGTCCTTGCAAAGGATAGCCCATCGATGGGGCGCCTGCAACTGCTGAATACCTGGCCGAGAGCGGCAACCGAGGCAAGCCTAGTCCCCTGCACCCCTGCCAGGGACAGCCCATCTCTCGGCCCCTGCTCCTGCTCCCTGCGTTCGATTGCAAAGGAGCCCACTGCTGCGGACCGAGGTCTCCAGGGGAGCACGGGGAGGAGCAGCAAGTACGCACGGGGAATACAGAGGAAAGAAAAATGGCTAGAAGTTAAACAGGGGCTTAGGATTGTAACTAGAGAGCTGCAGGTTTTTGATTTATACAACAGCCTGACAAGATGTACGAGCCTGGCTCCTACCTGTTCAAAGGTTCCCTCCTCAGACTTCTCTGAAACTGTTTTTAATGTTAAGTGGGTGACATTTTTCTTAAGTAAAATAAAACTAAAATGTACTGAAAATAATCTTGTCCAGATGTCTGTTACAAATTTGCTACATAAAATAAAAATATGGCAAATATTAAAGTAGAGCACTTCTTGGCAGTTTGTGGCTTTGAAATAGCATATTTCACTTCTCTGTCTATCAAAGTAGACAGTTATCCCCTGGTGCACTATGCCCTCTCATTACAGAAGAGGTACCAAAATCACATTTAACTTTGAAATAATTATGGAAAGGAAGTAGGAGCTTCCCTATAAATAATTGATTTTAAGTTCCTAAAATTTTGCTTAAATCAGTCTTGTGAAGCGAACACATGCTTTAAATCGGCAAGCTACCCTAGGACAGGGCTGAGTAATGGTCATATGCACAGATGAACTGCAAAACAGGCAACATGGGAGAAAACAGTGAAGAGGCAGCAGCACAGACTGTAGTACAAGTGACCACCTAGATGACCAAAAGGGATCCAAGCCAGGAATATTTCAAACTATTACATTATTTACATATGCAACCACAATTTTCCTTTAAGAAGCAAATGACCACTAGTAAGAAGACAGACTCCTGGTCACTTCACTCAGAGATGCAATAAGCAGGACTTACTACTGACTCTGCCATTCCTGGAAAAAAAACTATTATAATACTCCACAACCTCTCTGGCAACCAGCTTCTCCATTTGATCATCCTCACAGTGGGAAAAGCGTTTATTATATTTAAATGGAATTTCTCGCATTTCAGTGTGCCCACTGCCTCGTCACTTGGCACTGCTGAGAAGAGACTGGCTCCCTCTTCTTCAGTCCCTCCATCAGGTATCTGTACACACTGGTACGATCCCCCCACACCTATTCCTCTCCAGCATAAACAGCCCTAGCTCCCCCAGCCTCTCCCTGTAAGTCCTGAAAAAGCAAATCCACTATTATGAAGACTGCTACTGACTGGCTGATGGTCTGTCATAGAGGGGCTAAAGGTGACGCATCTAAGGTTTAGCCAAAGAGACATACGATTAGCCAACATCTATTTCACTGGGCATCATACAATATGCCAGCTGAAACCGAGTCAGTTCGAGATGCCCTTATCAACTGGCCACAGTTTCCTTTCTCACAGCAGCGAGGCTGCGTGCCAGCTGCCCGAACAACAATGCCGCAACCACTGGAACTGGAAGGGCGCAATGCCTTCAGCCGAGCACAGACCACACACTGTCCGAACACAGCAGAAGCTGTTGAGGGAGCTGGGCATCCACAGCGAGGGTTAGCTGCTTGAACAGATGCTTGAACAGGACAGACTGCAGCAACAAGAAAGATATGTTATTAACCAACTATAAACAAAACCTCTCATGTGCGGCATCCCTGGACTTTTTCCACAGTGCAGAGAACTTAAACCATATGAGGATTTCTGCCTCAAAATTAGCATGGACCAAGTTTTTGATCTCTAGCAATTTAAATTCCACATTATCACAATACTCAGGTTAGCCTATTATTGTAACTTTTCGGTTCAATTCGCCTAGTAACTTCAGGACTGTTCTAACTATACAGCAAGCAGGAAGATAAGAGACCCTGGCACACCAGAAGGTCAGCAAGCCACAGCAACAGTATGCCCAGCAGAGAAACCTACAGCCTCTGCCACGTCACCAAGAATTTCGGCCTATCAACAGAACAAAGTGAAGTGAATTGACAATACAAGCTCCTCCTGTAAACAGATTGAAAATATCTTTATATAGAAAAACCAAAACCAATCCAAGCAACTACACATAAACCCCTCAAGTCTCCAGACAGTTTATTGCATTCTAAAACTTCTTACAGTCATCTGACAACCAACACAACAGTTCCTCCACCCTGTCAGGACTAAAAGGGAGAACCGCTTCCTGAACTCCCTTGCTGCTTTCACTTTTGTACCATTTTCAACATAATGCTTATTTTTGCTGAAACAAGGCAAGGCAGTCTCAGGCTCTGCTCTCACAGCAGCACGCTGGGGCCGCACGGCAGCATCTCCTCAAAGCTGTACATCATTGGTACAGCCCAGAACACCTTCATGGTCAAACTACGTGCCCTGAGCTGGTCTCACCCTAAACTAATGCGTAAAATTATTCCTTGGCTAGAAAATAGCCTTTTTCATCAGACCCCATTAATTACCCTACAGGGTATGGCCTTCATCTCTTCATTAGAGGACTATGCATACAACATATACATAACCGCCCTACCCTCACGCACAAGGACCACGTAGACATGCAGGCACGTACATTTCTACCCGATTCCTCTTTAAAACATTATACACTAACAAAAACACTCCCAAGTAGTTCTAAATCAAATACCAAAGAACAAGAAAGTCTTCAAGCGTAAGCAGCTGTTACGTGCATAAAAGCATTGCTCTGGTTTTGACCGACACTGCTCTGGAACAGCGAGTGAATTCGCTTTCAGCCTGAAGTTTACAACTGCCACTTACCAACTACTTCTGGCACAAGCCTGCACTGAAAATATGCTTTGTCGGCCACCGTTAACCAACAATCTTCAGAAACTGGAAGTTTACAAGGATTTAAGGAGCAGCAACTGACTTCTTCAAAAGCCCACAAAGACCAGCGTTAGTCCTCCTTTTCAAGCATCTAAGTAGTAAGTCACAAATGTGGAACACAAAAAGGGTATCATAAATAACGAGTACTCCATTCAGTAGCAGCTGCACGGTCAAGGAACTTTACTGTTCTGTTCACTGAAAATACTGCTTTCAAAATATTATTTCCTTAGTGTAGTGTAAAATAACATGCCAATGATTAAAGATCTTGTATAGATATATTCCAAGTAGGTTTATTCCCAAAACACAGTCCTTGGATTATTCACAGTCACTCCCTTACTGTAAAGTAACAAAATACAGCAGCGCAAGAGACAGGGAGCCCCACAAGCATCCCACTGAAGAATCAAACTAACCAACCCACTCACAACAATCTCAAACTGAATTTCGACCTGAAAATTTGGTGTCTTTGTATAAGAGCACTCCAAGGAGCCTAAAGAAAACCGACTTGGTTTTTGGAGGGGCAAGAAGAAACTTCTGCTCTCCACAGACTGTTTCACTTTTATAAGACAAGTTTCCTTTTTGCTGCAGCAAAAGGCCTTCATTTAAGCTACAAGTATACTATGTACGTACGTACAGGTACATACGTACACACTAGCATCCAGTACAGGATGACACGGTAGCAACTAGAAAGACAGCATTTTGCAAAATTCCAATAGCAACCTAGCCTGTTCCAGACAAAAGCTGTCAGATATTAACCACTTGTGTCTAAACACCACAAATGAATTACAAACATCATGACCGCAGGTTAAGTGTCATGAGAGAGAACAATGTGCTGCCAAATTATTTGCAGGAAATAGCTGGCAACCTATTCAGAAACTAAACATCATCTAGAAAAAGGGAAAACATCTCTCAAATACCCAGTCAAGGTTACTGATACAACTAACCCAGAGATCCGAGGAGACTGCTGTTCAGACAGTCCTATGACTTGGCAGGACATCACTTCCAAGGAATTTCAGCCCAAGAGGCCACCAGCAAGGGCAGACAGCTCTTCCTCTCGAGCTGTACAGCTACGATGAGAAGCATCCCAGCCTGATTTTTAGGTGGTATTGAATCAAGCCCATTCTGTGCAGGAGAGACAGCATAGCACATCAAAGCAGCAACACGGTCGGAAAATCATTGATACCACTGACAAGGAAAAAGGAAATTAATTGCCCCCAGTGTACTGAAACCACTGATGTGCACAAACCACAAGGCTACAGGTTCCTAACCTCCAGAACAGCAACAACTCAAAAACAAACTGCAGTTGCACAGTCAAAAAAGACCGTGAAAAAGCAAGCAAGAAATCAATCCAGAATTTTGCAGAGCCAGCTACCCTAATGCACCAGGGAACAGGGAGGAAACGGGACAAGAGAAGTGAAACAGTACTGAAATTGCCTGTTTGAGACAGAGCCCCCGAAGCAGAACGAGTGCTGGTCCTGGCACAAGGGGATGTGGCTGAGCAGGGACCTTCCTTACCAGCAGCAGCCAGCAGCAAACAGGAGCGAGCTGCAGCACAGTGTTCATTGCAGAGTCCAGCTCCGTCTTGAAACAGAGAAATCAAGAATGTCTTTGGTGCTAGTAAAACTCTGTAATAATGGACAGGCACAGCCAACAAGCATAAGAAATCTAGCTAGTAGGTTGGTTTCGAAGTGGGAGCGGAGGGCAGGGAGGGGACAGAGATGAGGGGAAAAAAAAATAATCAGTTTTCATTTGGATAAAATACTTTTTTCCCTGTGCATGTTACATAGGATCACACGGTGGGCATACCAGCACAGCTTCTGTACACAACTGTCACAAGGAAGATCCTTGGAGGACAGAAGAATGCGTTTCTGATGGCAAGAATGGAGTCTCACACTGAACATCGAAGAATAAAGAAAACAAAAGTTAAGAAAGAAAAAAAAAGAAAAAGATTTCTTAAACTGTGTTCGAATTTCCACAGGCAAATTTTGGGATAATCAGTCCCTAAGTGTTAAACTAAGGCTGTAGTTTGGCAAACACTTTAAGCTGGCATAAATTTGCATTGCTGCTGAAAGAAAGTCTCACCATCTGCCAGTCCCCTGTGCCAGCACAAACATCTGAACACTGAACCAGGAGCACTTCTTTTGCCAGTTTATTTTTCAGATGGATCAGTTCCCCAAACCAGTTCACAGGATGGCCATGTAAATACTTGTGCTGGCAAAGATGAGTGACTACTTCTCCAGCAGCGCCAGCTGAAAGTGTCCATTGAACTACAGCCTAAGACACGGGGGTACGGAGAAGTTCCTAGCAGGCACAGTTGGTGCTCCCCACCTTCAGACACACTATATTCATTACCACACTTCAAAGCTACAATCACCACACAGTCGCCCTTCAGAAACTAGTATATCTTTGTATTTTTCTCTAGTAGGAAAGCCTGCCAGAGTCTCTGCAATGTTCACATTTTCATTTTCACTGGCCATAAACAAGTGTCTTTTCTGGATGCTGTGCTTCTCAATCGAGAGATCATTTGCATTAGAGACAACAGACAGCCTTTTGATCATCTGTTCTGTTTGGGACCCAAAATACTTGTACACGAGGAACAACAAATGAAACCATGCTCCTTGCGTATCAGGGCTCTACCCGAACAGGGATACGGGAACTGTGGGCTGCTGTGTATCCATGAATCATGATACAATCCTTCGCTGACCAGCACACTCATCTAGAAGAAAACACCATTTCCAACAGAAACATCGCTCTTAGGAAAAGAATCAGTAAAGATATAGTCTATATCAAGGTCAAGCAACTCAAGTGAGCATTGGGAGACTGAGAAAGATCTACACACACTTACCCACAACACAGCGATAAAGTCAAACCCGTACGGTCATCCATTAGGAACCAATTAGATCACTAGGTTTTCTACCAAGAAATAAATTCAAGGGGCAACAGTGAAATAAATCCCCAGATACAGAAGGATCTCTGTAACCGGGCACGCCACAAGCAAACTGAGGGGAAGCTTCCCACTTTATAGGTGTTCCTCAGCCCGGGTCCCCAGTTGCAGCTCTTGGGTTCTCTGATCAGAGCAGGACTCACCGGAGCTGCAGCAGAGCACTGCACCCACCTCTGTGCTTGCTTTCCTTCTACCGACATTTTGCCACCATCATCGCTTTGTAGTAGCTGCTTGGTTGCCGAGCCCTTATTCTCTACCTCTTACTTTCATCCGTCTTCCCATTGCCACAAACACTCAGTTATATTTTGCAGAACAAGATATAGCAGGGAAAAACATCCAGAAATCTTGCTCGGGTTTCCTGTATGCTATTTTGAACAGCATCTGCAAAACTTAGACTTAACCTGTCCTCCCTCCCATGTTCCCTCTGCCCCCCGCCTCAGTGCTACACGGCTGCTGACAGCTTCACCTCTATCAGCTGATTACTGCTCCTTAGTCACATTTCTCTTTGCTTGGTAACAGAAATAAATGGCCAGAGCAGAGAGCCTCTTCTTTCCAATTTATGGAAAAGGTAACAGCAGGGTATGAGAAATTCACTCACTCTCAGAGGATTATTTTCTAAAGGAGCATTACTAACTTCAGAAGAGGCCAATTCAATAGGGACTAGTCTGAATCCAGAGCTCTCTACGTCTTCAAAAAACTCCAGGATGCTCTTGTGCGCAACATCGTATTGAAAACTGATGAGCATCCAGGGAATTATAAGCAGCCGGTAAAGTACTTGCAATCAGGTCAGTTCATTTTGAGACTGGAGGCAGGGAGAGAGAAAGGGATGAGCAATTACGTAATTCAACAATTTCAAGAAAAAGCAAAAAAGCAGGCTTGCACAATGTGTAGCTAATCAAGCAAATTTTTAAGCTGAGAAGCAGTGGGTGCCACTGGTAGAGACAAGAGAGCATGAAGATGCAGCAATTTGATCTGAAGGTCTTCTGACAGGTTACAAGGAGTGGGAATGAAGCAACAACTAAAGGGATGTAACAGGGACTGTAAAACTGTCTATTCAGTCTCCTACCAATAAAAGGCATGGGGGAGGGTTAGGAGGTGGGTGCTGCTGGGTGTGATGGGAGCAGAAGCAGGAACAGCTAATAGATGAGATGTCCATTTATATGGTGATTATTAGGAACCCAGTCCATGACCGGGATGTCCCAATATTACTGCAATACCAGGAAAGGATGCAAACTCCAGATTTCTATGAAGTTTTAGATGACAAGCAGAGTCCAGAAGAAGGAAAACATAAGTCTAGCAAAAAAATCATAAAGCTGCCCCCTCCCTTAAAGCCTCTGCAGCCTCTGTGTGGGGAAGAAGGAAAAACCTTCTCACCTGGGTGAGATTCAGAAGGATTTCACTCCCTGACTTTGATAGGCAGGTTTATAACTCCACTCTAACATAGAACAGGCAAGAAACAGAAATACATGCGTGTGTAAGTGTGGTAACTGTTAAGAGAAAGGGAAAAAAAGAGAATTAATATTTTGGGAAGAGATGGAAGAAGAAAAACCCAGAAAATAACAGGAGGTAGGAGAAAGACTCATGAGATACAGCTTGTGTGCAAGTATGTGCCACCATCTGCTAGAGAAAAGAAGGAAGCAGAGCCTGGAAAGAAGAGACTAAGAGAACTAAAGCAAAGAATGCAGTAAGTCAGGACTTCTGAAATGAGTAAATAGATAGCCGTTCCCCTATAACTGCTGCTGTACTGTCCACACACCTCAAAGGTAGTTGGCTAGTTTATACCTACTGCTATATAGATACCTTTCAGGCTGGAGTGACCATCTACTGATGGTCAGGTCTAAGCAGAACCACATCAGTTTAAGTAGATCAGTTCTAGGTAGCCCAGTTAGTCTACAGAAACCCCCTAACAGAGACTTTCAAATCTCAGGTTTCTCACACATTTAACATTTTAATTTATTTCACATACTTTACCTTTAGAGACCAGCCCTGGTGAACATGAATCAGTTTTAAATAGATTCCATGAAAACAATGTAGCTTTTTCCCCCTGACAGTTTTACAGGCTGAGTTGCAGGGTATACATCTCAAGACCCATTTCTTTTCCCCTTTTCATGTACTGCTTCTGGACACTTTGCAGAAGTGATGGCACGTTCAACACGAACAACGGCAATACGTATAAAAAGTAAGCCTTAACTAAATTTGAAGTGATAATGTAGATATCATCTCTTCCATTTTATCTACAGCTATTTTTGCCCAACAACAAAACCAATTAGCCTTGATCAACAGCGTCATTAAGACCTTTGATCAATAATCCATTCATTTCTGTAAGAGTACCCATCTGCTAGTTAAAGCACAGAGAATAAAACTTCAGATTTAATAGGTATATTTAGTTAACAAAACATTTTTGAAGACTCAGTAATAGAAAGAGGGTAGGAATTTCAGCACACTGTGGAGCGTATTTATTTATGAATCATTCCCTCTAATAGGATATGCTTGTTTACAGAGCTTGAACTAGATCTGGTAAAGGTTAAAGATTCAATAAAAGCTCTTGTGACTCCTGTGACATAATGCCAACCCTTGCACAACATTCAAAAACAAAGCCAGTTTTCTAAGAAGACACTGCAGTGAACCCAACAACAATATTTTGAACAACTGGCTGCAAGTTGTTTGGGGTTTTTTGCTTGTTTTTCATTTAAAGGTCTAATAAAAAAAAAATACAGTCAGGCTTTAAAAGAAAACCACCACAAAACAAACCAAAACAACACACCTTTAGAACTGTTAATACAAAATCACCTTCTCCTCAAAGCTACACGCTGCCCATCTGATTGCTCAATAAATTACTTTTTGAAGAAACACAAACTCCTAGACTTCACCACCCCAGACCTCCTCAGCACAGCTACATCCCTGACATTGATGAGCACAGCCCAATTCCAGCAGGTCGCCTGTTGCATGAGGTGCTGTACCAAGCTGCAATCATTTAATACCATGCCAACCCATCACCTTGTGGAGCTAGCACTGGTAGCATTCTAGAGAGGGCAGGGGGATGCCCAAGGGCTGGAATTCTTTTGCTGGCTCAGATGCTGGGAAATCACAAATCTCACCAGTGACACTGCAAATTGGTTTATTTAGCACCATCAGAGTAAAATGGTACACTAAGTTCTCCACACACCAACCATACAAAGCACAGTATTGCAACACATGCACACAGGAGTAATAAAATTATACTGCAAGAGCTCAGTCAATGTGTGCTACACTTCCATGCATTTTGGTCCTATAACTTGAAATTAAACCAGTAAGAATAAACATCACACGTGGATGGTTCCTTTTAAAAAGTCTTTGCTGTGAATGCAAAGCCACCATACCCATCAAGATTTGAAAGCAGACTGTATTTGACTAAATGAACTAAGTAGCAGTCACCACACAAAGCGCACTAACAGAGGAGCGCCAGAGTGACCTATTGGAGCTATTACAGTATCTCCACTGCACACCCATCTCTACTGCCAAGAATAAAAAGTGCACCAGGACTCTGGCAGCAACATAATCAAACCTCGATTCAGAAAAAGCAGAGGCAAGAAGTGAAGAAAAATTACTTCAGAAAACCAAGAGGCGTCTCCGTGTTTATTTTACACCTTTCCTTTCCCCCCTCTGAACAGGGAGGATGTACAGAAGTTTCCACTGCTGGTCTGCTCCCCCCACCACAGCCCTTCCACCCAACTTACTGTGGCATTCATGGCAGAGGAAAGGTGCAGTTCTCCGTGGACACAAAAGAGAGAGAAGGTGAAAAGTCACATCACTCCTATCCCTGCTGACTTTACAAATAAGCATTCCCAAACACTGACAAACCCCACGTTTTAACAGACCAAACTCTCCCAGGGACTTGTCCATCTCTCCTCACCAGCTGCTTCTGCTTATTCAACTCAGGGGTGAATCTCAGAGTGACTGCCAGTTTTCATCCTGCCATTTCGTTTGCTCAAACTTTAGGGAACCGATCTTTCCTGCAGCACTACAAGCACCGACTTGCGGGGAGATAAGCAAAGGAACGCGAGAAGACAAAAAGTAATGCGTTTCCATACCACCAAGAAGTAAAAAGCACTGCAGCTTTACTGATGTGATCCCTGCACCTGCTCTGATCCCCCAAATACAGTGGAATTTCAGCAGCGACTGAAAACTAAACAATCATTACTTTGCTTGTAGCCACACAAAAGCATGCAACACAAAGAGATTTTTCTCTATCTTTCACTATTAGCAAAAGTATCAGTTACTAACTAAAAACTTAAGGTACAGTAGTCCAGGAATTGCTCGTGTGATTCAGGATTACAACTCTGAAAGTCCTTTTCTACAGCCCTTGCACGTATTATTTACAGAAGCATACCACTGCACATAAAAACAGAAGTGGTATTCCTCTTTGCTGCTTAAAACTGAAACCCAGCAAAGCCACTGATATTTTTAGAGTGCAAGTTTGAAGCACTGAGACCTTGAAGAGATTTAGGACTGTCTGAAAGATAAATTGGCTTAGAAACATCCAAACTAACAGGGATCTAGGAAGAATCTAGACCACGTTCCTGTTAAAACGTTTTAGCACTGCGCTGGTTCAACTAAAGGAACGCAAAGATCACACTTCAAAAAAAAAAATGAAAAAAAATCCCACCCACTTTTCTTTATCACAGGAGTTTCCCGTGCCCCAAACAAATCCGAGGCTGTTTTTTGCCTTCCAGTTTCTCCCCTCCTCCCTCCCGCAGCTTCCTACCAGCTGAGATTCTGCAGCTGCAGCAACAACAGTCTGTCTGTGACACTGCAACCACCACGGCGGGATGGTCCCTACTAATTCACTAGCTTCCTTATGTTTTAATAGAGGTAGCAAATTGTCAAGGGGCTTCCCCCCCCCCCGTGTTGTTTTTTTTTTAAACTGAAAAGATACTGATGAATATTCATTACTAGTCCTTTACCAATGGCGTGAATTTTACTTAAAGGACTGGAAGGGAATCGCAAATTAGGCTAATACAATGGGAGATTTTCGACTCAGTTCTCTGGTCTCTAAATACAGCTAAAGAGTAAGATTTTTGCAGAACAGAGACTTGATGATAGTTTAAAAAAAAAAAATTAAAACCTCTCCCGCAAGCCAGGTTGCGCCTCACGGCTGTGACTCTGCTGCCAGCTGCAGCACCACCTGCCAGAGGGTCGCACCGTAACTCACCGCTCCGCAGTGCCACCGAGGCGATCACACGCTGCTGCGGGTCCCCATCCGCATTTTTAAGCCCATTTTCTGCGCCAGGACTTACCAAAACCCGACCCATTAATGCCAGCCTGCAAACGTTATGCACAGAGTTTTTCACACTACCCAACAAACACTCAAGGGCTGCTGTTCCTCACAAGAAGGCACTGCGGTGCCCCATTTTCGGTATTTCACTTCTAGTTTTTTCGTGAGACCATGGGAGAACGTGCATTTCAATATTAATCACCTCGTGGATAAGCTTCGAGGTCAAGTTTTTAACGAAAGGCAGGTCAAGTTTCGAACGAAAGGCAGGAGAGCTGGGGTTGTTCAGTCTGGAGAACAGAAGGCTCCAGGGAGACCTTATAGCGGTCTTCCAGTGTCTGAAGAGGGCCGACAAGAAAGCTGGGGAGGGACTTTTACAAGGGCATGTACTGATAGGATGATGTGTAATGGCTTGGAACTGGAAGAGGGTAGATTTAGATTAGATATCAGGAAGAAGTTCTTTACAATGAGGATGGTGAGGCACTGGAACAGGTTGCCCAGAGAAGCTGTGGATGCCCCATCCCTGGAAGTGTTCAAGGCCAGGCTGGATGGGGCTTTGAGCAGCCTGGTCTAGTGGGAGGTGTCCCTGCCCAGGGCAGGGGGGTTGGAACTAGATGATCTTTAAGGTCCCTTCCAACCCAAACCATTCTATGATTATTTCCCACCCCCCGCCCCTTCTCTGGAAAGGCGAAGAGACAAACCAACCCTTCAACACCTCGGTGGAGAGCAACCCCCGGGGCACTGACCGCGGACAACACCCCCCCGCCCGCCGCCAACCCGGCCCGGGCCCGCGGCTGGGAGGCGGCTGCGGGCACACGCAGACGGACACCCAGACACACGCGCGGAGGGACACCCGGACGTGCGCACATGCACGCACACCCGCGGGCAGGCGCACACGTGCGCGCACGCCCGCCCGCCCCTGCCCGGGGAAGCGCCGGCTCTGCCGCCCCGCTTCCGCCCCGGCAGAGGCCCCCCCACCCCCGGCCGCGGGTGGTGGTGATGCACCGGGGGGGTGGTGGTGATGTGTGTCCCGGCTCCCCGCACTCACTTTCGTCCTGCCGTTGATTTTGTAGTTGCCCAGCTTGCCGTTGCAGTGTCGGATGAGATCGTCCATGCTGTTCATGAGGAGGCGGATGGTCTGGCAGCCCGGCTCCTTGCCCTCCACCCAGGTGATCTTGTCGCCGCGGATGTCCTTGGAGGAGTCGCTTTTCTGGCTGACGAGCTGCCCGTCGGTGAAGCGGCCGGTGTGGTGGAGGGCCCGCACCTCCTGGGCCACCAGCCCGCCCAGCTCCTTGCCGAGGAAGTCGTCCACCACGCAGATGCCGTGCTTGTTCATGCAGGGCACGATGTACTCCAGCGCCAGCCGCTGCGGCACCAGCCACTTCGTCTGCCCGTTGGGGCGGAGGGCGGCCCCGCCGGGTCCCGCCTGCACGCCGCCCGGGTACAGGTTCGACTTGTCCCGGTACAGCAGCACCGCCTCCCCGGAGGGCGAGGGGGACTGGGCCGCGGCCGGGGCCTCCGCCTCACCGCCGGCGGCTGCGGCGGCGGCGACATGGTTGTCGGTCAGCGGGGCGGCCTCGGCGGGGGGCTCCGGGGGCGGTGGGGCTGCGCCCTTCCCCGCCGCGGCCCCGGCTTCCCCAGGCGCCGCCGCCCGGCTGCCGCCTCCCGCCGCGGCCCCGGCGCTGTGGGCGCGGGTCGGCGGGGGTTGCCCGCCGCGGGGCTCGGCAGCGCCCCCTGCTGCGGCCGCCGCCGCCCCCGTGCCTCCGCCGCGGCAGATGAGCTTGTGCTTCTTCCAGTCCTGGCGCTGGTGCTCCTTGCTGCAGTAGAAGGAGCTGCGGCAGCGCCCGCACCGCAGCAGGTTCTCCATCTTCCCGCACAGCTCGCAGTACTGCCGGTCCCGCTCGCTGCTGCTGCTGTTGTTGTTGCTGGTGGTGCCGCCGCTGCTCTCGCCGCCGCCCTGGCCGGCCCCGCCGC
This sequence comes from Larus michahellis, assembly GCF_964199755.1. Lineage (NCBI taxonomy): Eukaryota > Metazoa > Chordata > Aves > Charadriiformes > Laridae > Larus > Larus michahellis. The sequence continues at coordinate 51,145,477 of NC_133898.1, read as the reverse complement.
CGCCGCTGTCATTCGCCATGGTGCTGGTGGTGCCGCCGCAGCCCCGCTCCGCCGCCGAGGGGTTATGTAAGGAGGCGGGCGGGAGCGGCGCTAACGCGGGCCCCCGCCCGGCCGCGCGGGGAGGGAGCGCTCACTGCATCATGGCCGCCCGGCTGCGTCGCGGCCCCCGCCGCCCTCCGCCGGCCCGCGGCCTCCTTAGGGGCGGCCGGGCGCGGGGCTGCCGCGGGGGCCCGCGCCGCCCTCCCTTGCGCCGCTAACGCCGCTTAGCGCCGCCTCATCGCCGCCCCGCCGGCGGCGTGCGCGGCCGAGGGGGGGAGAGCGGCGGCGGGCAGCCGGCTGGCGCGGTGCGGTGGGGCTGCCTTCCGCTCCCCGCCGGCCTCTCTGCCCAGTCCGCGGGCCGGCGCGGCCGCCGCCTCTCCCCGCCGCGCCTCCGCCGCTCTGTCGGGGCGAGGAGGAGGCGCCACCCTCGCGGCCCGCTTTGCACGTACGCCACTTCCAGCCCGCCAGCGCCGCCGGCGCGTCAGGCGGGCGGGGCCGTGCCGCCAGGCGGGCGGGGCCGTGCCGGGACAGGCCGAGCCGAGCCGCTCCGTGCGGAGAGGCTGATGGGCACCGCCGCAGCCGCGGGGCCCAGTGCCGGCGGCGAGCGCAGGGACAGGCCTCGGGCCGAGGCTGGGCGGCGGGAGGACGGGCGGAAGCGGCCTCCCGAGGAGCGCGGCCTCCCCGGCCGTCGGCGACCCACGCCGCCGCCAGGGACGGGGGAAACTGCCGGGGAGGATGTCAGCGGTCTGGGCTGCCCGGAGCACCCCCGCAGTCGCTAATCCGTGGGTGCCCTTGTCCCTGCCCTCCCCGGGTTAGGCGGGGGGGTGGGTGCGGGGCCCGCCGCAGGTGAGGTGGTGGCACCGAGGAGGAAGAGGGGCACCGGGCCGACGTGGAAGCCGGGCACTGTGGCCTTGAGTGACAGGGAGGGTGGTGGCAGCGGCAGCCGGCCTGCTGTGGAGGGCCAGGTTTTTGTCACACCCAAAGGCCCCAAAATATCCCCGCTGGATAACTGGCAGAGCGGGACATGTGCTGGCTCCCTCATAAATAACCTGTGGCCTGTGTCCCACCTAAGTCGGTGGTGGGGAAGGACGTAGTCAGGCCGGTTAAAAAAAGCAAAAGCAAAAAGCAGGAAGAAGGAGCAGGTGATGAGGCCGCTGAAACGAGGAGAGGCCGGGAGTTGGGGCCCAGTGCTGTGATCAACATGGCAAAGCCCCTGACAGGAAAAAGGAAGCTGGTTTGGCAGAGCAGCGCCGGTGGAGGGACGGAGGTCCCGACACACTCACGTCGTCTGTCAGAAACCACATGAGGACCTGGACTCCTCTGAGGTGATGTGTAAACTCCAATCGATCTGGCTTTACCATGGCTTTGCTCGCTTGTGGTAGATATTAGGAAAGTGGAGTGTATTCTGTAATTTCCTGCCGTACAGCCCAACATGGTGGTCAGTGCTGCACAGCCTCGTGGCAAGCCAAAGCAAGGACTCCTCCTGAGCTGGGAGTTCTCCTGCCCACCCCCTCGGAGAACCATTTGGTGAACAGACGGCAAGTGTTCGCTCCATGGGCTGGGCTGGTGAGAGGCAGTGCCTGCAGTTCCTGTGTACTGTCTGTAAGTTAAGCAAATCCATTCTAAAGTCCAAGAAGTGTCAAATACATGAGCCAAGGTACAGATCTGGAGGTAGAAAGGTGAAATTAATCCTCTGGTTGGTAACCCATAGGCTGCTGCTGGCTTTCACGTGATTTTGGATAAATCAGTTTTGCTTTGCCAGTGTAGAAGAGTGCTTTCGCTCCTCACAGGCTGTTGTGAGGCTTAAGACTGTAATGTACTTGTATTATAGTGAGATGGCTTTATGTACGCAATTAAAATTGTTTTGTTCCTATCATCTCTCTGTAGAGAACTAGATTTAAAATTAACTGACATAGCATAGGACTTGGAGGAATGTTAGGCACTTTGTGTACTACATGAAGGTTGTAAAAGGAGAAACAGTGTGCCAAGGCTACAAACGTCTGTGGTACATACACAGAAAATGAGAAGGAAAAACAGGGTGAATTATTAGAAAGGCAAAAGGAGTAGTGAGAGGACAAGGTCATGAAAGCCCAAAGGATGAGATTTCAAGGTGAATGTGATCAGCAAGCTCCAAGGCTGAATTAAAAAAAAAAAAAAAGCTGAATGAAGTGTAAAAGCTGGAAACTAAAATCAGATAGAGTTGCAGATTAGTAATTTCTTTGTTCATTGCCCATAAAGGTAGGAAAATACAGTGGTAGAGGCAGAAGGAGGGGGTTAAAAAAAGTTTTAAGTGCAGAGCATAAAGTGATCAGATTTTTAATCTAGGTTTAATTAGAGTTGTTCTTTAACTACAGGTATATGAGGTATGTTAGAAATACTAGGCTAAGCACTCCTCTAGCTTGCTTTAAACTGAGATTAATGCAGCTGAATTCCTCAGACTTGCAACATTGTTAAACTGAGCTAAATGAGAAGACAGACAAGGCTGGTATTTTCAAAAACTTGAGAAATGCAAACAATGACGTTCTGCCAGAAAGACACTGAAGAGTTAAAGACCTTTTGCATTTGTTGCGTGCTCCTTCAGCAAACATAATGGAGATGAAAGTCACAGTACTCCAACTATGAAACAAATAAGAAAAGGACCAAGGTACAAATATGGTGCCTGGCTGAAACCTAATGATAGTTATTAATTCATGGGCTAATTTGGCTTCAAAAATCTTTTGTTGTTTCCCTCTCTTTCCCACATGTCTTTTGGGATGCAGTTAAAGGTCTTGGTCTCAGTTTTTACATTTGCTAATGTGCTGAGCTACTTGAGGTTGTCTTGAAATACTGTTCCTCAGCGTGGTCAACAGAAATACCAAGTTCAATAAAATCCATCTTCGGCTATATGAAGCATTTGCCATATTTTATGATTACAGTACTTCACCAGCTGCACAAAACAATTCAGTGAAGGTTGTTGTCCAGTGGCAAAACTGCAGAAAAAAGTGGTGGTGGTAAGGAAACTCTGGAAGACAATGAGTATTTGTATTACAATGGTGTCTGCAATATGCTAGAAATGTTTTTCAAGCCTATAAAGACTCTATTCATTGCCAAAGAGCTTGTTCCTTAAAAGACAGCATAAGGACAAAGCATGACAAAAAGCCACATATGGTGTACAAAGCAAAATGACCAATACGATGGTTGCCAAAACCGAGGGGGAAGGGGCTTCCTCCTCTTTCTGTTCTGCTGATTACTCTTCACTTGCTCCCTGATGTGGCATTTCCAAGATAGGTGTTTCTTGTATGTGTCAGTGAGTGCTGGGAAAGAACTTGAGTGGTGACTAGGGAGTGATGAGACACACTGCTTTTCAGAGACTTCTGGTGAAAAGTCTTTAATACCAGTCATGGTGAGGATGTTGTGGGATAATCTTAATGCAAGGTCATAGTTTTTTGTCACCACTTAGGTATGGATCTGATATGTTTATTAGAAATGCAAAAAAAAAGGGGGGGGTGGTCAATTAATAACTTTTCTGTTTTAATTAAGTAGTAATAATAGCTGCATCTGTACCATGCTTTATATATTTGGAGTACTGCAGCGGTAAGGTTGTGTAAGGAACCAAAAAAGAATCTTTGAAGCCCATGGACAGAGGGGAATGCAGAATAACAAGATTAGAGAATTTTAATTCAGAGAACAAAATCAGCTTAGAAATAAAGTTTAAATAAAAAGTAATCTCATCTTCAGGTAGTTTTGCTGTCAACAGGAAAAAAGTCCTTGGGACTCCAGGCTAAGTTTCTCACTGCTGCCAGAAGGCTACTTGGAAGCTGCACATGCTCCTGGGGTTGGGGGTAGTGTGAGGTGTCAGTTAGACAGATGCTTGTCCATGACAGCATCGCAAGTAAAATTCAGAACTTGGGGGCTTGTAGCATTTGCCCTCTTCCCCTCAGACCACTGCACCACGTTCTTCAGCCTGGCTGCTCTTATTCCGCTTAAACTATTATTCACTGATCTCAACAGTGGCATTTTTCAAGCTTGCTTTTCATACTAGCAAGTGAACTGTAACAGGTTCACAGCTTTTCCAAATAAAACTAGAGAACTGTTTGTCTGGGTTGGATTCTCTGTTAAAGCTCACTTCCTTTCTAATCAGGACAAACTGTACAAAGTACATCCACAAGGCTATGCAAGTGCTCCTTTGTTGAATGCACGCTCTTTTCCTGAGGTACTCAAAGGGTTAGTGTGGCTTATTCATCTCCCAAATACCGCCCCTGCAAAGGGAGGAAAGGGTCCCCCGTTAGAGGTGATCAGGAAGGTGGTAGGGTTATTGACTGGCTCTGCTAGTGCTGACCATTATGGAAGAGCAGATGGACCGCAGGGTCAAGTCACCTTGTGGCCAGCACAAGCTAAGGGGTCTCAGCAATTCTCAAGATCCAGCCTTCAGCTCTCTGGTATGCCAAGAGCTTGATACTCTCCTGTCACAGTATGAAGTGGCACACAGCCCTCGGGGAAACGGAGAATCAGGCTCGGAGCCCTGAAAATAATCCACAGTAGCCTGGATCACCTCCCATCCCGCTTAGTGCTTGTTGGTGCCATGGTAGAGTTTCCCTAAAAGTTTTTGCTGAAATGAAAGTAACAGAAATAATTTGGTTGTTTATCACTGAATATCATAATGGTGTAATGTTTAAAGGAAAAGCCTTTCATTATAATCTGAGATTATAAATGCCGGGCTAAATTATAAGGAGAACTATTCTCAGTTACTTTGTGTAAACTTGTGTTTGATGCTGTCTTCAATATTGCAGCATTCCTCTGGGCTCTGCAACTAAAATTGTTTTTGCTGTCCCTGAGTCTCTCCGAAATGATATGCCTTTGCTTCTCTGGGAATATAGCCTATTTTTATTACACCAAAAATATGTTTAGAGTTGATCCAGAGAGATTTATACATATTAAAATATTTGACTAATAATTCCATTCATATGTAAAGAAAAATTAATTATGCTAGTGAAGTACAAGACGATGTCTTTTGGTTTTTTAACCTAAATGCTGCTACCAGATGTCTGTATCTGCAAAGCCATGGAAATGCAGCGGAGCTTAGAAAATGCTCAAGATCGACTCATTCCAGTTTTGTCCTCATTTTAAACTTTGTACCATGGAAAGTTCAAAAGCTTTTTCCACATTGTTTGTGAGGTTTCTCCAGAGGGAGTATTTCTGGCTTTGGTTAGAAAAGAACTCCCTGTCTTGCTAAAGATTGACAATTACGTACATTTTTGGCCTCTATCTTAAGCAAGCCAGCAGGCCCTCGGGGTGCTTAAAGTCCAGTTATGAACAGAAAGTTACTTTTAAAGAACATTTTTTAAACACTATTTGAAATCTACACGCTGATACAGCGATAAGCAGTTTTGGGGGAAAAAAAAATTAAAAAATTCCTGTTTTATCTGTATGTAGGTCAAATTCATCTGAACTGCTCTGGAAGCTTTTCTCAATTTCGGTGTAGACAAGTCTACTGGCGTGAGAACAAGGGACTCCGACGTAAAGAAAGTCTCTCCAGCGCTTCGTAGGGCCACAATCATAACATGAACTTTTCACTTTGCATCTGATATGTGCTTCCTGCCCCTTGTGTCATCATGATTCAGCATCGTGACATGCTGAAAGATCATCAAGGTAGAAACAATGCCGAGCAGTGTTAGGATGATGTGGCCTGCCACGATTATTTTGCGCGTACCTGATTTATTGCACATCATATTTTCTCTTTCCTCGTCTGTCAGCTGCCAGGCACGTAGTTCTCTCTTCTGCCAGGGCCTGGCCTTGTGTTTGGAAAAGAGAACAGGGATGCCCGGGGTGTGGGCAAGAAGGAAATTTGCTCTGTGCCCCTTGCTTTGGAAAGCTTGAGAGTCCCTTAGCTCATGCATTACAATATATCCTGCTATTTAACAGGTTACAGTCTCTGCTTTTTTTCCCAATTCCCTAGAAACCATTACCCAGAGCTCAAGAGAGGAGCTCAAGAACTGTTCCTGAAGCCATAAAGGTGTATTTCTTAAAAGACGGGACACTTTATCTTTGGGTGAAGGTGCAGTTTCTTTTCCCTTTCTCCAGCTGGCTAGCACAATTTCTGATACCTCTAAATTCTTTTTCTTATCGAGGCAGTTGTACCAGTAAGAGAGATTCTAAGAAAACAGCAAACCTAAAACATTTGCTGCTATGAAAGGAGAAGCCTGTCTCAGTAATTTAAGAGAGGAAGGAAAAGGTAATAGCAAGGGAGTTTTTGAGCTGATAAGACCAACTAGGTGTTATTCCTCAATAAGACTTAGGGGTTTGATTTTATTTTTTTGAGGCAATTTCTTGAGAAGAATGGGGGCAGGCTTCATTTTTGTTTGTTTTCCGAGTGAACAATGGTGTCCTCCCCCTTTTCTTGAACAATGGGGATACAGCATTATAACTCATGTTTTGTTAAACTATCAAGATAGCACATCTGTCCTGAAGAGCTCACCTTTGCCAGGGCTGGCTACAGACGCACACGCACACAAACATTGTGAACCTGAACCCTGAAGAGCCATGGCAATCTAGTTGGGCTCGGTACAGCTCAGCACCGTGTTCTCCTGCGCTCCTCGTTCCCTCTCCTGCCAGGACGGTGCCTTTGGGCCCCCATGCATCCCTCTGATGCAGATCAGGATGCAATGTCTCGTTGGTCTCCTGCCATTGTCCCCCTCAGCGTCTTCCCCCAACCCAAGGGCTTTGCGATGCCTTTTCTTGCATTTCCATCCTTCCCAAAGACACAGGCTTTTACACCGTGCCCTTCTGTTTGCCTCCAGCGCTCCTCTTGTGCCTTTCTGCCTTCTTCCGTGCCTTTCTTCAGTTGTGCTACATTTAAGTCAGGAGTGTTGAGTTGCTGCCCACCGAAAGGGGTGGTTCTGCTCCCTCCAGCAGCATGCTCCTTAGCACCACACTTGTCAAGCCCTTTGGTGAGTCAGTTCCAGAGAATAGTTTTCTGTTGGATTAACAAGTTGGATCGGCTTTCCGAGTGGTTTGATGTGGTGCAAGAGAGGGCGTGGACCAGCAGGGCCAGGAGTCAGGGAGGGAAAAGCAGGACCACCCAAGTCAGAACGGTAAGCTGACTCAGTCATGTCACGTAACTTCACCCTTATTTACTTCCTATTATATAAGTTGACCCATTTCTACGTTCTCCCAAACTGAGAGAGAAGCCTTTCCTTTTGAAGCTGTATTGCGAGAATCAGCAGATCCAAAGTGCAGGATATGCTATACCAAGACAGATAATGGCTTCCATCAGCTGATTCTGCTACCTAAGGATGCAGGGAGAGGTGTTTTAGGCTATTGATCCTGTGAACAGCATGCCAGGGACTTAACATTTTCTAATATTTTTTTTTCTTCCAGATTTTAGTAGTTGTAAGGTTCTGTCTGTTGGTTAAAATAGTTCTTGAGATTTTAGAACCGAACAAATGTGGTATTAAAAATTGTGATATTGATGCACGCTCATTATGATGGTATTCTGTGTCTTCTTGTTTCCTGTGCTAACAAGCACAACCCTCTGTGTGAATACTCTTAGTCTAATACCTAATAGTATAATAGTAAGATATTTCAGCGTGTTTTAAAGCACTTCCCAAGCAACTTATACCAAGGACAGATATTTACTAAACCAGGAATGCTAGTAGTAGATATACAGTAATTGAAATTCCTATATTAGTGTGAAAAATTGTTGTCTTCCCCCTGCATGATCTAAAGGGACACTATTAATGTTGTCTCTTTCAATGGACATTCAGATGGCACAGTGCTGTTAATGAATCCAGTAAAACGTAGTGGTGGAATTGTATGCTGGAGAGCTTTTACAAAGCAGTACCTAAATATTAGGTCATGGAAAATTAAACTTACCAGGAGTTTGTGCAAGGACCCAGCGAATATGAATTATTAACATCTTTGGTTTGTTCTTGGAGTGATAGTACGTGCTACAGAGCTGTAATTACGGCTGGGTTGCGTCTGAGTCTTGCTATCATGCTGCATCAGTTTGTCACTGTTAGAATTGCTACCCCTGAACCTGTTCCTTGCTCACCCAGCCAGCTAATTAGTGACCTAGAGATAAGATGGCATTTATTGGTACTGGAAGAAATGGCCTTTCATTTTTATGCAGGAGCAAAAAAAAGGTCAGCAAGCAATTTACACATTCTTCATCCACCCTCAGTGCAATGGAAGATGATAATGCTTATCTTTTCAGGAGGCAGATTTCACTTTTTTCCTTACTGTTTTATTAGGCTTACATTTTCTCCCTGGTGTTATTCTCTCTTGTTTTGGTTGTTGTTAGTTGGAGTCTTTTTGTTGTTGTTTTTTGTGAAGGTTAACCTCAGACTGTGTCTAACGCTAGGACCACGTTCAGGAGCTTTCATTAAAAAACAGATTCCTGAAAGGGTTCCTCAGATTACAGTTTCCTCCCTGTGGACTGGAGAGGATAGGCAGAGAATAGATAGTCTCTGTCCTCACCTATTTACCAAATGGTAAGCGTTGTTGAAATTTGGGTGGGAGGCAATGCTCCTCCTTTGTGCCAATAAAAGCCATGTGCTGTGGGCAAAAGTAGTTAAGGGCTTGCTGCCTTTTCTTTTTTTCTTTTTTTTTTTAAATAAACGGCAACTTATCAATGTGGGAGGCCAAACATGGCTAGCTCATATACACACAAAGGCTCGTGTGTTTGTGGATATGCTTATTCTGTGTACCCAGCCAGGCTCCTACCTCCTATTTTAGCTAGGGTGACCATTTCTCCCCTATTTTAAGAAATATTCAGTATTTCATTTGTGATATGAATACAAGAAATGCTGAATCATATCTTTGTGGAGCAACACTCAGCAGTGCATTTGTTAATGGAACCTTATTTTTGATTTTAAAAATATCAGCCCCAAGAGATGGAGTCTTCTAAGAAAAAACTACAGCATGAACCGAAAAGCAGTTTTCCCTCTCTGTTATCTTAAGATAGCATTGAATCACAGACCTAGGATAAAAATCAATGGAGAATGTGGGTTCATGCTAGAGAATCTGCCCCAAGCCTCTGATTTTGCATTTGTAGTTCAGATATGGACGAGAAGAAAACTTCTTCAGAAGTTCATAAATGTCAATGTATAACATCAAATGCTCGCCTGGTGCACGATATAATCTACTGCAAAGGTGTAGCGAAGGCTAACATGCAGGGCAAAGCGATGAAGCAAGGTAGCAGGCTTGTTTCCCTGCGTAAGCCTTCGGAGCAGCTAGATGGGAGCCCTTCCAGAATGCTCTCTGGAAACTTTCATCTGGCCTCAGCGCTCTATAAATAGAGGAGGTCTTCATCCCCGAGGAGGTTTTGCAACGCTGCTCCGCAGAGCAGTGCTGGGCTCCGATGGAGGCAGCAGAAGGAGGGTTACGGAACGGCGTGGTAGGACCGGGAAGGGGAACGGGATCTCGTTGAATGTAAGATGAGATCTGTGGCCAGGTCAGAAGAGAATAATTGAGATGGAAGGCTCTTCCCAAAAACATTTGTGCGGGGAGAAATTCCCTTAGATCCTACACAGAAAGTACTGCTGGCAGAGTGCAAAATGCAGCCACAGTGACAGTCAGCTGCAAATGACAGATACCTGATATTCCCTCAATCAGTCAAGAAACACTCCTGAAGAGAAAAACTTTCACTCTCCAGAACAAACGGAGAAATGGTTTCACTGGCATCATGAGAACAGCAAATAATGCTGTAAGAATTACTAGAGTTTACCATGTAGAAATTTTTTCATTGCTCTGACAGACTGTCACGAGTGAGATAATATACGACAGAGTAATCACAAACATAACTCTGGAGTAAGTCCCAAGGGCAAAACACTTGGAACTTTGTTTCTAAAAAATATGTAAATATAGAAGAAAACCAGTTGACTGCTACAGAAGCTAGAAAAATCTGTCCTAACACTCCCCATTTTCATTAACGTAGGTCCCTTGATTGCGACAACAGATTAAAAAGCATTGTCTTCCAAAATGTAGTTACATTGCATTTTCCAAGATTTATCTACGGTTTAAATGTGGGGCAAAAATTTTGTTGGGGTCAAGCTCCGTATATTATTTTCAAAAGAAATAACTTTAAAAATGGGATTGAAAAAGGAAAATTTCACTCTGACTTCTGATAGCTCAGCCTCATGGTAATATCAAAATCTCAGTTACTATACGTTTGGAAGCGGAATACTCCATTACCTGTTTGATTATTTTGAGGAAAAAATATGAAAATATTAAAGAGGCTTAATTTTGACTGCGCACAGTAATCTGGAGCCAACAAAGCTAATTTGTGAGGCATTCTGTCTACAGAAGAATGAAAGCAAACCATTTTCCTGCTCACAGACCGCATATTGAACACATTGGGCTATAGATAAGTTATTGTTCGGTCTCAAAGACCTTTGATATGCAATCTTTAAATGTTTTTCTTCCTGCCAGCAGTTTCAGAATTGAGAGATCTTTCTGTTGTTGATATAAAAATAACAAGAAAATGATAATATAGGAACACGGAGCCATTGCCCTACAAGATTATTATCCCTCTGCCTTCCTGAAAGTGTCATCCAAATACAATTTCCTTAAAGGTGATGTGCTCTCCATGCCAGAGCAGTACTTACTTCTTTCAGCATGCTAGGGCTTTATGGTAGAGTTTTAAAATCAGAACAATCTGATACTAGATGAGCTGGAATGTATGATACAACGTGCTAATTATAAGGTAAATTACAAGGAAAAAAACCCAACAAACAAAACAACCCCCAAACTGATGACAAATTACTTGGTCATATGTATGGCTTTTAAGTACCCCATGACAAAACATGTACAAATGGGAAGGGATTTCGAACAGTAGCACCCATTAGTTTCCAGACACTTCACTTTGCTTTTTGATTCCAGTGAGCAAAATCATCCTAGACTGCTTCCACGGAATCCTCTACTGCAATCTCAAAGGCCAGAGTGGAAGGAGTTTTCTTCCTGTAAACAAACCTGTTTACGCACACAAAAGTAGTTGCTCCAGTGTTGGTGTAATGCCTCTGACTGGCTACAGAGAAACCTTAAGGCTGTGCTCTTGAAGTGGTGCACACCTAGCTGAGATGTGTACAGTGGTTTTCAGAATATTTTGTTAATATTTTGCTAAGTACTGAAATACATTGTTCATAAATTGGTCTGGCTCTCCTTGGTGTGAGAGTGCCTGAGAAGGAAGGGAGAGGCCAGAACTTGTTTCCAAGTGGTTTATTGACTATTAAACTCTTATAGCCAGATAAAAGCAGCAGCAAATAACCTGATCCGTGTGTTACAACAGTACACAGTCTCACCTTCTCCCTCCCTGCATTGTATTTCCTATCTAGGTCACTCTGCAGCGCAAGACTGTCGGTTTGCCAGATAATGTTTCCACACGTTGACCCACAGGCGGTGATGACAGGCACGTTTTCAGGCTGTTCATGCAAACCACCAGTGTCCCGAGCCTGCTGCTGGCACGTATTTTACCTTCCTCCTTGCTGTGCCTGGTACGGCTTGCCCAGCCTTACGGATGGAATTGGCTATACTGACATCTAAACAGCTTTGCAGATAAAGCCATCTCGCCGTCAGCCTGTCAAACATAAATTCCATCACTGCCCTGCAACTGCTATGTAATTAAATGTTCTCCTGCTAGGCATACTCTGGTTTAACGAGTTTTATGAGTCATGGCAGCAAAGGGAAAGGAGAGTCCCCAAAAACAAGAATGGGCACAAACACCCCCTTGATAATCATCTTATTTAGAGAGAATAAGGCCCTCGCGTGTCCAGAGAAGTGAACACCAGGTCTCCTTGAATCTTGTGTCAGAAGATCTCACACTGATGCTCACTGAGGTACCTGGAGAAAGTGATTTTACAGTTCTGAATTCATAAAACTTCATAGTACAGATGCTTGCAAGGAAGTGGTTTGTTTTGAGTGTGCGGTGTATTGGTCTGAGAGTGCTTGAGAAGGAAGGAAGAGGTGAGAACTTGCAAATTCTGTGCTCTCATAAGCTCAACCCCAAACCCACCTACACCACAGGACATGTATTACGTGTATGAGGAGAGCATGTCTCTCTCCTTCACGTTGCCAGGGCCCAGCAGTCAAGATCCCGGCGCTTAAAGCAGCACCAAAACAGTTTCCTCCCAGCCACAAGTGACTAGGTGCATGAAAATCACAGGTGTGAGACGGCAGCTCAGCAGCACCGATCTCGTGCCCCGCCGAGGCAGAGGAGTGGACACTGCATGGTCAGGACCATCTGCACCCCCGTGCTTTCACACCTGGTTCCGGCAGCGAGGGACTGTGCCCCTGGCAGCGTGCACAAGGCAGTGAGGCTTTGCTTTCCTCCCAGGTGGACCTTTATGCTAGCTGGAGACAACTGCCAAGGCGTGGAAGAAGCAGTCAAGGAGCATGTGGGGATGAGAAAAGGTTGGGCATATCTGGAGTTCCTCTGACCAGACTCGCCCTCTTGGTGTGGCTCGCACCAAACAGGAGCCATGGAAAGCAAACGTTGTCTGCCTTGGCGTCTGGGTGTATGGGGCAAATCCCCACAGAGGTAGATAAGCCAACCTTTAAACTCCAGGTCTGTCGGCTGAAGAGATTACCCCTCGCCCAGCACTTGGGCACACACACCCCCCGCCAGCTTTCCTTGACCTATTTATGAGCAATGAACTAGATTCAGGCAGAGCTTGCACTTCAGCTGCTTGAGCTCACGTGGCGCTTCCACTCCAGGGGGCCGAGGGAAGCACCTACGAGCAGTTTTGCAGACAAACCTGTGAGGGTAGTCGTGGTCAGGAGGAGAACAGTGACCTGCGGAGGTGGGGTAGACAGGGACATTAACCCTTCGGCTACAGCTGGAAGAAGACTTGGGTGTCCAGCCTGGGTCTCCAGCCTGGTTGTGGCCATACGGCTGCGTGCAGGCTGTGACTGCCCAAGCAGGGCTTTAAGAAGGGCCGTTCCCTCCCTTCCTCTCGCCATGCCACCCCAGGAGCTGCTGCAGCTGCCCCAGCAGCCTGCCTGCTCCTCCCATGGCTGCCCTCTTCTCTCCCAGGTCTGAGCACTGTGTCCTCATACAAGGTCTGGCCAAAGCTTGCCGAGACAGCTGTGTCCGGTGCTTGCAGCAACACGCAGGAGGAATGACAGGGCTCCGTGCTGTCCCCCAGAAGGGACAAGGATCAGCCTCTGCTGCAGCCCCACTGCTTACCTTCTCCTTTCACCTTAAGCTCTTCATTTATCTGGGTCCCGTTGCAAATGCCAAATTAAACCCTTAATACCCCTGAGCAGGGATAGAGGGTTAAATCAGATGAAAGATTAGCGTACCTGAGCAGGATATATGCTTAACTAAGGGTCCTGAGTCTAGAACTAAAGTCCCAAAAGCCCCCAGGCAGCTGGCTACGCCCCTGGTGGTGGCAAGACTTGCCAGGCAGCTGCCCGCGTGAGCTGCCAGTCCCTCTTCATAGCCGGAGCTGCTGGCTGCTGCTCTGGGCAGCTTGGCACCTCCGTGTTCAAGATCAGGACACCAGGCTCATTTGGTGGGCAGGAGAAAGCAGCACGTGAAATACTTTGAAAAACCCCACCAGCCTGAAGCAGGTGTCTGGCCTGCAGAAAGCAGTGGGGTTCACACACAGCCTGCTCCTCCAGACACAGACGGTTTCTTGCTTCTCCCCTTTTCAGTCCTCCAGGCAGTTTTTGAGGTAGCCACCAAAGCACATGCTTGAGGTGCTGGCAGACGAGCAAGGCCTGTGCAAGCAAGAAACATGGTTTGTACACGAGAAGCACGGGAGGTCTGGCATACAGCACCTTCAGTTTGTACATACCAGGAAAAATGAAAAACCAGTAAATAAAACTGTCTGCTTGTCTTGGCTCAGGGGACTGGAGGCTGAGACTAGGTAGTGTGAGTTAGTATAATTTAATTTCCATTTCTTTGTCTTCTATGGGCTGAGAAGTTCATGCTGATTTTCTGTATTTCATATGACTTTCTCAATCCCCACAGGCTTCAGTCTGATCTCTTTTTAAACCTTGATATAACCATGCTATTTTCAGTCTCACAGACTATTTTTGGATAATATCTATACAATACGGTCTTTTTTGGTAAGCATCACAGCCAAAACTGTGCCAGACTCTCCTTCTCTTATACCTTGATTGCTGCAACATCCTTTCTCTGGTTGCGAGACGCACGCGTGTTTGCCCTGCGGGTATTTATTCACAGAGCTGCCACAAAAGTTGTTCTCTTTGCTTGCCGTTTTGTCACCCCTTCCCACTGGCACCCTTATCTCAGCAGGAGAAGCACTCAACCCAATTTCTACAAGCCCGTTTATATCGTGGCTGGTGGTATTACTCTATACGTGCAGATGGACACAGCGGGTGGAGGGATTTTGCTGCACCCCGGGGTGGCTGCAGGAAGGAGCGCAGCCGGCGGCATCCCGCTGCTGCGACACCCCCAAGCACCCAACACCCCTCGGGGCTGGCCACGAAGGAGCCGCAGGCCGTTGAATCGCTGTTCCTTTCCAGCACCACCTTTCCCCGTGTCCCAAGGCCCCATTGCTGTCGCATCAAGGATGCGCACCACTCCCAGGATGGGCGAGAGAGCCCTGGGGAAAGGCGGCTGCAGGGTGCCAGAATAGCCCTGCCGCCCCCAGAGCAAATTCCTCCAGCCCCGGGCAGCCTAATTGCTGTGAGCTCCAAGCTGCCTCAGGAAACAGGTCATCAAGGGGAGGCTCTAGGCCAAAGGAACTGGTTTTCATTAGTAAAATCCACAATGGGCCACTCAGAAGCAATCTGCACAGTCAGGTAGCCCAGAGTCCCATCTTCCCTGGTAGACCTAGGTAGATCTAGCCTGCTAGGATCCTACACAGACTTTCTCCTTTGCCACCTCTCCTGCTTCCGCTGAGATGTTGTGTGAGTCATCTGGGGGCTTATTTTAAGGAACAGTACGGCACTGATCTATAGTTTTTCTAAGCTGCACATTATACCTATGGAAATACTATAAAGCTCCTCTCAACAAGCATGGTTTGAGTTTCCCCTAATTTTAAACCATCGAACACAGCTGCTTGTCTATGCTTTCAAAGCCTTTGGAGCCTATCTCCATTCTCTCTCTGACACATACAAGGTGAAATCCCACCTTCCAGGAGATGGTGACATCAACCCTTGCTCCATACTTAGATTATATCCCTGCAACTTCATGCTCTCTCTCACACTGCCTTCCACTTTCGGGCAATGCTCCCAGGGAACATCCGCTTTCCAAAGGCTCCTTAGACCTGTTTGCAGCTGAACTGGCAATGGCAAGGCCGCTGGTGTCCTAATTCATTTCTAAATGGATATGACACTAAGTGGTATCACATACAAAATGCCGCGCAATTTCTCTGCATGCTGCAAACAAGATGAACTTGGTTCTTTAAAATAGAAATATATAGGACCTGGGTCCATGCAGATGGTTATACATGGAGCTTAGGAAATAAAGATCCCAAGCCTGATAAAAATAATGAAAGAAAATATTCTAGATTTTTTTGTGACTTCTGTTCTCTTACTGTCACGCAGAACTTGCCTTGCAGGCTAATCTAGGGCATCACTCTATTTTTTTTAAGACAGTAGTTTCTTTCTTCCCCAAACCACGTTCTAATGTTAGTATTTTACAAAATATAACAAAAGTTTAAACATTTTACCTTGTCTATGATAGAAAATGGTACAGTCCTATCAATGCAGAAGTAATCATCCCCACCTATTGTGCAGACAGCATAAAGACATTTTATAACAGAATAACAATTCCCAAAAAAGAACTGAAATAAATTTAACAGTGTAAGTCACCTCTCTATCATCCAAAGTAGAGCTTTTGCCAGTATAAACTAGTTGTTTGGTTACAAAACATCGCAGTTCTTACTGCAATTATTATACTAGGAAAACTAGTAGATCCAGACTGCCTACAAAAACACGACTGCAGCAGCCACCAATATCCTGAGGACTTGTTACACCAAAGTCAGTCCAGTTGTAACTCCTGATTCCATTGAAAGTTATTCCAAGAATGACATTTTCCCACTGGACTGGATTCTCTCTCATAACAAGAGTGTAAAGTGCACTTCTGGAAAAACCACATATTCCAGGAAATAATGTAAAAAGTAAATTTTTTTTTTCTTATGGTTGGGGGGAGGGACTGCAGGGTGAAAATGAGTAATTTCTGTGTTGCTGCTGCAATTCTGCCACTCCGCTAACTATCCAACCTCCCACCAGCGTGCCGCCCTCCTTATTGTGCAAGCTCGTGAGATTTTTGCAGCTCCAGGTGGCCTCTTTTTCCCTCCTAGATAGCACAGCTCGGCCTCACGGTCAACACAACAGTTAACCAGAACTTTTTTTAGCTTGATAAATATATCTGCGTGAAGGCATTGCGTGGCGCATGTGAATCCAAGCGGGGACGAGGTGTGGGCCATGCAGCCGCATGCCGGGCGGGCGGAACTCGCTCCCTCCCAGCACGTAAGCAGTGGAAACTTACAGCACGTAGGGCACAGCAGTATTAATCCCCCTTGGCCGCACCACTGCCCGGCCCCATGCTTTGGTTTCCACCAGCGCTCAGGTGGCCTCACGTGGGGCATGCTAGGTTACCTGCGAATGGGGGCTTGGGGATGGGCTGGGCACCCGGCCCCATGCTCAACCTGGGCTCTTCCTCCTTTGTGGGGCTTATCTGAGCTCTCCTTCTATCTGCTCCGCTGTGTTGTGGTTTTTCTAAGCCCAACAGAGAAATAAAAGCATCATCTTCCTTTCTTCAGGAGAAAGGGAGCTGCTTCTGGGCGCTGAGGCAGCAAGAGGCAGGGAATGCTAACGTGAGTCAAGTTTGGCCCTCACCATTGGCAAAGTAAGCAGCGGGAACAGTGGTGGCTCTGCTACGTATTTTAGCTACACCAGAGCTTGGGAAGCTAGAATGGGAGGGTACAAACTACTGTCCCTTCTCCCACCTCTGCTGTTTCCCCCTTCTCCAATGGCAGTAGGACAGCATACCCAACTATCCAAGGTCTTCTGCCAGCTCCCGGTTCCAGCCTGGCCATTTCCGTCTTCCTCTGAGCGGCATGAGCCAGTCCCAGTCCTGGCCTTTTATCCTTGGAGCGGCAAAAGTCAGCTTTGCCGGCTCAGCCAGGGAGCCCAGAGGAATGGCTTTGGCCAGACAGACCCAACCAGGTGCCCTCAAATGCAGCGTTCCATGGGTCTGCTCTAGCAAGCACCAGGCATGGGCTTGGCATGTTTTGGTACCTTCACTTATAATTAATGCCAACTCATTTTACTTCATATTGCAGCAGCCTAGAAAGTGCATTCAGTCAGTGGCTGGACCTCAGCTAGGAGGACGATAACATTAAAACTCATTTAAATCATGCCTTTGCACTTGTCTGTCAGATGTTTTGCACGCAGCCGAGTGGTGCTCAGACAGCATGGGCAATATTGCTACCTATGCAGTTTCACGTGGCTCTAGCTTTGACCGTTGTTGCTGTTTCCTCTGAGGTTTGGGGCACTTTTTAGAGATGTTGCTCCGTTGCCAGGGTGCGTGCAGCTCCGCAGGATCAATGGCGAGGACAGCCCACTTCCACTTCACAGGCTGGCTTCCGGCAGGTGTTTCACATGTGGTCAGCTCGGACCCGACTTTGCACTGAACGTGACTCAGAGCGTGTCCCTCACCACGCTGGGCACTACGTGGGCACAGGCATCTGTGCAAAACAGGTGCAAGCCACCGTGGAAATGACCCTGCTCAGGTATCAGGGGCTGTGTCACCTGGGGTGTTTCACCTCCATGGGGAATCACGCTTTGGGCTTCCTTTCACTCTCCTGCCTGGGTGAGGGGGAGTTTGTTTTAGCACGTCAGGTTGAAAACTTCGGTGGGTTAGGAGTGGCTTCACACGCAGCTCAGCTGTCCCAGCTCAGCAGCAGCCTCCAGGGGAAGGGGAGAGCGGGCAGTGACGCGCAGAGAGCCCACAGCTATAGGACTCTACCTGAGTGGGTGAGTTAACCTCCTTTGCCCGCTTTTGTGAAATGCTGCAAGGTTTATGCGTTTCAGTATGTGCCCTGTGCACACGTTACTCATTTGTTAAAAGCCTGCCGGTTATTCCCCCTCATCTGTTGCACCCAGCTGCTGTTTATCCTAATTCAGCATTTGGAAAAATCTTGTCACACAAATTACATTAGCAGAAGGTGAAAGTAAGCAAGGAGGAAACAAGGACAACTGCATATATTCCATGTGGGTAGATTACTTGTTCTTTTCCTGTGGAACAACTGTGGATGTTTTTCTTATTTAAAAAAAAAACAAAACCACAACAAAACAACAAACCACCCCCAGCCCCCAAACCTCTGGCTGCCTACCAGCTTCAGCTGCGCCGGCCATACCCAGCTGTATGCACGTAGCTGAGTGATGCCCCCTTCAGAGCCAGGCACATTCCAGTTACTTGGCTCTTTGGGATTAACTGTCCCTTTCATCAAGTTGGCCTGGACTACCGTTACTGTTGATCGTGCAGTGCAAATCTTCCCGGGAAAGACTCTCGGGCTATTGATTACAAAAGGTAGCCATTTCGGCAATCATTACATAACAAAATGCAAACCCTCCATGTTGCAGGCAGTTGTTGCCATAGACAGGAGCTGTTTATTGATCCCAGCCAGATATGAAAATATGCATCCTTTACACCAAGCGATGTTGAATATCTAGCGTAGCAAGATGAAAACCATCCTTTATGCCACTTGGGGGAAAGAGCTCTGCCAGAACGTGGGAGGACGTACGTTATCTCACATCCTACCTAACACATAGCGGCTGAGAGCAACAAGCAGGAGGAGAATTACAACGCTTCATGCTTGTGAAACATCGTGCCTGAGAAGCAGAAGGGTGTGGATTTACCCCCACCTCATCTTAGGTGTCTAAGTGAAGCATTGGTGTCAAGAGCACAGTTTTTCCTGGACACTCCCACAGAGAGAGATGCAGTTCAGATTTTAGGAGGGATAAATTGCTTTCTGCAGGAACCTCCCTCTCTCTGGACCACAGAAGACACGCTACAGTCCTCACCTGGGAGGAGTCCAGCTGCAGTGAGGGAGCAGGGTGGCAGAAACACTGCCTGAAGGGAAGATACTGGTAGTTTTTTGGGGGCCACTGTTAAGGAAGGGAAGGGGCAAATCCTAAATGATTGGCTCAGGATTCCTCTGGTGGGGGGCCAGGCAGAGCCAGCAGCAGGCAGCACGTACAGCAGATCCTCCAGCCCAGAGGTGTTCTCAGGAGGAAGGTTGCGCTAGGACAGTCCCCATGAGATAAGAAACTCCTGTGATGCCAACCCTGAAGCTACGCCGGTTTACACTAGGATGAAAATAGCTGTCAGAGATTTTATACTAGTGAAAGGTCAGGCAGACTGGGACATCAGGGGGGACATCAGGGGCAACATATAAAGAGGCGGGCGAAATAGCAACTTTCCTCCCTATGTGCTGGAGCTCTACTCTGAAGATAGGCTCCTGAACTATTTATTGGGACAATTGTGTGTCCACTCTGCCTAGGAACAGGTTTACCTCTAAATACTGTCACCATTAGAATACATATCGGATGGTTTTGAGAGGCCCTGGGCTCAGGCCAGGATTGTACTGTGCTAACAGAGAATTCAAAATATAGCCCTGTCGCATATCCCCTGCCTTCCACGAGCTTGCTCACAGTGTGTTCCCTGTTAACACTTTCTATGAAAACTGGCCAGATCCCCTTCTCAAAACCCACGGGACTCGATGCCAGCAGAGCTTACATGCACGTGGGCTGCACGGATGGACAAGTTCAGTGCACCTCCTTGATGCCAACGTGTGCAAAGGAAAAGTCACTTTTTACTTTCCCAGCAGATGCTGCTGTCCTGGGGTGGGGGGGACACCCTGCAGGCACCCCCTCCTTCTGGCCACAGAAAGCAGCTGCCAGCAAGGGGGAGGGAGAGCAGGGAGGGGGTGGCTTCAAGGAGGATTTGGAAGAGTTCCAGTTCTTGCAAGGCCAGTACCGCACTGAAGAAAAAAAGGTGGGTGGTTCAGTAAACCTGGCGTGGGCAGCAGTGCCAAGGTGACAAAGGGCATTTTCCTGGCGGTCAGCCTTGAGCTTGGGGGGGTGGAGGGTGCAGCTGCGTGTCAAAGCAGTGGAAGTGAATGTGCGCATCGCTATGAACACACGTAGAAAGCCAGTCCCCGGGAGATGATCAATGGCTTTGGAGGTCTGAGGTGCTCCAGATGAGTTGAGCTCACAGTCCTGTTGCCTGACCCACACTTTCCTCTGCCCCTTCTTACAAGAACTAGGCTTTGGAAAGAGTGCTTCTGTGATGTGCGTTAGCACCTGGCCATCCACCACGGTCAACATACCGTTTTTAAAGTCGTCAGGTCTGGAAAAAATCATGTTAAACTTTTCAAAATATGCCTGCTTTTCCCCAACTGAGAAATGTGGCTGGCCCACTATGGACATGGGGGCCCACAGGAAAGATGGGGAGGGACTCTTTATCAGGGAGTGGAGCAATAGGATGAGGGGTAACCATTTTAAACTGAAAAAGGGGAAATTTAGATTAGATATTAGGAAGAAATTCTTTACTGTGAGGGTGGTGAGGCACTGGAACAGGTTGCCCAGGGAAGTTGTGGATGCCCCATCCCTGGAAGTGTTCAAGGCCAGGCTGGATGGGGCTTTGAGCAGCCTGGTCTAGTGGGAGGTGTCCTTGCCCATGGCAGGGGGTTGGAACTAGGTGATCTTTAAGGTCCCTTCTAACCCGAACCATTCTATGATTCTGATTCTATAACACGGATAATGAACAGTAGCTGCATGCCTCCCCTTCCTCCTCCTCTCTCCATGAGCCTGTGTGCACCTTCCTGGCAACTGCACTGGTGTGTGTGTTTCGGCCAGACCTGGTGATTGCTCTGGTAGGTCCCCACAGAGGCTTGTGCTGCCCCAGCTGAGAGCACGGCACGCTGCAGCCCTGGGGCAGGGGCAGAGAGCAGTGAATTGGCAGGGTCAGAAATGCCGCACGGGGGCTCAGCAACCTGCTGCCATGGAGCCTGCGTCTTCCCTGGGTGGCGCAGGAAGCACCTGGGCTGGAGAAATGAGCCATTTAACTACTGCCTAAGATCAAACTGAAGAGCGCCTTTGGAAAACCGGCAAGTATTAAGCAATGCCCGGGGCAGATGGAGAAATAGAAGAGGATTTTGTGTTTTGTGCAGCACTGTGAGAAAAGGGAGCGACCTTCCTTGAGGGCTGGGAGACAGAGGTTCAAAGATTTGCCTCCCAGTCTGTGCAGTGAGACACTTCCTTGTGTAAGACCAGACTCCAGGAACGCCTTCCTGGGACACCACTGGCAGCTGCTCTGAGGACAGCAGCAGGAACAGAGATGGGAATTGATCCCTTGGAGCACTGACCTGGCCCAGGTTGCTGCAGGCAGCCATGTCGTATAGGCTCTTTGGCAACTAAATACACCTCATACCAAAATTCAGCAACATTTGCTGCTGTCTTCCTCTGTGGGAAGCCTGTTTGGTCATGCCTCTGGTAACTAGGAACTTTCCTCTAGTTTCAGGACTCCGTTTGTTGATGGCCAGTTTGTACTCAAATATTTTTGGGTCAGGTTGTCCTTCAAGTTGAATAGTTTGTCTTTTTCGCTCCTGTCCCCCCACGGTGTTTACGGAGAGAAATTGCAAGTTCTCTCATCTTTTGCTTTGGTGAAATTCTTCACGTGTCTTACAGGACAGGCTGTGCGTTCCCCATAATTTTCCTGGACATCTCTTCACAGCACCTGTTCCAGTTTGAGGGCTTTCTGAAAATAGAGCTAACTGGAATTGTATACAGTATTCCAGATGACGTTTCTCCAGTGCCTTTTTTACAATGCGATTAGCATAATTCCCACCTCTTTTCCATCTGATTTTTACTACAGCGTTTGACTCTCTGTATAATTTCATCTCTCAGGGATCTCTGCCTGTGATACCCATAACTTCTTGAGTACCGGCAACACCCTCCAGCTTTCTGCTGTTGACAGATTTCATCATACATCAGTCATGTTTCACAACACTCCTGGGTTTTTTTAATATCTAAACTGTCAGTAAAAGAATTTAAAGCCCTAAGACTGGTCTTTGTGGAACTCCCTCATTCCAGCACGGCACCTTTCCAACACTACTTCTCTTCTTCCCTTCAGGCATTTCCTCACCCCCTTACAATTTGCCTACTAATCTCCATCTTCACCAGTTTGCCTTGTAATCACCTAAGTAGTGGCACTGAATCAAATGCTTTACTGAAGTCCAATAGGTGAGACCTACCATGCTTCCTCTGCCAAACAGATTGAGTTATCACATCTAAGAAAGATAATTGCTTAGTTTGTCATGATCTGCTTTTGAAAGACCCATCTTGCATCTTATCCTGTTTCCCAGTTACTCATTACATGCAATTTGTAATTATTCATTCCTCTAAATTTGTTTGAAAGGTCTCAATACGCATTTGGCAGATATCTGGTGAGGACACGTTCCATAAACTTTCTCATAAATCAGATATGGGATTTTTGTGTGACAGATCTAAATAATACGCTATACCTACTTGTGCTTTCATCAGCCTTTAACATGGTCTATTTTTAACTCTTAATTTATCGTTCAGGTGAGTGCTTGCTCCTGAAGGTGTAGACAGATTCACTGACCTTATTCAAGACCTTCCATACAGGCTTCTTGTGTTTTCATGTATTTTATACTTCGGTTCTCAGGTTGTGCACTGTGTGAATGCTTTATGCCTTCAGGCTCTGGGGAGAACAAGTTGTAAAATTTGCAAAAAGCTGCTTGGCTGACTGCAGAATATAAAATTAGTGCTTGAAAGGGGAGAGCAAAACAGGCAGGGTAAAGGCAGTGTTTCTCCTTGGAGTCACTCAGGTGCTTTGAGAGCCGCAGTGTTGCAGGAGCAACTCAATGTCAGGGGAACACAGGAGTTTGTTTTCCTCAGAGAGATGCTTTCCCTGCCAAGCTGGCAGCAGCTACAGGCGAAGCCTTAACAGCGAAGCACTTTCATAGTCCCTGTGCTAGGAGGGGAGTCCTCCACCAGCGACTGAGTGCCAGAATAGTGACCTTCACCATCTGATTCCTTTCCACCTCCTTTCTGCCGTCTCGTTTGTTTGCTTGTTTGTTTTTGTTTAGGGAGCTCTTGTCATTTCATAACTACAGTAATGTTCTTCACAATGATCTTTACAGGCTCTCCAAACTTCTCTTCTTTAGTTACCAAGATGCTGGATGGCAGTGAACACATGTATGCCTGAGGATTTGCACATTGCAAGGGCAGAATTTACAAGGTGAGAAAAACACGTATTGTGTAACACTCAGTTTTCCAGCACAGCAAAGATAAGGTTTCCTTCAATCCTCAAGCTGTTTCCCAGAACCATTCTGAGGATTATCTCCACAGCCTGCTCTGAGTTACGGGAGATTCTGGAGGAAGTTCATTTCTAGCTTTCATCCTGCATTAAGCCTCCGTGGTTCATGGGCCTAACATTTAGTGAGCTCTCTACCAGTTAGCCGATCCGCTGTGTTTCATCCGCCGTGGGGAGGGGGGAGAGAGATCCCCCGAGGTTAAGCATCTAACTTAACAACGCTAGTGGAGCACAGCCCAAGATAAGAATTAGAGGGGACGCTGATGACCAGCCTAGTGATAGTGTTTGCACTTTTGCAAGTGATCCTGGTGTGGGAGGGTGTGTTCCCCAGTCATGTGAGGAAACAGCAAAGAAAATATCTATTTGCAAAGGTGAAGGGGAGGTCAGCGAGATGAGCATTGCAATTATTTGCTAGTATGGGGCCCCCCAATATTCTCTCTATAAAGGAGGACAGAGGCACTACCAAGCTGGGAAAAGATAGCCATGGCCCTGTGGATTTAGAAATACACCAAAACACTTGCTGCCTTTTAAATTCTATTACAAATTCCCTGCAAACAGGCTAAAATTTCGCTGCCATGAGTATTTATGGGATGGTTAAGGCACAATAATTCACGTTTTGAAGGATGCTGTCTACTTGTACTTGAGACACTGTTGTCATATATCCAGTCTAATCCACTTCTCACGCTGCCAGGTGCACAAGGCAGATGTCTGTCATCACCAACTGGTTCTATCCCAGACCGGTCCCTTGAAGATGTTCAAGTTGATGACTTGCGATGTTGCTGCTTTAGTCATTATTGTGTTTCCTCGCGTTCCTCAGGGTCACCGTCTCTTCTTTCCTCTTCATGTTGAAACAGGGCTTGTTGAAGAACCTGGTTATCTGGCACTCTCAAAACATGGCCAAGGTCAATCTGTTTTCTCCACTGTACTGTTTGTACAGCTGTGGGTAATCACGCAGGCTCTGAAATCTCAGCATTCCTTTTGCTCTCTGGCTGCTTTATGATCACTGTCCCCCGCAGGCATCCGCACTGAAAGCACTTTGATTTCTGGGGAATAGACACGTCCTTCCAAGACTTCAACTTGTACAGGTGTATGTGTAATGTAATGTATTTTTAATAACAGTGGCTCAAAAGAGCTTACAGGGAAGCTTAATGTTGATGCTGATGACTTCCATATGGGATGTATTCTTGTTATAGAAACAAAGAAAAATTCCACCCATTTTGATATCATATTCTTAGACCAGTGAGTAGAGACGTGCATGTCAGGCAGAGGTATCCTTAAAAGCCCTCTGCTCCAAGCTTACTCTATATTGTGTGTTACACTTACATAGCCTGCGGTACAGTGAGAAAACATTGTTAAAGGCATTTAGCATTAAAAAGGCATTAGGATTAATGTTTCAGTTATTACAGTTTTCTGTATATTCAGTTTTCTAGACTAGTATTGATTCTCTGTAATTTGTTGATATAAATAGATTTTCCTGGAGGACAGGAAAATAAAAACTTCATGCTGACTTTTTAAATATGAGGTTATAAATGCATATCAAACCTTTATTACTTTGCTCTCTGGGGCCTTTGCACTGTGACAGAACTATAAAATGTTTAGTCTGTAACGAGCACAGCTCATTATGATTTCAGTTTTCCAGGTCGGAGCTGATCACACAGCACAGCAGTCAGGGAGAGCAGGGCCAGAGTTTTGGATACACCTGGTAAAGTAACAGACTATGGCCAGGTCACAGCATTGGCATGTGTACAGTAGATTCAGTGAGGAGGTTTTCAGTCTTACTGTCCTCAACATCTTCAAGGTTATCACCCATGATACAAAATTGTGTTCTTAGACTAATACCTCTTGGCAAAGTCTTCTCCAGCTCATTTTCAATAGACAAAGGAGCTGCATCAAAACCCTCCCTTGAGGCCCAACATAAACCTTCTAGTTTCCGTGCCTGGACCTACACTTTATCTTTCTGCAGAGTATAAGAAGGCTCATGATCCCCCTGTGGCACAGAGGCAGTGGATAAAGTCTGTTAGTGTGACGCCAAGACACTGTTCCTAGAGCACCTGGGTACAAAAAGGCAGAACTCTGTATTAGTGTTTAAACAACAAGGCAAAAGCTGGTCAGTAGCGATCACCGTGACCCTGTGCAGCAGAAGAAACTTGGATAAAAGTAGCAGCTAGGTGTGGGAAGGTATAGAGCTATGTGGGAAGGTAGATGGAAGACCACCAACACACTTTGAAGCAAGGGCTTCTTCAACACAAATCTGACCTCTCGTAATATGGCAAGCTTAACTAATGCTGTTTTATAAGGCAAATGGCCATTCTCTGTGACCAAGTTGATCATGTATCTGCCCCCTTTCCCCTCCGCATCAGGCCTGGAAGGTCCTGTGCACTAGGCAGATTTCTTTGTCCCCTCCCTACCAGCCTCAAGGTTCCTGGGAGTCGAGCTGAGTACTCCCCTCCTTATCAGCCTTGAAGGTCCCCTTGACCCCATCACAGAACAGGGAAATGCACACAGAGCACTGTCTATAAAATCAAGCAGTTACAAGTCCTAAGTGGGACTTGGACCACAAATGCTGCTGGACAGGAAAACCTGTGATTCCCCAGAGGTCAGGGATGCCTACACCATCGTCTACTTCCTCCAAGGACTGAGTGAGCGACTCATATTCTTTTACATGTTTCAAGTCTATATTGTGACTGTTCTAGTGATACTACAAGCCAAGGATTAAGATCTGACCCCATCCGCAGAGGGTACAGGTGACTAGGAATGCTAAGCTAACCTGTGCTACAAATTTTGTGCTATGCTACTTATAAAATTGTGCTACACTGATTCTAAAAATCCTGTGCTATTCTGGTCATAAAATTGTACGCTATGCTGATCATAAAATTCTGTCAAAAAAATTAAAGCTTTATTTGTAACTACAGCTTAGTGCCATCATCATTCTGCTCAGGTTCCCCTTAGTCTTGGGTGACAAAACCCCTTTCACGTAAAATCTCGCTTGGCCTCGCTGGGAATAAATCATCTAGAAGTCCCATACAAATATCTGGTGCAGGTGTAGCTATTTTTGCAGCAAGGGAACCAGATTTATTCCAGTGGAAATATATCAAATAGTTCATTCTCCAGTCCAATAAAAAGCAACAGACGGCTCTTCGGCTCTTCATTGAAGGGGTCTACTAAGTGGAGTGGTCAACCACAGAGAAAAGAGAGTCTGACAAAGTCAAAGAAGGTCCCCGAGAGCGGCGGTACCAGCAGAGTGCATGCTCAGGGGGACACTTGTTAATCTCCATTTTTTTTGCCCCAGAATCACCATAGCCTCTACGCACGCACCAGCCGCTAATGTTAGTGTTGCAGGAGCCAAAGGGTTTTGCACTGAAGCCTGTAGGAGGGATGGGTATTTAGTTTGTTTCTCCATCCCGCAGAACAAGGGAAGCTTCTTGTTGGGGTTTGGAGTCTGTCACTGGGAGTGGTTAATACGAGGCGTGCATGATAGTTTATGGGAAGAAGGTTCCCTTAACCTGTCATTTCTTGCGTGGGTGTGTTTTGCCCTGGAGCAACCTTAACTGCTTTTTAACAGAACTTTTTGGTGGGAATTGTTAGGAAAGCATTTCTCTAACTACCTGAGCCTTGCTGTGTTTTTTTGGCCCTACCTATACCGCAGAATAAAATATTCTGTACATTAGGAATTCTCAAGACCTGATAGTCATCTCAATGGCACCCAATTTAAACAGAATTATTCCTGATTTACATTGGCACAAATGACAGTTTTCCATATATAATGTAATAGTTTGCCTCTCTCTCTCAGATGTATACACAAACACCATTCTCAGCTGCCTTCTTATAGAGGGTTAACTGCAGATGAATCAGATTAACTCCTTTGCTAAGAGCCATTACCTCCAGACTGCAGCATTGCAGAGGACCAGGAGGGTGAAGGAGAATACGTACTTGGCAATGCTTATCCAGGGGGTACTGAGGGACGGAGGTACTGAAGAGCATCTGAGACTCTTCAAGGTTGGCAGGCTTCACATGAGAGACTTAGGTATGCATACAACAAAAGATGCAAATTCTGCTGTCAGGGGATCGGATTTACCATTTCTGATAAGAACTGCACCTTCAGGCTCCCTCACTTTTGTGACTCCCATAGCTGAAGGAAAGGTTTTGGTTTTGCTTTGTTTGCAGCTCTTACTCCATCAGCATCTTTTCCCAAACTACAACAAACTATAACTTTTAGCCCACACCTTTTCTTTGTCCTGCCACTATGGCAGAAACGACGAGCATTTCATCAAGCGTGCCAAACTGAAGCAGCTAGAAATATAAAGGATCATATCACTTCAGTTATAATTTGCAAGTGTCTCAGGCACAGAGAGGGGCATGGGAGAGATGAGGGAGAAAGGTTAGTCTCTGCACTTTGCTTCTACTGCATTACGGGTGTTGATGTAGATGCAAAATAAAGATATTCTCACCTTGAATTCCTCCAAAGCAATTCTTTCATGTGGTTGCCTCAGTAGAATGAAATATTCATGAAATAGCCAGCACGCCCACCCAGACATAAGCCAGGCACTAACTGTTCATGTTTAGAAACAAACTTTCCCCATGGGTACATTATTCATAGCCGGTCACTTGCCAGTTTTCCCTTGGAAGATAGAAACTAAACATTAGGAATGCACAGTTGGGTTTCTTCTTTTTTTTATTTATTTTTTACAGCTGGATGTTGCAGCAAACCTGTAGGTTCTCCCTGTCCTTCTCTTTTCCACTCGCCCATTTACAAATTGGCTAAATCAATGGTGCATTCCCAAAATCTTCCTGCTGATCCACTCAAAGGCTGCACCATAGTGTATTAGCCCTTGGGAGGATCCTGACACTTCCACGAGAAATCTCAAATTCAACCGGCTGAAAAACATTTACAGCTTTCAAACATTATTCCAGGAAAAGAGGAAATCATCCTCCCGATCCATCCTGCCAAAAGACTATGGGCATCTCTGTTGCCTGAGAAACATAACAGGTTGTTGTTATAACAGCTAGAGAGCAGCTGACCTCCGGCTTCCTTTCATCAACCAGCTGCAAAACTCCTCGGTCATGTAACAGTCTCAAATTGAACATCTGACTCCAGTTTATGCAATTCCCCTGTGACCGTTTCGTAAGTTTTTTGTCACTTCGGTTCACTCAATTGTTTGTTGAAAGCATTCACAGTTATATTGGCTAATGTGAACATTTGAGTATGACAGACAGCCCCATGGTTAAGCCTTCGATCTCCAAGGCAACCTCACACCCTTGCTCTGAGAGTACGTCATGTCAAGAGACAAAATGAAACCCAAAAGGATATGTGGAGATAATTCCAGCTCTAACTATCCATAGTGCTATTGCGTTAACAGAGACTTTAGGAAACATTCCCAGGCTGGTTATTTAAACATGGGAGGGCACCACAAAGATAGCATTTGTGTCTAAGGCTATACAAACCATACAGGTCCAAGAAGAGTACACTGAGCTCTGCCAGTAAACCCAGGGATCTTAAACAGTTTCCAAAGAGCTACACTGAAATGACTGAGGCGTAAAGATATGGTGATTTCATGTGTCTGCCAAATCACTCATGCCCTACCTCTGTACAACTCCCTTACTTGAAGCGGTAGGTGTTGAAGCAGCTTTACTAGTGTGGTCCTTGATTTGGACCTGCCACCACTCCTATGTCTGCCCTTCACAGCATTCAGCTGAGTCAATATTAGACTCCGGCTTTTCCAGAGAAGGAAAGATTCATTCTCCACTCCATCATTTCAAGGTGGTCTCTGCTGACGATGCTACAGCAGAGCAAAAGCCTCACTGAAGAATATTGTGTAGGAGTGTTATTAAAGTAGGTCATTGCCCAAAGCGGCAGACTTAAGGGATAAAGCAAATGAAGATCCTATCTGCTACAGCGGTTGTTTTCAGATGGTTTTCCCACTCAGAAAGGCACAGATCATATCTGGTCCACCTACTCATGCTCTGTCCTCACAGCCGTGAGTCTTAAAAAACACTTTTTTTTCCGTATGAAAGATGAGTTACCAACCTTGTCTTAGGATCTGGAGCACAATCCTATACAACCCATATGCAACATCTCAATGTGACCTGAAGTCTCCAAGAAAACCTCACTGGTTTGTAGTTAATTTTGTTTGGGGTTTTTTTGCCCCACCCTAAATCCCTGCACCTCCTTTCTGTTATCATTTACTCCCTCAAAATGTTGCTATTCCTTCTGGCACACTTGTGCCATTCTCTCTTCAGGCATAAAGAAAACATAACTGGAAGGGGAGGGGGAAAGGTATAATTATCAGCTAGAAGAAAGGGAAAGATATTGAAAATAACCTGTTGCCAAAGAAGTTTAACACTGCCACATTTAAATGGATTGGCTCAGAAAAAAATAGCAGTTCTTATTCATGACAACGTCTCAGAGATGTCAAGAGAGCTGTCGAGTATCTCTGGGCATGTGCAAAGTGTCACTGAGACCAACAGAAATCAGTGGAAGATCAAACCTCCCTTCCCCAAAATTGTCTGGAAATTCTCCACTGCTGGGAAACATTTGAATGCCAGTGCTCTTTCCACTATCCTGTGATACCGATGTAACCAAAACCACTCTGCTTTTTTCCAAACAGCTGCTGAGAACAGGGAAATAGCACAGTTAAAAAAAAAAAAAAAAGTAGCGTTTCCAAAAGCAGCTTAAGTGTGTGCAGCAATAACACCGACACAAATCATTTCATGTTCTGATTTTGCTACATAGAAAGCAGAAAGCTCCTGTGCAGTTGGTAGGGCAGCAATCAAGCTGTTGCACAACGGAATATGTAGATCAGGCCTGAGGAAGTTCTGCTGGGATCCTCTTTGTACTCTGTTTTTCAAATGTGATTAACATCTGTTTTCTTAGATTAGGAAATTGCAGAGAGGTCTTATGTTACGCTTCTGAATAATTCTGAACACTGCACGACAGAGTCATGTGTTCTAGATATTTGGAAATACCAGGTTTTAGCAACTCATGCTTGGCTGCCCAGAGACTGTTTAAAGCTCATTGTCAAAGCCTTGCTCCTCTACTATCTGACTTAGGTGATTTATTGTCCTCCTGAATCTGTTGCCAGATTCACCTGGTATTCAAGTTTGCTAATAGCCGTATTTTTTTATTTGTTAAACACAGAGGCCTGAGCCAGGGCTGGTGTCCCTGCTCTTTGAGAACTGCCAAAGGACTCTTGAAGCATTCGCATCTCACAGCTAGGCTTATCTGGTTTCTAGTAAGGTGCAAGTTCCACCCAAATTTTTTTCCCTAGTCAGGATGTTTATAATCACTCCTGGAGGTTCTTTCCCTCTGTCAAATCAGATCGACCAATTGACCAACAGATTAAAAAATTATTAAGGGTGGGGAGGAAGGACAGACACACATGCACACCCACACACAAAGGCTGTCAGCACTCTGCCTTTGTGTTCATATGGGCTTTGTTTCCTTGTGAATCCAGCTACTAAACCAGGCAACAGCTGACATCTAGCAGCAGAGCAACAAGACTAATGATTTGCAAGCCTTTTGGTTTTGGGATTTGCAACACCCACCCCTTTTTTAAACATGTTAGAGGAACACATCAGAATGCATGTGTAGGAAGGAAAAGCATGAATAATCCAGTGGGGAAAGCAGACTTTTCATAGCTCACCACCATAAGAACTGAAGCGTCATCAAGTGCCCTTTGTGCAGGGGGACATTTAGTGTGCATCCATCGCCCTTGTGCTCAATCCTGTGATGCCTCCTGTGAACGCTCACACTAAATCCCTAGCAGAGGAAACATAGGATGCAGATAACCTGGGTTCAGGAATTAGTGGTCCCAAACCAGGTCAGATTGGCAATCCACAGCCCCCTCATGCCCCTCTCTCCCCACCCACAGGCTGGAGACCTCTGTTCTCCTGCTGTGTCCGCTGCCCGCCCTGCGGCAGCAGCTACATCTGCTGCTTCTCCCGGTTTTTTTCCAGATAACTGGTGGCTTCACTATCAGACCTTCTCCATGTACAGCACAGCCAGCGGCTCCAGTTTCCAGGCCCTGTCTCGCTGTCACTGTCCCGTCCTCTCTGCCCTCCTCCGCCCGGTACAGCTCCTCGCAGGGTGCGGCGGGCCCCTCTCCCCGCTGGGCACTGAGGGGACCACCGCGACTTGGGCGCTAGCCACGCCGGGTTGTTGACGTGCCCCCATTCCCCTGGCACGGTGAAGGAAAGTGCCATGCTCTTGATGTGTCAGGGAAGAAGGCGGCTGCAAGGAGACAGGGAGAGGGCCTGAGGGAGGGGGGTGAGGGGAAAGGCGACACGACAGACACTTTCTGCGGGTCCAGGCTAAGGAAAGTCGATGCCGCCGCCGCCACCCCGCCTCTCCCCTGCTTAGCTGGTCGAGCAGGGCGGTAGCGGAACACCGGAGCTGCCAGCGCGGGCGGCAGGCAGGGAACACCAAAGCCTCCCCGCCGGCCACAACGCCCCCGCCCCGACACTACATGTCCCGTCGTGCCGCGGGCGCGGGGAGGCCCCCACGGCGGGGTCGCAGACTAGCTGCCAAGGCGTCGCCTGCTCAGAGGTACAGCCCGGCCAGCGGCACTACCCCTATTTCGAGGGCAGTAAGGCTCGATATCACCCTCCCCGCTCCCACAGCTCCGCCACACCTCTCGCGCTGCAGGCGGTGGGCCGAAAGGCTCCGCTGTGTGGCGTCTTGCCGTCAGGCACCTGAACGGGCGCCATCGGGGCGGGGGCCGCGGGCGGCGCGGCGGGGCGGAAGCGGGTTGCCGGGGGGACGCGGCCTGTCTCGGCGGCGGCAGCGGGATGAGCGGCAAGGAAGGTGACGGCGGCGCGCGTACCTCTACCACCCCTCCCGCCCCGGCTCGGCGGCAGTTGGAGCCGTCGGCTCCTTGGTGTGTGGCGCGGCTCGGCGTCGCCTCCCCACCGGAGCGGGGCCGCCCGCCGCCGCCTGGCGCGCAGGGGTATGGGCGGGCGCCTGTCCGGGTGTGCGGCCCATGCGCCGCCCGCCGCGGAGGGGCGGTCCAGCCACAGGCGGCCCGGGCCGGCGGCCGTACGGGCCCTCGGGTGCCGGTTCAGCGCCCTGAGCCGGCAGGAGGCGGGGGCGTGAGGGCTTGGGGCTGGCGGCAGCGGTAGGGGGAGGCCCTGCGGCTGGGAGGGGGCAGAGGTGTGAGCCTCCTTCCTTCAGCTGTGCCACTGAACGCTGCCCGGACACCCAGAGAGGCACCGTTTCTTCAGAAGCCTTCTCGCTTGCGTCTTACGCCTGTGAACGTAGTTTTCGAAAATTCTCGCGCTTGGTGGTAGAAAAGCAGTTGCTGCAGCCAGAAGCCGAGTGTGTGTTAGGCCCGAAAAGCACTTGTAGCGGTAACTGACTTCGGATAACGCAGCACTGGCTTTGTGGCCTGTGTGTTGGTTTAGCCCAGGCAGTCACACAGACCTCCCTTCAGCCAGGATGCAGGCTCTGCAGCAAGGAAGCTGGCTTTTTTATTTTTCATTTGTTTTTCAAAATTAAGGCTAGGTCACTGTTATTGCAGTCTGTGGTTTTCTGATATTCAAGTTACTGGTTATTCAGTGGAACCTCTTCTCTATCAGTTTCTCTCTTCCCCCCTACTTCAGGAGGGCCTGTTTTTTCCTGTAGGTCATTATGATGTTCCCAGCTTTTGGAATACTGCAGAGAATTTTAATTCTCTGCACTATTTCAGGGGTTGTGTTTGTAATGTTTTTAGCTGCTACAGGAAAAACAAAACCCTGAACTCATGTCCTAACAGAAAAGAAGGAAAAAATGATTTTCAGTTTCCTCTTTTAGAAAGTAACTACGCCCACTTCTGGTTTTGGTTTTGGATAATAAACAATTAAACGGAAACATTTTAAAATCCAGTGTTCGTCTGTAACTTTTAAGTAGCTTCCTTTTGTTCTTCTTTTAAGGAAATTGAGAGCACTCCACATATTCAAAAAGGTATGCTTGTATGTAAGAGTCTGCCAAATTTTGGCCTTTGTTAGGAATACAAAGTGTACAGCTGTCACAAAAAGGAGCTAGTGAGAGGGAGGAATGGTTAAAACACGAATGACACAATGAGTCAGTCCTAGGTGAAGGAAGGACAAAAGGAAGAAACAACACAAAGTATAAATCAGTAGTGAACGTAAATAGTTTTAATGACTCCTGTCAAGCTGAATTTTTAAAAGTAAAAAAAAAAAAAAAGTCTAATCCTGTAGGCCCTTGCTTACACAAGGTTTTCCATGCAGCCGTTCCCTTACAGAAAAGAAACTGTAGGATCCTACCACACTCATCCATTGAAATTGGTAGGATTTTTTCTAATTTTCACTAGGAATGTGGAGGAAAAAGTAGCATGCTAACACGAAGATTACATCAGTTGGTAATAAGGTTCATCCAGTTACCTTACTCTATCCTGTAAATTATGGCTACAGTCAGGAATGCTCTGAAGACAGCATTCTGATGTTGCCTGTGCTCTGGCAAAACTACTTTATTTTTAAATGTATTTTTGTGTGTGTATCTTCTATTAATAGGATCGGGTGGGTTCAGAAAACGAAAGCATGACAATTTTCCACATGGTCAAAGAAGAGAGGAAAAAGAGAATGTTAATCCATCTTCAGCTCTGATGACATCTTTTAAATGTAAGTAAGCACTTGGAATGTCAGATTATGAAAACATGGTATAGAAATTGCTAGGAAATTACTAGTATTTAGTGATAGAATAAACCAGCTTTCTCTGGGGGAGAAACCTGAAACTAGTTGGACTCATGCTTCATATGTTTAGAGCTTGGTGTTTTGCTTTGTGTGCATTAAAGTCCTGAGAGTGGGATTTCACGTAGCTCAAACTGACTCATGACTTGCTCCCTTTTTCATCCTACCTGCTGTTCCCCGTCCCCCCCCAGCTTGTGCTGAACCTGATGCCAAACAAACTGCATAAGTGTTCAGCCAGAC
Source organism: Larus michahellis (assembly GCF_964199755.1). Classification (NCBI taxonomy): domain Eukaryota; kingdom Metazoa; phylum Chordata; class Aves; order Charadriiformes; family Laridae; genus Larus; species Larus michahellis. The sequence continues at coordinate 51,111,222 of NC_133898.1, read as the reverse complement.
AAAAGGCGACTGGGCCCTTTGGTGGCAGAAAACTGTAAGATCTGTAGAGGTGTAATGCAAAATCTGAGCCACAGGGACAAAAGGAGGAGATGGCTACCTTTGGGAAGACTGAGAAGGCTCTTAGCTGTTGACCTTAGCTTTGGTGCATAGATGACTAAGCTACTTCAGTGTAAATCTGGATGCATTGATTTGCAAGTTGGTAGCTGTTTATACATGCACTTTTTAAACATAAGAGTTTAGTGAACTAATATAAACCTGTATGTAGATGCTTATTTCAGTTTGAGTACCTCTTTAAAATTAGTGTATATTTCAGTTTCTTTAAATAAGCAAGTGTAAACTTCCCTCCAACCAAATTGTTTTCATAGGATTTTGCACACAACCAGATTTAAACTCTGGTAAATTTAGTTGAACTTTTGTATTAGGCAAGTCCTAACAAGGTAAAGTGGAGTTTCAGAAATGAGAAGCCTTGACAGAAGGAGGAAGGAGGTGTGATATGGGGAATAGATTAATTCTTGGTGTAAAATTTTCGCCATGCCCCCTATGTTTTACGAAGCTAAGGAGGATGAAGTAGTAAGAGCTGGATGGCTGTTATAGATGGTCACTTCATCATATAATTTCCTTGCTTTCTTTAAAACAGATACTTCTTTTTTTCAGTGGAAGTCAGCTTGGCAGATGATTAAATTTGACCCCTGAACTTCTATACTGACTAACGTACATACACTTGCACTTGAATTGAGTAGTGCAACTGCACTTTTAGCTTTAATTTTTCACCCTCAAGCATATCAGTTTATCATAAGGTTGCCATTAATTCAAGTTCAAAGCAACACTTGTTTTCCTCCTTTCCCATGAGATCCAGTCAGCAGCATTTGGTTAATTTCAGAAAGGATGTAAGTGACATGGTTTATTCAGCTTTTCAAAGATCCATTCTTTATATTGCACTTTTGATTATAGGCCCCAGAGAGAGAGAGATTTGTGGTCTTTAGCCTGACCATTTGTGGTCAGGCACAAGGGTTAAGAAAAGGTGTGCTCCGGATGGCTGATAATTGAGCAAGCTATGTAAGGTGAACCGTAGTGGCGCACTATTTCTATGTATGTTGCCTGAATCTAAACAACTTAATACATTAAATGTTTGTACACATTCTGCTCTTTTTCATTTCTTTGGAAAAATCTTGTACTTGAATTGACATAGTTATCTGTTGACACCAAGGATTTCTAAAAAATTAATGAGAAATTGTCTTCTATAATAATAATTATTAATATAAAAACCCCCAGTATTCAGTTACACCTTTTTTTGCTTAATAAGTTTTAAATATAACAGCTAAGTGATAGAGAGAGTGGATAGTATCTTATTTGTAAGGTTAAGATTTATTAAGTGTCATTTTTAATGGTCTGATTCTGCACCACCAAAATCAATAGAGTCTAAGTCTTTGCTTTCAGTGATAGATTAGACATTAAAGTGGAATATGTGGAGGAAAGGGCTATGTGGTCTCTATGCGTTAGCCTGGAGAATCCCTCAAGTAGTAAGCCTCTGAAATTTTAGGCAACAGTACAGTAGGTTTTCTTGCATCCTTTTAGGCTAAAGATTACCGTATTTGTCCACATTTTACTTGAGGTGACAAAACACTTCCTAGTAGCCCCTAACAGGTTTAAAATCTGACATAAAAGTCTAAGAGCCACAACTGTCCAGAAGAGATCGGGGGCATTGCTAATATTGTAGATCTTCAGAATAGTGAATTTCCTGGTAAATGAAATTGGCAAAGGGTCATTGTAATTGTCATGCATGGCATCGAACAAAGGAAAGTACCATTCACCCTCCTCAAGTTCCTCTCACTATGACTCGAGTGAAAATTTCTTCTTGATGATAATTCAGTGGTGGACTTGACTCTCAGAATTTGGAAGAGACGCACCTATCAGATGTGTGAAAGGCTTAAAAGATCAGAAGGAGCATTTGTGACTTAGAGTTTCAGAAGAAGATTGGGGAGAACAGAACAAAATAAGAGGAACCAAGGTTTTATCGAGGTGATGAGAAATACAGTTTCTCATGAAGCTGCTTTTGTAGCTTCATCTAAACTTTGCTTGCCAGCAAACTGGTGTGCTTTTCTAAAGGGTATTCACTTATCAGACCCTTTAAAAATGTGACCTCTTAGCTCATTTTCTCCATCCTCTCACAAGGACACTTTTAACGCCTCAGGCGGTTAGGCAGGCAATGTGTCAGATTTTTTGTGAGTATTTATTAATTGTTTATTTAGTGGAATAATGGTCTATAAAATGTTAATGGTATTTGTGAAACATTCATAATGTTTGATTGTGTTAACCAGATACACACCCTCACTTCTCTGTGTTCATTGTAGTTAGACAGAGAGAATTTACATCAATAACTAGAAATCTTATTTTAAGTAATTGATCTCACTTTGCTTCAGGACTTCTAATTCTTAGGGATATTAAAATACTTAACTTTTGGCCAAGTCTAGTTGGAATGTGAAACGCAACCTTTCTTTTTGCTAACTCGTGCATTTTTAAAAGTGTATGTGCCTTAGTCAAATCCCTTTTTGTTTGTTTTGCTTTAGAGACTGTTGAATCTTATTTTCTAATGATTGTAGTGTTTTATTTTTTAATTTATCTTGCTAAATTTGGGTGAAATTTTAAGTTAGTTTCCTGAACAGCAGTATTGCAGAATAGATTTTACTAGTTAAAACAAGTATTTTACCTTTGAATTGTTTGGGCTGCCTTAAAACATCATCAGAGTTGATGTATGTTTAAACCTGACTTATTATAAAAAAGTAGTATTAACGATGAATTTTGCAGCTCTGACAGGTGGTAGGCAGTGGTGGCCTCCGCAGCCGTGCACCACACAGGAGCATCTGCCCTGGCCACCTTGGGAAAAGGCACACCAGGGAAAAGGCTGGTGGGGCTGGGGACTACAAGCAGTTTCTGTAGCACAGGCTCTTTGCTTTTCCCCTATGCTGTATTCATGTGATAACCGTGCTTGTTACTGCGATGATTGACTCTGCAGCATTTCAACTGGAGCTTGACACGAGGCACGATAAGTATGAACGGCTTGTGAAGCTCAGTCGTGATATAACTATCGAAAGCAAAAGAACAATATTTCTGCTCCACCGGTTTGCCAGGTGAGTCACATTGAGCATTAAAGTGTTCACAGAAACCTAGAAGCTGCCTTGCAGTGTTTGTATTTGTGATTAATAGCTGCAACGTTCTGTTGAGAGGAATTTAATTAACTTCCCGTAAACATCCTTTAGGGTGAGCTAATGAATGCACACTCCAGTTAGAGAATTGAAAGATGCGGGTTCAGGTTTCTCAGTTGATTTTGTTGGCGTATTAAACAGGATCAGAATCGCAGAGTATAACAGCAGATGAGGGCTTTCCAGCTTCCAGCAAGCTGAGAGAAGAGCATGCGCCCTTCCTTCAGGCTAGCTGCCTCTGCAGTTACCTCCCCATTTTGGTTTTTGCAGCCCCACCCCAGATCATCAATGCAAAAAGGAGGTGACTTGGCTTCTGTTTACTTCCATACACACTGCAGTCTAAGAGGCTTTTGTGTGAAGTTTTGAGCTTCTACATCTTTTGTGTTCTTGTGAGCCTTCAAGCAGTCTTTGGAAGCCACAGACAAACTAGAAGAATAACAGGAAAATTTGAAGCTTTGCATAGCCTGCTGTATAAATTATTTACTGTATGTGTCAAACATTGGTCTTAACGTGTTACCCTTACAACAGCTCTCCCTGTTCCTTTCCCCAAATTTATTTTTTTGTTACCTATCAATGCATTTCTGCTGTAGTAGTAACTATTTATAGCAACCACAGTAGTAACAATTATAAATAGGGATTAGGAAATTGCCCTCTTTTTAACTTGATCTTCTTCTGCGAAGAGGCATTGTGGTAATTCTAGTAACTGCTACAACCTTGACTGTAAATAGCTACTCCCACTGCAGAGGCTAGATATGCTGGGAACTGGTAGAATAAAGAACAACAACAAAAAAACTCCTCTTTACTCCAAATTTTAGATTCCTGTTTTGTGAGATATTCTTGGTTTTGTGAGAGTGGAAGCCTTCCATGCTGTATTTTTATTTCCTTCTCCTTTGCTTTTTGCTATTATTGTGGCTTTGCTTTCAGAAAACTGTTAGTTTTTAAATGGTTTCTCAAGACCAGTCTACCAGTACTTCTTTAAATAGACTGTAAACTAATATACCATATAGATTATTTGGAGGTGGGGAAAGTTTAAAGGAAATTAGATAAACTAAACTTTAAATGCCAAGCATATGTTGTGGTTGTGAATCAGATATTTCAGCTGTTCCCAAATAGCATAGTCCATAATTACTTCCTAAAAAAAAAAATCACACGTAGAACTAAATCATGTATTGTATTTTGCAATACTGTAATGTATTGCAAAATATATTTTTTAAGAGGTTGAAGGACTTCTGAAAATACTGCTAGTTTTCCAGAATACTTTTTTGAAGCCTTTGCACGTGTGTCTCCTTCTTACTTAAGCAATAATTAAAATTTGGAATAAATGTCATGCCACCAGAACTGTGTTTGGCGTGTTGATTATTTTCATGGTAAGAATCTACAGGATTTCATAATCTGCAGTAGGTATCTCATTCTGATATTTGCTTTTTCCTGAAGCCATTGAAAATGTATTCGTTAGTAAAAAAAAAAGTGTGTAATATTTTTAAACTGTTTGCTCATGTACTGAAATCTGCTCTTTCAGTTTCTGTTTTATGATTGCAGTGCTCCCAATGGGGAAGAAATACTAAATGAATCTGAAGTCAAGCTAGATGCTGTCCGACGGAAGATTAAGCAGGTTGCACAAGAGCTGATTGGAGAGGACATGTATCAGTTCCACAGAGCTATATCTCCAGGTAAATGGTTTTTAAATAGGGAAAGTGTTTTAAAATGAATGCAATGTACCATTTTAAAATATGGCAAGTATCATAAGGGCAAGTAAAAAGGGTTCAGTTTCTCTTTATGTAGCAGTGGTTCCTCTTCATGCTACAGGTCTGAATTTGTCACATTTCTGTGGTTATAAATCAGGACTCAGATTAATCTTTGTTGTTAGCAAAGTTAGCTCTGGTATTAGAGAGGCTATTGCCCTACAGTCGTCTTATCATTGCAGTTGAATGAAGACTTAAATGGGAGAATACAACTGGAAAAATTTGGACCCTAAACTGAAGTTGGGATTAGTTCCAATGAGTGTACTGGCTGGTCCTCTCTGGCTGAGAGGAGTATTTGGAACACACTCGTTTACCCTGCCTGAAGGGCTTATAATTTCTGGGAGGAGCGTTGGAGTGACTATTTTGTGAAATGATCCCGTTTTGAGTTGATAAAGTTCATGAATTAAAATGCGTAGATTAGCATTTTTTCTTCTAGATGTGCTTCTGCATCTGCGTTACAATCATTAAGTCAGAGTTTATATTTGTTTCAATCGCATCTTTTTCTGCTCCTCTCTATAAATGGCAGTCTTTACTAAAACCTTTGAGATACTAAGTCCCAGTGCTTTCATGACTCTTGCTGTCAAATTGTATTTCTTTGCTGACAATCTGAATTTTGCCTTAAACTGTTATGCCTTGTTTGTGGCAACGTGAGTAAAACACCTAACTGCTTCTTTGACATCTCGTTCGTGGTAGAAATGTGTCTTGTGTTTATCAGTCTTGCTTTAAACATATTGGAATTCTCTATATCTTTCCTTATTCAGGCAAGACTCCTTCACTGAGGAGAGCTGAAGAATTGCCCTGAATGATTTAATTGTTTAAACATGTCCATAGGTAGGATTGATTTGATAAACCAGCAGCAAATACATGTATGTAATTTACAAGACAAACGGTGCACAGTTTAATTTGTACTTACGTCTTAAACAAATTTAAGTTTTTTAAGAGTGAGATGGCTCTTAAGTGCAAGCTCAGTTTGGCACTTATGAACCAGAAGGAGTTTTCCATGCTAGTCTTCAATGGCTCTACTTCAGTTCCCCAGTCCTCTTACCTGTGGTACATCGGGTTGTTCAAATTAAATCTAAGTAGTAGTTATTCTTAGGAGAGCTACTTACAATCTGTGTGTGTCTTGCTGCTATTTATAGGTTAGTACTGTAATGAGGCAATGAAAAGAAAGAGATAATTCAAAACTCTGACACTACAGATGACCTCGAACTGGGAACAAAACTAGTCCAAGTATATTATGAGTATCTTGACTGGCTGAAAATGTGTTTGGATTTTCATTTTATGGATTGCTTATAAAAGCTGAAAATCCTTGCATTCAGTTTTAGGAACGAAAATTTTTGAAAGCTTCATTGAGACTTGTAAACCTTGTCTGAATAACCCATGAAGTTTGTAGTCCCGTGTGACTCGTGTAACACCATCTGTAGAACAACAGCATTTGAGGTCTGCTGCCTCACCAATCTTTGTGGGACTTCCTGAGACTTCGTGATACAAGCTATCAGCCTTGCCCTTTGAGCAAAATTGTTACAGGGTAACCAGTTTACCCTGCATCAGCTGCTTCACCTGAATTGTCTTTATTAGCATGTGGCTTTGCGTGGGTAAATCCAAAGAGGCATACCTACCTCTATTTTTACTGAGGGGCAGCTTGCCTGGAATTAGCTTGCATTCATCTCAGATGTAATAAAGTACACCTACATAGCAGACATATGGAAACTTACAGCCTGGTAACTTCTGTATGGACCCATGTCTTATAAAGCAAGTGAGGAAACCTGACACCACATTTCTACTTCCATATTCTCTCCTCTGAGTGGAAAAAAAAATACTTGCTTTGGTTTTTTTTTTTTTAAATACGTATTTTTCAACCTCAAAAGTTAAGATTTTTATATGAAGGATATATAAACTTAAGCTAGTCACAGCAACCTGAAAATAAATTAATGAAAAAATTTCCATTCAGGTTTGCTTTGTGTATTTTGTAAATACTCATGCACAGTCAGCTACACTGATTCTCCTGTATAATCAATTTCTAACTTGCAGAAAGATATCTTTTAATATCAAAATGGAGTGGAATAAACTCTTTAGAAAACAACTGAAAAAACACTATCAGAAACAATTCAGCATTTCTAAAACTTTTCCCCAGTGTTTTGAATCTCAGCCTCTTAAAATGACTAAGATGTATTTGTCCATCGTAGAGCAGGCCAAATTACTCTAGACCTCTAGTAGAGGAAGTTAGAGTCCTGCTGCATGTGTATGATGACTCAATGCCTCCACAGCTGCAAAGCTTTTATATATAGAACAGCACATCCCTAACACTTGCACGGGACTTGTAGTGGAGTCAGATTATTGTAGAATCATAGACAACTTAAAAGAATGAATCTTACTGACATCCCTAGGTAAAAAGAAAGAAGGCAAAGAGGTATTAGTACACTAAATAAGGGGGAGGAGAAGTGGACTCTGCTGTCCATCTTTCTAGCAATAAGGTGTGCAGTCTCTCAAAGAAATGGATGAACTTTGCTGTTTTGGGACAGAACTAAAGGATAGAAATGTGCAGGCCTCCCCGTTGCATTTCTGTAGCCCTCGTAGGTAGCTCTGGATTGGAGTGGGGTTGTTTGGAGTTAGAACTGGGAATGGCTGTACTTTTACCTTTTTCCTCTCATCAGGTGACACGGGTTAGTGGCAATGCTGTGGAATCTCCTCAGTTGTAAAATGCTGCCTAGCCCTGAGATCTCCCCGTTGTTTCTGTAATTAAGTAGTTCTTGCCCCATTAAGACAACTGTTTACAAAATCCAACTGAAATAAGTTGCCTTCATTCCATTTCTGTAGGTCACCCACAGTGTCTACGTAAATTTTGGCTCTTCTACATGCTGCTCCTCTGTGAGGGGAGTTTGTTCTAGCCAGTGTTCATCGTGCATGTTTTATAAGGGTGCATGTTAGTATATACATGTGTGTCACTGAGAAGACAGGGAATGCTTTTAGGCATTGTTTAAATGAGCTCATGTGTATGACCAGTATGAAATGCAAACTTTTAGCCTGAGCTTTGCTCTTACCTTGCTCATTAGGTCTTCTGCTCTCCAGTTAGTCATTGAGATGTCAAAAAAGGAATATGCAGGCTTAAAGACTTGTAGATATTGATTGCGCTGAATATAGGGTCAAGGAGGTGACGGAGATGTAAAGATGCTTGCCAGCCAGATTATGAAGCTGAGATAGAAAACCTAGAGACGTGAAGAATGAGGGGACAATTAGATAAAGAGCAACTGTGAGAGGGAATGCTTTATCCCCCTGCCCCCCACTGTTTATGAAGAACTGTAACTGGTGAGGGAAAACCAGTGATAAGTACAAAGAATGTTGCTTTTGGTTTTGTTTTTAAGTGTCACGTTCTTTAAATGTTGCTTTGTTTTTTTCACAGTGGAAAAAAACTTGCATGCCTTTTTGAAAATAAATGTAGCTAGGAAAAGTGCTAGATCTTTTGTCTTTATGTATTTCCTAGAGCTCTAAGTCTTGACCTTCCTTTCACCTAGTTTTCACTTCTGATTTTGTATTTTAAAGAAATTCTGGAGAACTAGTTAAAAAGCTTTTTCTGAACAAAAGCATTGCCATTAAAGTGCTTTTTTTCTTCAAAAAAGAATAAAGAAACGCCTATGTCCCATATCTCAAAAGCAACATGTCCAATTAACCTCAAACTTCCTAAAAATATTCGCCTTTGTCTTGAAACCAAACATGAAACATCCTCCTGTTCCCCACCCTACCTCTCTGAGAAGGAGTAAAAGGGATCAAAACTGGGCTTATAATGGAAACCATCGTAGCAGCCTTAACTGGGGAATCATGACTGTCTGCATAATAAAGCTGCCTGATGCATATTTTATTCAGTATAATAACTGTTAGCCTATAAATAGAACAGTGCTATGAGTATAATGCTTGGGAATATTGTTTGCCACTCGTAATTGTTAAATGCTTTTTTTGGGGTTACTCCAAGCAGTTGTTCTTTTGACTTGAAGATAAAACAATTCTGGCAGAGCACTAAAGGAGTTTCATGCTTTCCCTCATTAAGAATAGTGCTAATGGCACGCAGGACGTTTCCCCAAAGGACACTTGCATGAGCTCAAACACTGAGTATAGCACTAATTGAACAACAACAAAAACTGATGACTGTTTTCTACACATTTCTTAACAGTACAGATTGTCCCAGGGGATGATTAAACAAGCAAACAAAGAGATACTGAAATAATGAAGTCTTTTTTTAATGTAGAGCTCTTCATTTGTTATTTTAGAATGTTCTGCTTTGTTGATATTTTTAAAGCTTTACTATTTGTAATATAGAATTCCTGCTCCTTTGCCCCACTTCGCAATGTATACCTTATATATCCTGTGAGGAAATGTGTACTATTTCTTTAAAATTGTTGTGAGACACTGTGCAAGAAAAGGGATGAAAAAGGTTGTATGAATTTATGAAGGGGAGGAAGAAATATTTCAGGATTTTATATATATGTGTGTGTGTATGTGTTTGGGGTTTTTTTTTTTGTATATATATATATTCAACTCCAAAATGCTAAGGAAAATATCAATAGTATACAGGAAAGATGTGTATGAGCCTTAAAGACAAGAAAGGCAGTGCTCTGCTACATGTTAGGATGTATGCAATTATTCTAAGCGTGTTCTAAATCTACTGTGCACAAATGCAAAACTTGCATAATGCAGAGGGAAACTGAGAATTGCATGGTAGGTTGGCAGTGTGTGGGATTGAACGGAGTACCTTTTTAATGTGATTTACTAAATGAAATTTCTAGCTATTTGAATATTTACTCAATTTGTTTTCCCTTAACAATAAGGGCGTATGAGAGAATTGTAAGGCTTTTGAGATGTTAAACTATTTTCTATAGGGCAACTTGACTGAAAACCCTCTTGGAGTGATAGTTTTAGCTACGTGTCGATGTTTTTACAATGAGGTCGTTAGATTCTGCTAGGAGCAAGTATAGGTGTGGTATTAGCTTCACAGCTGATAGCTGTGCATAAGACAAAATATGGAATGAGGAACCCATAATTCTTCTGGGGCTTCTTCAGTAGGCTAGCGTGGAGTGATGATAGTAGATGCAACTAGAGCATTGTTGGCTGACCTTTCGGTTTGCTGTGTGCCTGTGCTAGCAGCAGTGGTGAGTGGAGTGGTGTGCACAGAGAAGCTCATTAGCTCTTTATCATGTCTGCACTTGCTCTCAATAGGATTAGATGACGAGGCTGTAAAGTGTCAGCACCTTGTCAAAACTATTGCTCTGTGACTGCTTCTGCTGATGGTGATGCGGGAAATTCTGTGTAAAAGTTCAGCATTGACGCAATCTAACACATAATTTATCTTGTGCAGGCACTATTTGTGTTCTGAGAGAATGGTATAATGGAGTTTATTTGTGTCTCCTGCCTTACGCCATTTAGAGTCACTTTAGGCGTGTAATCATACTGCAACAAACCACATTGCTGGATTGGACCAAGTCAGTTTCTGCATGGATGAAAAGAAAATACTTTAATTGTGCTAGAATATGTAGGACCACCAGGCATGATGCTGTAAGAGATGCTATGGAGATGAGTGAGGTCTGTCCATGCAGGCCGGGTTTGGATTACTGATTATTTAAGTAATATTGTTTCTTTTGGTATTGTATGAAGGATTCACGTTAGAACACAAGCTAAAGGAACTATTCGGGTAATGATTTCTGTGTTACCTGTTTTTTTTGGTTCTTAACTCTTTCGTAATATGGGAAGAACATGTATTTGTAAACACCTATGTATTTCTGAAATTGTATCAAGGTTAAAGGGCTATTATGTGCATCTGGAACAGTAGAAGTAGGACTTTTTTTATTCTTAAGGAAGTTTAAAAATGTAGTAAAAATAGGTGGGATATTAACCCATAGGTTGGCGATACAAAGGAAAAGCTTTTTACTGCATGAGGAAGGTATCATGAATTGTAAACGTCTCACCCAGGAAAAAACTTGAATACACCTAAAGCTTGAAAGGAAAGCTATCCATAAAGGAAGCAATCAGGTTTCTGCAAGATGGTGGGAAAACATAATAACACAGGAACAGGATGTAACTGAAGAATTAAAGTTCATCTCTGCTGTTGTGGGTGAGAGGTAAAATGCCAGAAATGGAAACCAAGTTTCCTGATTATACTGGAATATTAATGGAATTTGCAGTGAATAAGGTAATATTTATCAGCCCTAATTTTGTTGATTTCTTTATTTCTCTGTTTTGTTACTTTCTCTCTTTCTCTGTTGTTCTCTCATCACCAAGTGTGCCAACAAACTTCGTCAAACTGATTTTTTTTTCACTCTGCAAGTTGCTTATTTGAAACTTGATACCTTCATCTTGTTGCATTTTACTACCCTTTGATTATTTCTGGTTCATGCCTTTTTTCTGTGTTCTTGCAGGGAAAGTGAAAAATCAGCAGCTGCAAAGCCTCTCACTTTTTACTGTATGCTGCAGGGTTTGTATGTCCATACGTAAAAACTTAAAACACACCTAGGAAAATTAATGTGAATTCAGACATGACCAAACAGGGCATGTACTGTGTGAGCACTGGTTATCATCTGGTCCCTGAATGAGCTATTGAGTTCAGCATAAGCCATAAATTCAGCAGGAGGCATTGGGAGCAGCGTAAGTCCGTAAGACAAGCTATATACCATCTTTTAAAGATGCTTGCTGTGGATCGGGCCAAAGATTGTCCTTTCCTAGTTCTAACTTAAGACCTAACTGTCCTAAAGTCCTGCAGTACTATTATGGCAAATACTGCAGTTGTTTACATGACAATCTGAAACTAGTGAAGTTATTTGTCTTTTAATTCAGTTTCATAGTTTAATTCAGTTTCTCCTCCTCATCAAATGGAGGAGACCTTGTCCTCTGGCTCAGGAATTTTTTTCGACCCCACAGCTGTTAACATCAGTCATTCACAGACCAGAGCTCTCCAGCCTTTACAGGAACCAAGTGCAGGTGGAACATGAGAGAAGACCAAGAAAAAGCTATGAACCTTTTTGTTTGTTTGTTTGTTTAAAATCACAAAGGAGAATGTGTCATAGAGGAACTCCATTCCAGGAAACAGCTAGTATAGCACATCAAGATTAGGTTTTGTTTTTCAGTCATGTGGTGAGAGACAGGGGTTGGTGAGTGGTGACGTACCTTTTTACCATCTCACCAGATCTATATCTGTGAGGATAAATGGACACCATTGGTACTTCTGAAGTGCGAGTGAGTTGGGGCTGTTGCATGGAAACAACATCATCTTGAGGAGAACTTTCACTGGGGTTTGAACCGAAGAAGCTATGTTGCGTTAGGTGCTCTTCCTTCTTTGATCATTGAACATCCTGGCTGAATCAGAGCTTCCTTTCTTTGGTATCTTGAACGCTTCCTCTGAAGGCTCTTAGTAGTGTGAAATTTGCCACTAACTGAATGACTTCTAAAACTCTATATCAATTATCAAGGCAATTAGAAGTAGTCAAAGAAATTAGGAAGACTGCTTGTCACAGGGATAGTTTGGTGGGGTTTTGTTTTTTTTTTTTTGGGGGAACTCATGTAGAACATCGGGTGCTACAAAAACACCCACTCTTCAGAACAAAAAAACTTGGTTATAAAAGTGTAACCATGGTACATCCCTCAGGTCAAGTAGGAGCAAAATGAAAGCTTGTGACTTTCTCATCCACAATGAGTCATCTGCAAAAAAACTAGCATTTGTCATATGTACACGTGTTTCTAATAACAGTAAAAAAGGCTTGATTAAACTGGTCTCTGAATTGAGAAATTAAAATATTCTTGCAGTTCTCTGCAGGGTTTTTGTGCCTGTTTGGGGAAATAATTTAACTCTCACAGGCACCTATGCCTATTAAATAGGGAGCCTATATTTGTTTCTGTAATTATTGGGAAAACAGACTAATCTTGGGATTACCTTTTCCCTAAAGTCGGTGTGTATTCAACTTTAAACAAAGTGCAAGCAATATTAATGCTTCAGTATCTGAAATGCATCACTTCAACCCATGCAGCTAGAAGGGAACAGAGCTTCTTGGTGGTCATAGATGTGTCAAGTAACAATTGACTAATCAATAAAGCATTTGGGGCTTATTATGAGAAATTTACATCAATTTAATTATTGATATGACAGTAAACCAGTTTAGACAAATCACTGCTGGATGTAATATACACTCTTTATTTATATTCTATTAGTAGTCACTTCAAGGTTACTTAAAATAAGTCTTTCTGACAAATATTCACATCTGTGTTTGTATTGATTACTCCAGTAATTCAAAACTGGATTGATAAAATGGAGCAGTTTGTTTATGTGGATGTGGACTTATCTGTCGGTTTTTTCTCACCAATTCCCTTAAAAGCTCAAAGACTACTCACAGCCCTACCTGCCATACTCAGCTTTTGGAGTATTACTCAGTGAATAGAAAGAGATTTCCCCAGCTCCCCCCCGCCCCCGCTGAATATGTAAGCTGTTAACGGACATTTGTTCTAGTGCTTTTATTTGTATTTGCTAGTTAGTCCCATTTTATAAAATCCATCCCTGAGTGGAATTATTCTTTTAAGCCGTTTCACACCAGGATGTCCAGAGTACGCCTGTCTCTGAGGATAGCTGGCTTTATGCTCTTTTGGTGTGCTGTTATAAAATTAACCTTTGACTTCATGCTCGCAATCAACAAAGCAGTTGGATTGTTTTACAGCCTCAGTTGTAATTACTTAAGTTTTTATCACTTGTGCGTGGAAAGAGACCTGTGAGTCAAAGGAATCATTGCCAAATCTGCAGAGAACTTAAATGGAAAAGGCTGGGGTGTGAATTGTCAGTTTCATCTTAATAGGCCACTGACTCTGAAGCAAAATGATTTAATTTGTGTATTAATGCTTTTACATTTATTGCTTGTACTTGTTTCATTTGAGGTACCTGGTTAATTATTTGCTTATTTCAACAGTTCTCCCCTTCATTGATCAATACGCTTGTAGAAGCGGGTTCTTTAACTCTACTGTCCTTCCCATATTCTGCTTGGTGATAAGGGCTCTCCAGTTTAACTTTGTTTTTTCTCTGTTTGAGATTTCCACAAGAATATGACTCCATTTTTTTTCTGGGTTGTGTGGGTTTTTTTTTGGTTTGTTTTTTTTTTTTTAATAATGAGAGTGTAACTTGCCAGCCTAAATATGATAATAAGGTAGAGCTATGGCTTTGCTGGTTTGATTTTGTAATGCATTTGCAAGTGGGTAGTTTCACATGACTTGCCCTGTAAATAATGTGCCCCACCCTTCATATAGTGATCCTGGAAGAAACTTGCTGTGTCTATTTTCCTGCCATCCTTCTAGTGGCTGCTCTTGGCCTATGCTTCTGGTTGCCCAGTTTAGGGAGGGAGCTGGGTAAGAGAACACGGGCTGTCAACTGCTTGTGTCCTAACCATCAGCACAGGCTGCTCTGTGACCAAAAACAGACAGAGAAAGAGTAAAGAAAGCAGACGAAGTGATAGAAGGAAAATGAGTTTGAGAAGAGACAGGGAGAGAGGCAGATGATTTAGGAAAATGGCAGGTAGCATTAGCATTGCTAACTTTAAGAACTGAGAGGCATGAAATCCTTTTTAACCCATTTTTTTAACTGTTGAACAGGTATTTAAAGAAGGAAATGAAGTAAACAAAATTTTAGGAGGATACTTTCACCTCTTGTTCAATCTGTCATTCTGAGTTAAAACTTCCATGCATGCATGTACGTCTCAGGTGGAATTACCCTAACCTGACTCCCGCAGTTAAGGAACTCCTGTTCTTTACTTGTTTTTTAAGTAGGATTATCTTTTCCTACCCCTTACCCATTCATTTGACTCTTGGATTGAGTGCTAGAATTACTTGGTTTTTTGAAGAAACCTGATTAAGTTTCTTAGAAAAACTGCTTAGCAGTTCTTTCTCAGAGTTTGTATATGTAGATAAGGATAGATGCCTTGAATATCAGCTGATACAGCTATCAAAAAAGTGCACAATCTTTCAGGCACAAAATCTCCTCCTCCATAGATAATGTGCTCGGAAGATCCCTCAGTGTAACTTGCTAGTTCTTATGTAGAAAATAAATCTTCAAAATGTAGAAGGAAGCTGTTATACTGGGTCGCTGTAATTTGTCACTAGTACAAGCTATTTATATAGACTAATTGTAATAAAATACCAGAATACTTAAGCATTTTGTTACCTTACACCTGCAATTTTAAGAAGTGCTAGTAGAAATAATACAGTGCTTTTAATTGGGATTTTCAGACCCTGTACTAGAAAAAAACTTACGTAAAAGGCAGTCTTACAAACCGTTCCATTACTGGCAGCTCAATCCGTAAATAAGCCAATTTTGGAATAAATCCAAAACAAGAGCGTAAGGGGAAAGGTATTGTTGGATGGTGTAGTGAAATGGGATGGGGTTTTTCACCTTGGGGATTATTTGCTGAAAATAGCGGATGTCCTACCATTAAGCTAAAACATAACATGTTTAAACATCCTTCTACCTGCACATGGAAACACCTTATTTCAAGGTCTTGGGTCATTGAAGTGTCATGTTTTAGCTACTTCTGGAAGAAGGACTTTAAAAAGAAAAAAAAAAAGGCAAATATGAATATTTTTTGCAAAGTATTTGTAACCAGGATTTGTTACCAGTCTATTTGTAATGGTAACAACTTTAAATGAGGTTTTCTAAGGCTTACTTGTAAATAGTGGGAGATAGATTCCCTAATTGTGAAAAGGTGACAGTAAATGACAAACCAGACTATGTGTGCAACATCCACATGGTGGTGTTAAACAGGAGTGAGGAGAAAAGTGGAACCACGTCAGCTAGGGTGGGACAGCAGGAGGAAGCAAAAATATGTGTATGTACACATACATATAAGTATGCTTGTATTAAAAAAAAAAAAAAGAAAAAAAAAACAACAATAAATGAACAGAGGAGCCAAACACTTATGCTGTAAAAGGACAAAATGCTTGTGGAGAAGTGGTAAAATGGAATGAGCTGAAACTGGAAGTTATCATTGATCGAGAAAACAGTTTACCAAAAAGTTTGAGAGCTGTTTTGATCTCTCTGTGAACTTGAGAAAATGCCAAGTTGATTCTTTGTATGTGATAGTCTTCTCCTCAGAGAGAGGTTCTCACAGATGTTGTTGTATTGTGTGCTGCTGTATCTGGTAGCTTACAGCTTATCCACAGAAAAAGCCAAAATTTCGTAATGAATTACTGGCTGTGTTACATCAGAGGGTAAGTCAGGAAAAGAATGGGTGATGAAATCTACCTCTCTGCAGCTTCTGAAGTTATTTGTGATAGAAGATCCTGAGTAGCTTTTATCTAGTGTTCTTCTATTAGTTGTGCCCAGAACGCTTTACCTGAATTCAGTTGATGAAATTATTGTATTTAATTGGCCTTATAGCTCCCTGTGTGCATTCTGATTTGTGAACAGCAGTGCTGAGTGTGGCTTTGGTTGCTGGAAGGGTTTGGTTGCTAGTTGCTGCTGCATAAAGGGTGCAGGCTGAATTGCCTTTATGAATTGCCTCCACTCACCTTGCAAATACATATTTAAAAGGAAGAAATGCTGGTCTCTCATCATGCTTCTGTGATTGTAATGTGGAAAGCCTTCTACAATTGAATTTTCTTTTGAGGTTACCTCTAGATTTTCAAGGGTATTTCCACCCTCATCTGTTATTCAAATCTATGTTCTTTTCTTTTTGATTTAGACTTTTCCTTTGATTCAGATGAAGTCTAAGTTTGCTGCTTCATGCATATCTCCATAGGCTGAGGTTCTGGCCCCGTAGAGGTCAGCTGAGGATTTTAAGATTATTCTAAATGAAACCAGGATTCTACTTCTGGGACCCTTGCTTACTGCCACATTTTCTCACTGTACTCACTGGCAAAACTATTGTCTAATCCTGGCCCTTTTGCAGTGTGATACAGCAGTGTCACCTCTTTGCTTCTCTTGAAGTGAAACCAACCCTTTAAAATGGCTCAGAATGGCTCTGCTAGAGCCATCTCGGTCATGTTACGGTCTGTTCCTTTAACATCCTCCTTTGGCACTTTCTCCATCCGTAGGTCAAATATACATGTGCATTGATTTTTGTCTTCAAATCTTTTTTTAGATTAGTGCTGCCATGGCTTTTCGTCCCAGGTTTGTTTCTGCTTTTTTTTCTACCAACGCTGCCAACTTCAGCTTTCTGCTTATGAACTTTTCCCACGTTCTTTCCCCAAATCTGTTCTCTGCACATAAGGAAAAACTGACAGAACCTGTGAAATCGCTGTCTGAACAGCCAAGCTCTTTTTTACGTCTCACCTTTGCTATAATGCATACAGAAAATCACCATCTGCTAAGTAGGTAGTGAGAGGTAATTGTGGCAGGTGGCTGCAGATGGCGTACAAATCTGGTAGAAGCTGCATTTGTTATCCCATCTTTTATTTCCTTGCCAGCACACCAGCTCCTTTTGTCTTCCTGCATGCCTTGTTTTTAGAGTATAAATTCTTTTGGACAGAGCTGTTGTTCAGTGTATTCCTCTTGTTGGACATCACAGTTCTGTCTGGTTGATTTTTTTATTTTTTCTGTCTAGAGTGATTTGTAACAACAGATGCTTTGTCCTGAACATGCATTTCACCTAACCTGCATATATTAAGGAGCCTGCTCACCAGTTCCCCCAAAATAGAGAAGTGGGAAATTAGGTTTTAAACGAGTATCTACTGTTGCTAATAAGATGAAACAAAGGAAACTTCTTTTTCTTGATATGTTTGGGGTTTTTTTGGTGAGCTGCCTTCCTTGCTTTTGATTTGTGTGTGGTCTTTTTCTCTGCATTATGTCCTATGTCTTTGTGAACTTGTGAAATAGTAATCTGCACTCTCCATAATACAAACGCTATATTTTAAAAGCTCCATTATCATAGAATGGTTTGGGTTGGAAGGTCACCTAGTCCAACCCCCCTGCAATGAGCAGGGACATTTTCAACCAGGTCAGGTTGTTCAGAGCACCATCCAACCTGACCTTGAATGTTTCCAGGGATGGGGCATCTACCCTATCTGGGCAACCTGGTCCAATGTTTCACCACCTTCATCGTAGAATATGTCTTCCTTGTATCTAGTCTAAGTCTACCCTCTTTTAGTTTAAAACCATTACCTCTCGTCCTATTGCTACAGGTCCTACTAAAATGCTTGTTCCCATCTTTCTTATAAACCCCCTTTAAGTACTGGAAAGCTGTTATAAGGTCCCCCCGGAGCCTTCTCTCCTCCAGGCTGAGCAACCCCAACTCTCTCAGCCTGTCCTCATTGGAGAGGTGCTCCAGCCTTCTGATCATTTTTGTGGCCCTCCTTTGGACTCACTCCAACAGGTCCATGTCTTTTCTGTGCTGAGGGCTCCAGAGGTGGATGCAGTACTCCAGGTAGGGTCTCAAAAGAGCAGGATAGAGGGGCAGAATCACCTCCCTCCACCTGCTGGCCATGCTTCTTTTGATGCAGCCCAGGATACGGTTGGCTTTCTGGGCTGCAAGTGCACATTGTTGGATCATGTCCAGCTTTTCATCCAGCAGTACCCCCAAGTGAGCCCTTCTCGGCAGGGCTGCTCTCGATCCCTTCTCCCCCAGCCTGTATTGATAATAGGGGTTGCCCTGGCTGAAGTGCAGGACCCTGCACGTGGCCTTGTTGAACCTCATGAGGTTCACATGAGCCAACATCTCAAGCCTGTCCAGGTTCCTCTGGATGGCATCCTGGTCCCTCGGGTGTGTCAACCACACCACTCGGCTTGGTGTTGTCTGCAAACTTGCTGAGGGTGCACTCGATCCCACTGTCTGTGGTGTTGATGAAGATGTTAAACAGTGCTGGTCCCAGCACAGAACCCTGAGGGACATTATGGGGAGCTGCTGTTCAGAATGTTTCTGAGAGTAACGTGATGCTTTATACTGATATTACAGAAGGTTCTGAATGAAGAATGCAGTTGGAGTAAAAACTTGAAAATGTTTATCTGCTGTGTTCTTGTTCTGGTTTTCATACTTCAGAAGCGTGATCTATTAAATTAGGTTTCAGTGCTATTTCTAGATTGTCTTAGTTTTCTTTTTTTGCTAGTAACCTTAAAATAGTCTAACTTAAAAGGTTTTAAAAAATATAAATAATTGTGAGCATGGATCATTGCTGGAGAATTTGAGTCATTAGCTTAATTCTTCTGCTGTTTTTGCAGGACTACAAGAATATGTTGAGGCAGTCTCATTTCAGTATTTTATCAAAACACGATCTTTGATTAGTGTTGAAGAGATCAACAAACAACTAATATTTACAGCTGAAGACAGAGAAGAAACAACAAACACGGTAAAAGTTTTTCTTTTCTCATGTGGCAAACATCTTTCTGAGATGGAAATGCAATGAGTAGGCTTAGTCACGTTTTTGGCATCTGATTAAATAAGGCCAGTTTGTGGAACGGTATTAGATATACATGTGGGCTTTAACTCACTTGTTAAAAACATGCTTTTTATTCTCACAAGTAATAAACTAAATCCATGGGATACAAGTTTATAAATTTCACATCCTTTTTATTCAGAGCAAACTGAACTCCTTTTGGTAGCGGGAAAGATCCAGGATAGAGAAATACTAGCAAACAACTGTAGGGGAGGGATTTTTAATGGCTGGGACAGCCTGTGAGTTCTACTGGTGTATAGTGATGTACCAAAAGTTGGGTGAGACAAACAAGTGAAAGGCAGGATGAGCGCCATGAATGAAACCTTACCGAACTAGTCCCAGGAGGCACTGTATTCAGCTTCTGTTAAAATGTACTGCATATGTCTTAGCTTGGTCATTTGATACTTTCCTGGAGTTGATCTTGATGCCTGCCCTCAGAGGACAAGCTTGTGTCCCATCAGCCTTAGCCCTAATACCCTACCTCCTGTTCCCAGACTTCCCGTACTCCTGCCCTGCCCTAAATAGAACTTTTTGCACAGGGACAAACTACTGCCACCAACAGTAAATTGGTTACAGTTTGATTGTTTACAGGAGACAAAAGGCAATTGTGTAGTAACGTACAGAAATGTACATGCAGTGCACGTGCAAGGGACATAAATCCACAGCACTGCTGCTTTAGATGAATTCCTGAGTCTGCCTCTCTTGAGAATTCGTCTGTAAAGCACTACTTATTCTTTCTTCATTCTCTTGGTAAGATATTTGCAAACAAGCCAAGTTTTTAGCTTAAGTTCATTTGTTCTTACTGGAGGCAAATCCATTGTGGCACACTTGTTTTAACAGATTGTGAAGTTGTTGCACGCCTATGGCCAGATAGGCGAATTTGGGTGGATACTGTGTTAAGGGAACAGAAAGAAACCTGTGTTGTCTCCCAAGTTACCGATATTTTGGCAATAAGAAATATTGGAAACTTGGATATAGGAGCAAATTTGAAACTTTGTGATGAGTTTTCTTCATGAAGTATTTTTTTAGTTATTTTAATAAGCTCAGTTGCTATAAAATGGATCTGAGAACTGTATCAGCTTCTTGTAGAAAATATATTTTGCAATTCAAGATACAATTACAAAATGATATGATTTGTTTTCATAATGCAGACTCTTTGATTCTTGATTGTTTTGGTAGCTTTGGACGGACCGTTTAGGGAAAATTTAAATCTATTAGACTGAGATTTGTCAGCCAAAAAAACCCCAACCCAACAGCAAATGAATGTTGGTACAAAGATGTTATAACTGTGTTTCAAATAGAGATGGTAGAAGCAGGCTATGTTTATTGTGCTTGCTAGAATGGAAATCACATCTCAAGTGGAAATGATGCTTTCATACCTCCTGGTATGCTGGAAGGAAATTAGTAGTTCTGAAATCAGACTGTGTGGAAGTGCCATGCAATTTAATTTTCCAGACTGTTTTTAATTACCAGTTATGTTAGATAAGTTAGCGTGTATTTGAATCATTATAGACTGCTTCTTCATAGTTGCTTGTACTGGACTTTGTTCTGTTCTGTCCCCAGACCTCCAATTGCAATGATAAACAACTGCACACTTGGAGCCTGAAGGTAACACCTGTAGATTACCTGCTGGGAGTGGCTGATCTAACCGGAGAGCTGATGCGGCTGTGCATCAGCAGTGTTGGAAATGGTGACATAGACACGCCTTTTGAACTGAGCCAGTTCTTACGTCAGATTTACGATGGTTTTACTTTCATTGGCAACACTGGACCTTACGAAGTATCTAAGAAGCTGTATACCTTGAAACAGAGTCTGGCAAAAGTAGAGAATGCCTGCTACACTTTAAAAGTTCGGGGATCTGAAATCCCAAAGCACATGTTGGCTGATGTGTTCTCCACCAAAACGGAATTGATCGACCAAGAGGAGGGTCTTTCTTAAAATAAGGAGACTGTCGCAACTCAGAAGGGAAGAGGACTTAGAGAAAGCTTTTTAGTTATGGTTTATGGGATTTTGACCCTTCTCGAAGCTTTTTAGGTAGAGACGTTTTTAGTTTTATCTATGAGAAGATTGTTTGCAGTGGTAATTTGTAACCAAAAATACTTTTTATGATGTGCAAGAGAACAAATGTTTGACTTTGTCCTCTCGGTATGGAATTTCCTGTATTGCTCCATTGTATCTTCTTACAGAATGACCATCATTTCCACTGCGCTCTACAGCAGTGACTCTCAGTTGTGCGAGTCACCTCAAACTGTTGTGGTTGCTATTATCGGTTTTCAGCAAGCACAGCAGCGGTTGAAAAACAAAATGGTTGGGTACTGTTATTTAGCATTATCCCGTAGGTTTCTGCTGACCCCTGTTTTGTGAGTATTTGGGTTCTATACTCATGTCATATCTAAAACAATGCACCTGTGTACGTGTAAGTTCATCCCTTGACTTGAAACTGAGTTGGTCTCAAAGGTGCCATGCAACTTAAGTTTTCTCTGATTAATGCTTTTGAGCATGAAACTAAAGCCAAATCAACTTTTCACCAATTGATAATGGAGGTGATTGCACCAGGTAAATACTACTGTGCACTCATTTTGGGGTTCTGTTTAAATTGAGTTCTGTTCACGTTAACACTGGTACTTCACAGTTTTGATACGAGCTAGAAAATCCACAAAAAACCAAACAACTGTGGAATGTATTGGTTTACGTTTTGTGTAATACAGTTTGATGCAGAATCTGACATCTTTCTGTTTGTAGACAAAAGCAGAAGACCTACCAAGTATGTTTAACGTGAATAATTTGGTGTTAGGACAAGCAGTTTTTGGCCAAAGTAAATGCCGTGTGGTGTTGGAAGTCTGTTCTCCATTGTTTGTGCTGCCCTGAGGACCTCCAGTGGGGTTGAACTGGTATAAGTGAAAAAGGGCTAGCCAAGCTTTAAATATCTGTTAGCAGGAACTGTATTATGTGCGTGTTCCTATGGAAAGGAAATTGCAAACAGAAATAAGGCAGACATTCCGACTTCCACATTTATCTTTGAGGTGGGTATGTCACCATTGGCAAAAAATCAGGGCTTTCTGCCGGTGTCTGAAGTTATGAAAGTCTGATAATGTACATTATGCTAAAGGAAAACAGATAAAACAACATGATCTTTAGACTCCAGGAAATAGGCCTCCCAACTGCAATTGAAAATTCTGCATGTTTTTTATTTCCACTTCCATATGCTGTGATACTGCCAATATTTTTCCCATGAGCATGTCCTGAGTAGCTGGGATTATCTGATATATGGATAGGAATGGGTAAATACATTTCTGTCACATTTTGCCATTGTTTCCACATAAAGCAGTATGTGGTGGATTGAAAAAGGAGTGGCTTTTTTCCTATTGTTTAATACTATTTTTTACAATAAATTCTGAAAAGCAGTCACTGCCTGTACGTTGGTCCTTTTGCCTGTTGGTCCCAGCGGTAGATAACAGTGCGAGTTTCCCACTGTGCAGGACTTGACTTGGAAATTTCACTTTATTCTTATACTTTGAGGGGATGCACTTGCTAATTCTTAGTATCAAAGGATCACAGAATGGTTTGGGTTGGAAGGGACCTTAAAGATCATCTAGTTCCAACCCCCTGCCACGGGCAGGGACACCTCCCACTAGACCAGGCTGCTCAATCTTTTCTTTTTCTCCCTAACTTTATTCTGTGAAGTCTGAAAACTAGTTAGTATAGAAACTTCATGTGATCCTCTTGAATTAAAAAAAAAAAAAAAAAAAAAAGAAAAAAGCAAAGGATTCAGATGACAAAACAGGTTTATCACTGGACTAAATCTGCAACAGTAGCCCCATTTTTGTATCGCTCCTTGTTTTGTCTCTGCTTTTTTTTTTCTGATGGGAGGAGGGGGGAAAAAAAGGAGAAGGATACTTTATTAATAAGGAATGGTTTTGTTTTCTGTTTTTTTTTGTTTGTGTTTCCCCCACCCCCGAAATGTATGCATCTAGTATTTCAGTTGATGCAGGTAAGAGTATAGTTCTGTGTCTTTCGGCACAGCTAAATTTACTGCAAGTAATTGCACATTGAGTGTGTGTGTGTGAAGCGAAAGCGGATAGCTGCTAGAGGTATTGTGTGATGTCAAACAGAGGTCTGTCCCTTGTCTGTCCTAGCAGCTATCAGGCAGAGTTTAAAAATTTTCATGGCACAATTTGAAAAGGGATGAGATGAACTCCAGCACGTGGCAGCGCTTGGCCGAGTGACGTTCTGCCTCTAGCCATGGAGCGAGCACACAGTGGCCACCGCTTTAGTCAAACAGCTACTGCTTTTGTGCAGTCATTCATTGTTTTAAAATTACAGATGTCCAAACCGAGTACTTTTTTCTAGCAATCTTTATACGTAGAGGTTCTTTCAAAAAATACGTATTTGATTTTGAGATTTAAATTTTCAGTAAGGCAAGAGAAAACTCTTTAATGACAGACGTGATTTCTAAGCTTCAGGCTGCCTGCCCGTCATCAAAAGCTGTGAATAATTTCGAACAGGGAGCAAAGTGTATGTGTGGTGTATTAAAACACCAGCACAGATGGGAAATAGCTAATGGCCTGCAAACCTCCTGCTCAAGGAAATATTTTCCCCAAAAAACAATTACACTGTAGCTATTTGAAAAGTGACAGACATTTATCAGCAAAACAAGCTGCTAAACAAGCAATGGCATTTTTCCCATTTCTTATCCCATTACTCTGTGGAGCTATTGATATGCTTGGTCTACGGCCAGACCAGGGCCACGTCATAGCAGATGTTTCGCGAGGGCAGCTCTGCGTGCTAAAAATCATCTGCCTTTCTAGAATCTCATTTCTCAGAAATGATTTTTCTTTATGGGTTCACTTTTGTCCTGACTATTAATTTGCTGCGAGGAAAATAAACCCAACCGCATTTAGCTTTCCAGAACTGCCAGAGAAGTTATGCAAGAGAAACTTCCTGTTGACAGGACACGTATGTCTGTCTACTTAGAGTCCTGCTTACTTGGATTTTCAGTGAGTTTATTGAAAATCAAAAGCAAAAAAAATAAAATAGGACCTTTTATAGTATATAGGTAATACTAGGTGCTTATGGAATTCTATGGACTGGATTCTGGCACTGCCCTCAAAGAGCTCACAACTTAAGAGTAGGCAAAAGCGTAGCCAAGACAAACAAAAGGAAGATGGTAGACGGGGGGAGGGGGATGAAGTGACAGGGGGAGGACAGGATTTCTACCAGAAGACTGTGTGTGGTAGTAGGTTGGTTTACCACTTCCCATTTCAGAAAAGAAACTTGTCAAACCTTCAGAAAGTCTGGAGTGTGACAGTAAAGGGTTAGTTGGGAAGAGCGAAGGCAGAGGAGAGGCAAAATGGAAGGAAGTGAGGTAGAGACAAAGGGGGGAAGAGTGGCAAGGAGTGGGACAGCGTGGAGGAAGAGCAGGCTGGGCTGCAGGACAGCGGGGGCACATGCGAGTGGGGTGGGACTGGGGAGGACATGGGACAGGAAGACAGCACTGCAAGAAGTTGGAAACAACACTTTGAAACCAGGTGACTCAGCTATAAAAGAGGCTTGGAGTTGACCGTAAGAACTGAATTTAAAATGGCCACAAGGTCCCCAAAGCATCTCTCTATCCTTGCGTCATAAAATAAGGGGAACTTGATTTTCTGAGCAGCTGAGAACCTGCGGGTCCTGGACTGAGCAGGGCTTGCAGGCTTCCAGCCGTGCTGTCACAAGTCAACAACAAGCTCTTACTTCCCACACCACCCAGCTTCCATGCACGTTCCCTTTGCTCCCGTATCGGTAGCCACGAACCTTGATGTGTGAACTACCACCATTTGCAGCTGTTAGAGACACGGTTAGATATACTTTTTAACATAAAGGAATGCTTACGGTGACCACTGTGTGCTGTTTACGTGTCCGTTTCACTGTCCTTGCCGCTTCAACCCCCTCTCTGTTTCTTCCCTTTCTTTAATTATCCTTTCTTAGGCTGTAAACAGTTCCTTTGAGCCATTGCCCATGTCCATCCCATGGTTCGGTCCTTTCCATGTTTAGCTGGAATCCTGGGGTAAAATCTCTCCATGCAGGAAGAGGAATCGGTAGGTTTCTTAGGTAGGTTTGTCAAATTTGTCTCAAATTTGGAAGCGGTGCTCTGGCTGTGAGGGGAGAGATCTGCTACTCCCGCACTTGGGTCAGGCCTGGCGCGTATGTCCTACGGCAGCCATGGTGCCCTGTGTCAGGATGGGTGGGTGGGCAAATCTCGTGTTGCTTTCGCAGGTGAGCAAACCTGAGTTATTCTGAGGTTTGCAATCATCACGAGCCAAGGTAAATTGCCTAGAAACATGAAAAAGGTTTCTTCTCCAGTTCTGAGGAAGGTTATTTTTCAAGAGTATTATTTCCCACCAACTCTACATCTTTTTACCTGACCCATTATCTCTTTGAAAGGCCTGTTTTCAGAATGTAGCAGAAGAGACTTGCCTATGACTTCTTCTGGAGCCAGTCGGTGCCTCCCTGAATGCTGGCCAAAAGTGATGTGATGCGTCCTTTCTCAGCTCCTCCCACAGACCCGGCAGGCTGGCTCTGTGTCCCTCCGGCCACCCGGGGGGGGGTTGAACTCTGAGCCTTCACTATTGGATTTTGCAGACCAGTGACATGTGGGTTCATCCTCTTTTTTTTTTTTTTTTTCCTTATTAGTAGTGTTCTTTTCATGCCATGCAGATGTTTGCTCCTCACAAAGAAAGAAGCTGTTGTATAGGATCTGTTCCGCCACTGCCACAACAGGTCAGATGACTTCTTGAGCCTGTCATAAACTGATTTTTGGCTACTGGTGCAGTGCAGGTTTCATGGGACGTCATCTATCTTTGGGCACTTCTCCCACAGCCCTGTGCTTTCCTGCAGGCTTGCAGGTCTCTTAAACCGGAAGGGTCCTACCACTTCCATTCAATTCTTCCTCGATGTCCCCTCCTCTGACGGATTCAGCAAGAAGAGCCGACAGAACTGACGACGCTTAAGTGGACTGGAAACAGCCCGGGTTTTGTTCAAATGAGCTTTTGCACGCTTGGGGACAGGAACCAGATGGGTGAAGGACGCACTTGGATAGAGAGTCCTGGGTGTTCCGACGTTATGGGAATTGCTTAGCGCGGGCAGCCTCACCTCAGGAGGGGGAGGGGGTTGTCTCTCTCCTCGCAGCAGTTGGTAGGCGTGTTTTGCTTTGCGTACCTCACACCTAACGGGGCAGGCGACGGACGGGGCTGTGAGGGAAAGTGAGCACGGTGAGGTGGTGCAAGGCGATACAGCCAACCAGTCAGGAGTCTGGAGTGGGGCTCGGCTCTTCCAACTTCCAGCCTGGCTTCCCACCGCCGGGGCTCCCCCTGCTCGGGCCCGGCTGCCTGCCGACACCTCGTGGTGCAAACCGCTTCCTTTGCCTTCTTCACAAATCTTTTTTTCTTTTTTTTCCCCAGCCTTTTCAGCTCGGCCTTTTCCCCCGGTGTCTCCCAGTTGATACGCTGTTGAGGAAATGTTGCTTCACAGGAGCAAAGCAATAAGTAGCAAATAATTTAGATTCTTATTTCTCAGTTTGAGCCACCTGTGCAGTGTCCTACCAACTTGCAGCTACACCGATGTCCCTAAATCACTTGGGCTCATTTGAGATTCTTACCTCTCTATAAACACTTTTATCCCCTATTAAATGTTGGGGTAGAGTTTGCCTGGGTCCTACTTTAAAAAGGTGTTGTGTGGGGAAAGGGGAGCCATGGGCATCTGTGGCGAAAGGCCTGAGTTTGTGACTAAATCTTAACGCTTATTGTAAAGAACATAAAAGGTTTAGGCCCAACCTTAACAGGGCCTGTGCTCTACAGGAACTGACCAGGAAAAGTAGGGCAGCTATAAGCTTTCAAGTTATTTTAGGTATATGCTATACTTTAAATTCTCTGGGCCTGCCTTCTTACTAAAAGGATATGTTGTCAATTATTAGAGAATGTATATTTGTTCTGCCATCTAGTGTCCAGCTCTAGAAATAAGCAAATCAAACTTTGGGGGGGGGGGGGTTGAGTTACAAGTCATTTGTTGTTTTCTCTTTAAGTTCTTATAAAGACAATTAGTGGTGCGGTGTAAGCTTTATTTTTAGACTTAGGTAGGCCTCTGATAGTAATAAATTATACTCAGCGTCTTCTATTTGAAATTTTGGGAATAGCAAGGAACAGCATTATGTTTATTTTATAGCTCGTCATATGTGTGTAGAGTGTTTTGAAGACAAATAAATAAAGAACCATGAGAAACTTTGACTAGACGTGTTCTTGCAGAGTTGTGAATTATACAGATCCTCTTATTTGAACTATTACATTTAAGGAGTACTAGTGCTAATAAGGATTCATAGACTTGAGCCCTAAATCCCTTAATTTATATTATAATCACGCTATCCGTACAAGAAAATGCAAGCCTTTTGTAGCTGTTGAACTGCCAGTATAAAATCAAATGCCTCCACATGTGTGAATGTGCCCAGGTACTTCCCTGCTGTGACTGTGGCTGCCACAGAAAACCCTCAGGTAGAAAGCACAAGGGCCTTCAAACCCACGAGACTTTGCGTCTGTAGCATAAAGGAAGCGGCTGTGCTGCGCTCTGTGAAGAGCGTGGGGCTGAGGCTGGCGTTTAAGGCCCGGGATGTTGCCCAGTTGATGCTGAAGGTGAGTCGGTCCCCCTGGTTGTCCCGTCCCCGGCAGCTCTCCCTCGCCCTGTGCTGCTCAGGGCTGCCCGGCGTTGGGAGAGATCTGGCAGGTGCCACAGCAGAGGGGTGGTGAAACACCACACTTTTAAAGGGGATAATGCGGCTTGAGCTGCTACTTAGATTGCCCCAGTGGAAAGGCACCGATACCAGTCACTTATAGAATTGCATCGATAGACTTAGAAATGGTGGCACTGTCACCATGGAGTCTTATTTATTCTTCTAAAGGTCATTCAAGGGTAATTTGAGGCCCCTTCTCCTACAGAGCCCATTCATTACCGAGTACCTTCCACAGCACACCTACCCTGGGACTGGAAGCCGTTGAACAGCCCAGATCTCCTGTTCTTACACCCATCTCCAGGGTGGTGGGCAAGAAACGATGGGGCAAGGCTGGTGCATCTGGGCAGGTGGCTGCAGTCATCTATTGCTACCCAGGCACTCTGCGATACAGAATTAGCCCTGTTTTACGTTATATTGTCACAGCCGTATCTGAGCATCTTTTGGCTTTTCGTAGCTTAGCAGGGGGCCAGATAGCCCATTCATGTAAACTGCTTTCTGGATTACAGCCACAGGAGGAAGGAGATGCTAGTTTGTTTTAGAGCAGTTCCTTTGCCTGTGGAAGATCACAGGTTTTGGAGGGATTTCCGTCTTTTTCCACCACAGATTAACAAAGACTGATATTTCATATTAACCTCTGAATGTATACAACACAACTTGCACTCTGTATAAAGGAAGGAGAGAGTTGGAGTCCTCTCAGTCTCTTGGATAAACTCAGGTGAGACTCCAGGTGATGGCTTCAGTAAAACCGCTTTGAAATCCCTACCTCTGGCAGGGAAGTTAATGGCATCCCTCATCTGCTGAAATGTCAGCTACATCGTGCAGTTCTGCCTCGGGTCAAAGCTCTCCCTGAAGTCATCAGGAGCTCTGAGCTGAAGCCCATGCTCCCTCTGGGCAGCAGGAAAACCTTGAGACAGGCACCTACAAAGGTGTCTCTGCACCTCGGCAGCCTTTCCCTGGCCCATCTGTGGCCCTGCTTCTTTTTTGATTCTGGTCCCCTTTGCTTTTGGGAATCGCGTTTTGCTGTAGGGTATTACCACAGGGGTTTGCTGATGCAGCACCTGAAAAACGAATAACTGGTAGTGGGTACATACTTGCATTTTTGCCTTATTTCCTGCACACTTCCCTCCCCCCTGTCCTGTGCACGCACACGGAACATACCTGTAAAGACATGGAGAAGGAGGCGAGGTGAAAGAGTTTGCTCACGATGTGTAATCCACTGTAGTAAAGACAACAGCTGACTGAAAAAATACCGAAGAGCTTTATGAGTCTGTAGAGTGACAGGATGGGGAAACAGGCTGCGTGTAGGTGGATGTGAAGTGATACACATAAGGAAAAATAATCTCTGGGTCCCCCCTTCAAGAGCCAAATGTTGGGATTTCTTCCATGAAAATATCAACTTAGTGCTTGTCAGCAAGAAAAAGAAGCCAGTCAAATGTTTGTAAGTATTAAGAAAGGACTAGGAAAAAGACAAGGATATGCTATATAAATGTCACTATATGAATCCCTGAGTTACCTGCTTTTGAGTGTGAATCTCATCCCTCATCTCAAAAAGGATATAGCAGAACTGGAAAAGGTCCAGAGAGGGCAGAAAGGGTGACTAGAGATAGGGAACAGTTTCTCTGTGAAAGGAAACTGTGGAAGTCCAGTAGGCTCAGCCTGGAAAAAATGGTGTTAGGGAGGGTATAATAGAGGTCTGCAGTTATGTGTGCCGTAAACAAGGTGGATATGGAGCAACCATTCACTGTCTCTGCCAAGACAAGAATCAGACGCCATCAACTGCAGCTGGCCATAGCCAGGCTTGGAGCAAGCACCAGGAGCTCGTGCCTTGAGCAGCGGTGGAGACCTGGGGAACCCCTTGCCCAAAGACCTTGCACACCCAGGGGACAACAGCCTGCGCTCTGGGCCAGCTGCTGCTGCTGCTGCTGCTGGTGTTTTCCCCCTTCTTCCCAGAAGAGGGATGGAGAAGGTCTCCTGGGTGCGAAGGCAGCCACAGACATGGGGAGGGAGAATGTTGGCATAAACTGCTGCAGCCAGATTTACGCTCTCATGTGTTTCAGCACAGGAGAATAGAATTTAAACAAGGTTTCCCAGGTCATCAAAGCCAAGTGCTTTCTACCAGAGCCAGCTATGTCTTATACCTTTCACCTCAACCTCCCTGAGCAAACTGCTTGGGTTCCTCACGCAGGGCTCGGGGCTGGGAAAAGGACAGGGTGAAGGTGGCCACAGCTCCTTAAAGACAGCAGGGCACAGCCTCGAAAAGCAGTGGGGATCCAGACTATGCATGGAGCACTGCACAAGAGAGACCACTTGGGCACCTCAACACAAAACTACTGCTGGATGCGCTTCAGGCACAGCTCTATGGCACAAATAGGACCATCACAGCATGCCCAGGGCTCGACCTACCTGAGCTCTCGCCTCGCCACAAAACTCGCACCGTTTGAGCTAACACAGGTTTTGATGTTGATGTCCTTAAATTGTTTGTCTCTGTTCGTAACAGGCTTGTATTGATTTAGGTTAATTTGGTTACCCAAAAAAAAAGGGTTGTGCTGATTGCTCTAAATGGATTAAATAGTGATTTTAGTTAAACTGATGGCAGGGTTGTGTGTAGACAGGGCCTGGAGCTTTGTAAGCTAATGACTTGGCAGTAATGCAATGAGGTTTTTTAGGCAGCTGAGACCAAGCTGTTGTTTTAAATATAAGACCATAAGTGTTACTATCCTAGTAAATGGTTCCCAAACGTGATAATATTTCACTAACTTGGGCTCCTTCTGAATCCTGGCAAATCTCTTTGCTAACTCTCGCCTTTCTGATAAGGGTTTGGCAAGTATTTTTACTCCAAATGGATTTTGGATTAAATCCAAGTGTAAAACGTGGAAAATTTCAATTTTTTGGGAAGATTTTCTAATTTTTGTTCACTTTCCCAGCCTGCTAAATTTTCCACATTTTTGGCAATAGAAAAAAGTTTGTCTTCATTTTTTATACAAATTCAGATAGAAGAAAAATGTAAATGAGCCCAGCTCCTGCCAAGAGCAGTGGTTTTTCCCCACAAGTGAGACCTGAGAGGAGGACAGGTCCAGAAGCAGCCACTGTTTAATTTCTTCATTCAGAAAAGAGCAAGGATGAGATTAGATGAGATTAGATTAATTAGGTCATTAAATCTTTCATGCCCATATAATCTCAATGGGAAGAAACCACTGAATCTGCATAACGTCTTTCCTGCCTGCCTGTGAACCAGCCAACTGAGTTTCTTCCAAGTGAGTCTGCCTTCACAGGTCTTTTCTCTATCAAACTGTAAATCCCATTTTGAGTCATCTGCTTTCTCTGGTGATGTTTTTATCTCCAGGTTGGGAATGAAATTTGAAGAGACAAATGAGTCACTGAGCTTTGGTTATCTTTGATTTGCAAGGAAGCCTACTGAAACACTGAATAAGCCTTAGCTCAGAAAACAACAGTCCGGTAGGTAGGCTGTGATCTGTTCCTGTCTTAGGCAGGTTTACGGAAACAGAAGCAGAAAGCTGGTGGCAAGAATGAGAGGAGACTTCATGCCTCATAGGACAGAAGGAAAAGGAGGAAGAAAAAGCTCAGGGCTACCAACAGGACAGCAACTGGAGACCAAGAATCTAAATTACCTTGAGGAATGAGTACACGGTAACCCAGGGTGTACTAGGATGAATTTTTGGCAAAGAGGTTTCTATACCACTACTGTATGTTGGATCCTGGACTTTCTGTATTCCTGGATCCTGGAAATTGGATCCCAATAACCTGGAGTACACGTAGAAGTGAAGCTGTGGGAGAGGGGCAAGACACAAATCAGGGAAATCAGGGGTTAGAGCATTTCTGGAGGAGCTGAGTTACCCAGAAGGAGTAACAAACCGATTCTCTGTCTAAAACATAGGCCAAAGAAATCAAGGAAATAAGCACCATAAAAGCAGGTGGGTTGCATGTGACTCAAATGCAGCAGCTTCCTGGCGGTGGTGGTCAGTAATGGGGAGGGAAGCACAGTCCCACAACCATAAAGTTCCAGTCTGCTTGTAACCCTTTGTCAATAAGCACTGCATAAGCCATCCCCATCTTCACTAACCCCCTCACTGGAGTGAGCTGTCGGTGGAAGAATGCCTTTTCTCCCCTCCTTCTAACCTGCAGCGTGTCCTCAGATGCTTGTGCAACCCCTGTGGCTATGACTGCATTAATCCCTCTCGTGTACATCCTTAGGGCCCATGACCAGGCTGTATCGGCATCACAGGAGCACCGACACATTGTCCTCATGCAAGGGAAAGGGAGCCGAGGCTCCACTATGCACTTAGGATACGGATACAGGGGCAAAGCAGGGCCCTGGGTCCACATGCCTCCCAGAGCCCCGTTCATTCCCATTCATCAACCAGGGTGGAACATCCAGCACCCATAAAGCAAACCTCCAGCAGAAGCCAGGAGCTCTTCCCCATCTTGTATCCAGCTCTACAGCACCTAAACAAGGCTCAGGGGCTGATCATTGGGACTTCTCATCCACACACCATGGAGTCCAGGGGCTTGGGGGCAGAGTTATTTGTCAAATAGTAGTTACAGTATCATCTTCTCACCTTGAACGCCTGAAATGTGGGTGGATGAATCTTAACCAAACTGACCAAAACACAGAGCTGATGGGACAACTAGACTGGGAATGAGGCCGTTTATCCCCTCCTCCCTTTTGCCATCAGGTGGTGTCTAAGAGCTCCTTCTGGACAGCTTTAAAGCTATTCCAAGACTCACTGCAGAAAACTGTTGTCCATGAGGGATACCCTGCCCTGGAACACAACCCTCCCTGGGCTATGAGTCGTAAAATAAACTCTCAGATCAGAATGGCTGGCTTTACTACAAAAGACTACAAGACTACAGAGATCACAATGAGTAAAAGAATATCCTACAAAATCCTTCTTCAGACTTCCCCGAGCCTCTTCCATGAAACAATTAGTGGATGCTCTTGTTTTGAACTCTGTGACTCACTCCTGTAATTCAGTTGTGGCCTGTGATCACTGAGTCGCTTAATGTGACACGGGGAAGTAGGCAATTGTGAGAATTTCCTCTCTCCCTCCCTCAGCCTCTCATTGTAGCTCTGCGGCACGTTATGCTGCAGCACCATGCGACCGCAGTCTGGATGCTCGCATCCCAGATGTGCTGGCTCACCCTTCAGGCAACACTTCCTCACACTCTTAAATGGTGATCAGGAAGGTTTCTCAAAGAGAAAATGCATCTCACTATGTTTTTCAGTACGTCGTAATCCAGCTGCAAGTGCAGTCCTTTTATCAATGGTCTTAATAGTTACGTTGTGGCTTAGCTCCACTAGAGTTCTATTTCTAATTTGATATCTTCTGTGTGTGTATTTGTAAAAGCTCCATTAAAGATAATAGACTCTATTAAAGCAATTACACTGGCTAATGTCTCCCACATTCTTTCTTATTAACCATATTTAACTTCGCCAGTGAGCTGTATACTTACTGTTATGAACTAGTAAGTGATTTTTAATCACTGGAGTTGCGTAACATATGTATAACTTTCCAAGTACATGGTAGGTACAAAAGACTTTTAACAATTAAACCAAAAGTGTTTCCAGAGATTCCCAGCAGCCACAGAATGTGTTTGGAGGCTTCTCTGTGCTCACCTTGCCTTGGTCATGCTGTGATAATTTTGGCAGCAGAGCAAGGAAAAAGCCCTCAATAATTTGCCAACTTTTTCACATCTAAAAGAGGATGAAAACAGAAAACTAAAAAATTCCTCCTGCTGGTACCACACACCAGAAACCCTGCCCCGTGTCCATGAAACAGTGCTGTGTGTTTGTCATGAGGAAAAGACTATTTCATTCGCTGGCTGCTGCCTCCCAAATGCTACATTTCTGCTGTTGACAGGAATGGCAGAAGGGGCTGTCGCAGGAGTGGCCCAGAGGGAGCAAGCGGCAGTGTCCTGCACACAGGGATCCCTCTGGCCCCCGGGGTGACTGAGCCAGTGACTCCTGTGCCACAGGCAGCAGCTGCTCCTTTGTCAGGGTTTGGGGACAAGGGCTTCTCCACATGATGCTCAGGCTCCTCACTTGTCTGCTTTTGACTTCCCTCTGCTTGATCTCTTCTCTCAGACACTTTTCCCCCCTTAGTCTCTTTGTTATTTCCCTTCAGTGGTTGCTTTCCCTCTTACCACTTATCTTCATTTCTTTCCATTTCTCCCTCTTTTCCTCTTTTAGCTTCCCTATTTCTCTTGCTTTCCCTCTTGCTTTCTGTCAAACCACACTCACCACTTTCCCCCTTTCTGATCATTTTCACAAGGGATGAATCACAGCAGCTCTGTTTGCGTGGCCATTTGTATGGCCCAGAGTCATCTCCCACAGCTTGGGGCACTCAGCTGAGGAAGGTGATCTTCCTTGGCTCCCTCTGCATTCACTGGGGAGAGCCAGGAGCCTCCAGAAAGTGACACGGATTTTAAGGGTGTTGAAAGACCTTTTGAAGACTGATCTCCTGCCACTGTCTGCAAGACATACGAATATCCTAACTTACGAGCTTTGAATTGGGGGACAAAAGTTATTTAGTACAAACCCTGCTCTTGCACAGTCTTTTGTCACGTCAGATGGATGGGGAGTGCAAATCTGTGTATATCCTCTCTGAGCAACTTTGCCCTCCCCGGTGCCAGACTTCTGCCTGCACCCTGATGGTCAGCACAAGTCGTGCCTGCAGCACGGCGGCAGCCTGGCTGTCAGAGCCCTGCAGCAACTTTCGGCCACCCAAAAGTCCTGTCTCTGTGCTACAGACAAAGCATTTGGTCCGACTTCAATAAGCCAAGCGAGCGTTTTTGCTCCTGTTCCTTTTTTTGCTCTAAATAGAAATGTCATGTAAGGAACAAGGAAATAAAAGTGAAAAGGGAAGCAAGACTTTCATTCTCACGCGACCATTTAAAAGTAGGCGTCTGCACAGTTTCCACAGCTTTCGTTTTGCTGGGAGAATGTCTCCCAGGGGCTAACTTTAACATTTTGAATGGAACCGTGTTTAGCCTTTTCAATAGCAAATCACACAGGAACTATAAACTGCAAATGCAGCCTTATCTCCATCCAGACATTTGTTCCCAAAGAGATTTTTCCAGTTCTCTGTGATCAGACCAAGAAAATACAGGCGACATTATAACAACCCTCCCAGAGTTTCTCCATAGGTATGCTCTATTTATACTGACGTTGCTGGCAAGCTGTTATATGGTGAAGGTCTATTTTCTATGTAGAAATCTGCTCCTACAATCTGCCTTTGAGATTTTGTCAATGGCTTTGCTAAGATTTCACCCCTAGCCTGGTGATCACAGCTTTTGTTCCTTGCTGATCCAGGAATGCAAAAATCTGTCAAAGTCCCAAGCCCCCTCCCCTTCCCCATGCATCTCTGCCCTCCCTTCCCTTTTAAGCACTTGTGGTCACAGGAGGGATGGATGACCACCGTCCTGATGAAGATCCCTTGTCCCCCAGGCAGTGGAGCACTGTTTCCTACACTTACCTCTTCTCTGCAGGTCACGGGCGGAGGGAAAGCTGGGTCCACGTCCACATGTTCTTTGGCCCAGATAGCTCTGGGAGCATTTTTGGTTAATTTTTATTACTGACCACAGGACATGACGTAACAGAAAAGTGTAATTCCGTGGCCTTGTGTCTGACCAAGGTGGCTGCTGTGGGATTGGCTGCTACAGCTCGCTCTCTGCCCCCCGACTGCCATTCTGTGTGCAGCTGACCTGGTGGCTTTGATAATCAAATTTTTATTAGCCTGTTAAGTAAAATGCTGGCATCGAGCCACTGGTAAGTTGTAAAGCTAGCCAAATAATTGGAATAATAATTCACTCATATTGAATGTCGTCCATTTAAAGGTGGTGCTTATTTCCTGAATGGAAATGAATCTCTTCTAAGGGTTTGGTTTAGATTAGTTCACTGCATGGTTTACTTCAGCCCTATAATTTTACCACTGATACGTAAAGTAGGTTCATAAATAGAGCACTAGAGCCTTGGCTGTGCTAGGAGATAGTGCTATGCACTAATGTAAATTATAAATGTAGGGTTAGAAAACCTAACAAGCCCAGCTGGCAAACTTCCATGTATTATCTCACAATAATTGCTTCCAGCCAGTAGACATTTTTTTGTACAGCAGAAGACAGGTTATTTATATTATATATTTAGCCTAAAACTGTAATAACATCCTCTGGCAAAGGTATTATCTGATGGTGTCTGAAATGGAACCAGCTTTCCTCTTTTCAGGCATTAACAAATGAAAATCTTTGTGTCATCTCATGGCATTTCCTGAATTGGAGAATAAAATGAGGAGGATTTTTTAATTCATATAGTTTATTTCTTAAAAAGTAAATCTATTTTTGACAACCAGGTTTCCCAGAATTGTTATGTGTGGTTTGTATCACTGACCAGAGGAATATTTCCTTTATGATTCTAATCAGGCAGAAACAACAGTAGCACTACCAGGACTGGCTCTCGGCTTAGCACAGTCAGAAAAATACCTGTGAACAAGCAAGGCGTGTGAAGGTCACAGAAGAGAGTATGTTTCTTCCTGTTGCCCCAGAAATGCCTGGATGCCTGCTACGTTGCCCATCCACACATTCTCAGGCAAGCGCTACAGTAGTGAGGATGTGAAGTCAACGCTTAGGAAGACTAATAAGGGTATGTTTTAGAAATCTTAGGCAGAGACAAATCTTAGTGACAGGCGAGGCTCTCTACTCAATGTAGCTGTTCCATCTGCCGGTGATAACAAAGTATGAGAAAGCAGGAGAATGGTACTCGGGATTTATGAAGGTATCTCAGGTGCTTTCCAGTTCTTCGGTAACTTGTGAGGATGTCATGAATATTAAGAAACTGGTCGGCCTGAGTTGCCTGCTCCCTCCCCAGTCACAGGTCTTGACTGAGGAAGTCTCTGCCAGCGTTTGGATTAGGTGACTTTTGGGTCCTGGCACAACCCCAGAAAGTCAGGCTGTGCTAACGAGAGGCTCCGTCTCAATAAGGGAGACTAGCCTCAGGGAACTCCAGGCAGCTCGGCTTAACCTGTGCCCTGGGCAAAGTCGCTAAAAATAATTTAATTACTGGTAAAGGACCCAATCAGTTGTGAACCGAAGATGCTGATGTAGTAAGTGTGGAAGGCATTAATGAAAGCAAGCCTTGTCAGGCCTGAGGCTCAGTATTCACTGTTGATGAGAGGACGAGTTTGTTGGATATGGACCATCATAAGTGTCAGAGTTTTCTGTCAGTTGTTTGAACAAGTATCACTCAACAGCCTGATTAAAAAAAACCAAACACAAACAACAAACCAAAAGGTAGAACTATCTAAGATCAAAATATTGAATGGTATGAGGCCTGGTGGATTGAAAAGGTACAGTTGTCCAAGGAGAACTGTTAAGGAATGGGAGTTACTGTATGCAGCAGTATAAGACTTACTGCTGTTCAATGTTTTTATCAAGATCTGAGAGTAAACATAACATTTCTGCTAAGAAATTGGATAGTGCAAATACTGGCCAGGTGGCAAAAAATGATGAAAAGAAGAGCCACCTACTGTGGCCAGGATTGCTCAGTAGAGAGCCCATCCAGGGTACTGATCTTAGTACAGTCTGTCTTAGTACAGTCCCAAGATATCTAGCTAAATTAGATATCTAAAAAGCAGGAATAGAGGCTGTACTTACAGGAGGTGAATTTCAGAGAATAAGCAGTGACTCTGAAATACTTTGGAGAGGTCAGAACAGAGAAGCAACTCAGTAGGAGCTCGCAACATGATGGGAGAAAAGGTGTTGATTCTCTTTGGATACACAATTGGTGAGAAGTGGGTAGGGATCAAAAGCCCCATGTGAAACCATTGCTGGAATATGTATCCCGCTGAAATGTTCCCACTGAAAAAGCACCGAAGAATTTTCTGCCAGCACATCAAAGAATCACAGAAATAAATCAAGAACTGCAAAAAAAAGAAAAAAGAAGGCCCTTCATCAGCTGCTGTAGAGTTCACATTATTTAGTTTATTCAAAGGAAGAAGATATCAGCCTTCATCACCCAGGATATAAATACTTATATTGGGGTAAAACCCCAGGGTGAGATTCAATCACCTAACCACGGTCACTTACAACATGTTAGATGCCAGATGCGTGACTCCTTCTTCCGGCAGAGGGAAGGATGAGATAAACTCCTAACGCCCTGCTCAATCCTGCATCCCAGAGTCTTCTGGATATGCCACAAGCTCAGAATTACGCACAGTGTCCACTCCCTGCTCTAAGCCCTTCAGTCTTCCCATGTCAGTGAGTTCCCCCAGCCGCTCTGCAAGCTCTGCAGGTAGCGGAAGAGTTGGTTTAACAGAGTGGCAAAAATCCTCTGCAATTACTGCTAACATAGCCACACGCAATCAGGGGATAACCTGCAGTTCCTGATGTAAATGCCAAGGACAGTCTCAGCACACACATACGTGGATCAAGTTGGATTTGAAGCCAAACCCCAACCTCCAGCTGGAGACACAGTCCCCGGCCTGCAGTCCTGTGCTGGCACCCCTTGGGTTCCTGGCATGCAGTTCCCTGTCTGGCAAGGAACACCCTCTACTTATTTGCACTTTTAATATCTTGTATTTGTGCTTAATATGCCATTTAAATGCTGCTACACGTATAAAGCATATTGGCATGAGAATGGGAAAACAAAATGCGGCAGTAGCTCATTGCCAACGCTAACATGGTCGAATGCTTTGGGTGGCTGGGTACGTGAGCAGCTCTGAGGGGTCCCGTACAACCCAGGACACGCACTGTGTTGACCAGCTGTGGGCAAGTCACAGGATCATTCCTCAGCCAGCATTTTCCCTTGCATCACCGCGCCAGAAGGCCATTTGATAGCACTGATGCGGTTAGCCGGGGACCGTCAGGAATGTGGGAAAGCCAGCAAGAGCAGCCGTGTCCCAGTGCTGCAGGGTGGGACAAGATGTTGCCACAGCTCCGTGAAGGTGTGAGGTGTCTGTGAGGGACTCTGTGACTGCCCATACCCCAGGCATGCCCTTCTATGTCATCCTCTCAATCCACACAGGAAAATGGATGTATACAATGGATGTATACAATGATCATCCCATGGGTAAGATAAGTTAAAGGGGTAAGGTCTGTTAACATGAACGCTACAGCCAAATAATAACTTCAAATCCAAACACAAGTGTGCTGCGAAAAACAACATAATAATGACGGTTCAACAGAAAACAATTCCATATCCAGATGTAAAAACATGAATGCAGGAACGCTTGTTTACTTAGTGCCTGTACTGTAATATTTAAATCCCAATTTCTGACAAGCTGTAGATACTGAAGACTGTGAGACAAATAAATTTGGTGCAACTGGGGATTTGGGGGGGTTAGTACAGTAAAAAGGATAGTTGCTGAGAAAAATGTGTTTATTCTGCTTTTTAAACCACCAGTGCTCCTGCTTTCATTTCTCCCAGTTTTGTTCCTAGTTGATCTACTGACTTAGAATTATGGCTGGTCCATACTGCTATGAGTAAAGGTTCCTAAAACCTATTTTTAAAGCGTGGAGAACAGCAATATGAATCCTCAGCTTGTTTGCTAGTGATCAGGTGTCTCTAGAGAAACTAATGATTTTCTTGGACTAATTTAAGTTTATAGGAAGGCATTCAGTCAAAATAAACATCCAAAGGCTTTTGATTTGTATATCCACTGGATTAGGACTTCAAAAATTTTTGAGTTATCTATATATATGATTCTTAATCCCATAAATATTTTGAACTGAGTGGTAATGAGCTATCAGCTTTACTCTTGTTTTGAAGTCAACCCTGACTCTCATTGAGTCACTGTCTCAGGACAGGATCAGAAAATAATGCCAGCAAAGTCAACCAGCTGCTCCGTTAACAGCTGTAGATGAAGAGCAAAGGAAGTGATTCTGGAAAGTGAAATGTATTCACCTATAACAACAATCACTTTAAAGTCTCATCAGTTTCTTTCAGATTTTCATGAGTATGTTTTAAAAAGTTGTTTAAATTTTTTAACAAAATCCTGGCTCAGCTGAAGTCTCTAGGAGTTCTGTGGTTTAATAACTGGGACAGGGACTTTCACCTTTTGTATTAAGCACTCCGATTTTTTTTGTTCACTTATCTATTACGAAGATTACCTTTATGCTAATCACATCACAAAGCACATTCCAGAGTTATTTTAAGTACCCACAGAGTTAACTAAAGCCCAATCAAATTTAGAACATCTCATTTTGGAGAGGGCATGATCATATATCTAAGCTAAGCACTGATTAAAGCTGTGCAAAAAAAATTTTCTTCGATTCTGTGGATGGGCTAAATTAAATGTACTTAAAAGTTCTTTGCAGATTAACCCAAATTGCCCTTATTTTTACTGTTTTTTGATGGAAAACGATCCTTTGGGAATGAACTTTATCACTGAAAGTGAAATGAGTTCTTCTAGTTCTGGACATTTAAACTGAAAATGAAGGAAAAGTGGAAGAAAGCGTTAGTTTTCCCTGCAAAAGATGTTACTGTGCAGAAAAAAAAAGGTGGTGAGCTGAGCCACGAGGGTGTGCAGGTGAAAAGGAAGCAGCTCGGAGGTTGTGGCTCCAGCAGGACCAGGCAATGGAAAAGTATTGGCCGGGTTCTGGCTTGTGCTGAGGGCAGCAATGTGGGGAGCAGGAGCCCATGGCCACAGCACACCACTGAGCTGAGCTGCCATCTTCCAGCCTCCCGGCCAGCTATGGTTATCGTCATCCCTTGTCCCGAGTCTTCTGGTGTGATATGGCAGCTTGGCTGGGTGCTCTACCTCCCCATGGGCACAGCCTCCACCGCACTCTGGCCTGCACCAGCCCATGCTGCTGCTCTGGCCCAGCCACCCCTTCCTGGCCTCCCACCTCATTGCAGCTTCCCTAGCCCATGCCGAAGCCATGCTTCCCACGCCAAAGCCATGCTTCAAAAGGTGCCATGTAAATATTTTTTAAAGTGAAGAAGAGATGATGTGAAAAGAGAAAATCCATATTAGAACATAAGGACGTGAGCACGATGGTTATTTACTCTTCTGCTCTGTGGTAGATGCTGCAGTGCCACATGTGAGCCTAGGTTAAAAAGATCAAGATGTCTTGATCCTGGTGAGATCAAAATAAATAAGTGTAACGTGTCTGGGCTTTCCTCATTTTTATGCTAGGCAAAACCTTTTTTTTTTCTTTTGAATTTGACTTGAATTTGCAAGTGGAGTTGTCTTCCCTTCAGAGGCATGTTTTGGTGAATATGGTATTTACTACTGAAATAGAAAAGGTCTCTGGTGCAGCAGTGATGGGGTAGGGAGTAAAGAACAAAGATGAATGCAAGAAGAAGAAAAGCAGAGTTTGCAGCTGAGCTATGAGACGAACCAGAGGTCATAAGGGACAGAGCTACAGGAAATCTGTTCATGGTGGCAGCAGGTGCAGGGGGGGATCTCTCATACACTGATGTCAATTGGAAGCGAAGGTACCACACAAAGAAGCAGCCATGTGTAGACAATGAGAAGCAGAGAGGCCGAGACGAGGAGTGGAAAACAGAGGGGGCAATTTTGAGCTGGCACAAGGGCTCAGGAAGTCATTTGAGAAGGAAAGAGGCAGCAGCACTGCCTTCAGTACACAGGAGGGATTGTTAAAATTTGGTGGGATTTCTGATGCAGCATGTAATGCTGTAGTTTCACAGTCGCTTTCAACTGGAGAAAGGCTTTTGGTGGAAAAAAAAAAAAGTTTAAATCCACATCTGTTCCCAGTTTACTGTAGAGCCAGAGAAACGCTCTTGCCAGCACAAAGCAGGCAGCAGCATGGGGGAAGGGAAAGAAGGCACAACTGGAGAAGAAGTAGTGGAGGGAGCAGGCAGGACCACTTCTTTTGGCAGCTGTGCCTGTATATGTTACCATAATGAAAACTGGAAATAAAGAAGTAGCAAAACACTCTAGTTCCCTCCTGTCTAATCTAAGATAGAAGATAGCCATATTGTATCTGCTGTTAGACATGCTCTTCTGTGTAACTTCTTACACCATCCATCTCACTCTAAACACCTAAGCACTGCCCAAAAGTGCATTTGGGCAAACTGTAGGTGGGTAGGTTTCCCTGTAAGCTCTGGATGTCTCACCATGTCATTTCGACCAGACGCACCAGAAGGGCACAATTCAAACAGCATTAAAACCCAAGAATACTATTCTCACCTAGTAGTATTTGCTTCAGAAGTCTATCTGCTTCCTGCACCTTTTTCTCCAGGTGTGCTTAAAGTCCTCTGTAGAAATTATCTGCCATCTCTCTCCAACTCCTTTCCAACGGCCTGGCAATTGAACGAGGGTGGTGGTCCAAAAGCAGTTCCTCTCTTAATAAAGGAAGAGATTGCAATGTTCAATATAATTTTTATATATAGATACACACACACACACACACATATTCACACATACTGCTGATTATCTACCAAGGCAATGAATCACAGCCTGCTGAATATTCTGTTGTGGTGGGACTTTTTTGTTAACTGCACACATTGATGTGAATACACGTGAGGTAAGGCAAAGCCATCTAAAGCAGAAGGGTTGAAGTTTGGGATAAACTCTTGAAGTAGATTCAGAGCAAATGCAAAGAACCCATTAACAGGGCTTCTTTCTGAGTACAGATCATGCCGTGAGTCTTTTGAATATTAGTTTAGAGAATGGTTACCTTTTGGTAGCTTTGGACTGATTAATGTCTCTAGAACCTCTGTTGTGCAACGTGAAAGCACCTGAAGCAGGTCTGCTGATGTTGCTGGGTGAGGTAGCAAGAACAAGGGCTGGCTGCAAAGAGCTGCAGAAGGACCTTATGGGGCCCAACGAGTCCCAATGGCCCCCAATTGGCCCAATGGCCAATTTCATCCAACAGCAGATGAAATATTCACCGTGTATAAAATGAATCAGCACCTACCGGTAAGAACAATCCTAGCCTCTCATATAAGATGAAAAGCTCTGAGATGACCACTGCCACTGAGAAGGAAACTACGGAATTAGTTACATATCAGAAAATATCAGCTAAGTGTGTAGCAGTAGTTTGAAAAAACAAATCAAATGCTACAGACTATTGGTAAAGAACACAA
Organism: Larus michahellis; assembly: GCF_964199755.1. Classification (NCBI taxonomy): domain Eukaryota; kingdom Metazoa; phylum Chordata; class Aves; order Charadriiformes; family Laridae; genus Larus; species Larus michahellis. The sequence continues at coordinate 51,068,082 of NC_133898.1, read as the reverse complement.
CAGGAAACATGAAGATGTCACCACTGCAGAAATCCATAGCTAACCTGCACCCTTACTTAGCCCCCACATCCCAAAAAGCAGAAATAGAAAAGATTTAGAGAGGGGCAAAAAAGATAATCATAAGTTTGGAGCAGCTTCTGCACAAGGCCAGTCTAAGCAGCTTAGCACGGCGCAGTTTGGAAAAGGGATCACATCATGTGATAACACATATGGAAATCATCAGAGGCACGAACACATTGGGAAAAATCTCTGTTTCTTCAAGCATAAAAATCTGGCAGCTCTCAAAGGCAGCTGGCCATAGCCAGTCTCGGAGCAAGCACCAGGAGCTGGTGCCTCATGCCAGTGGATGGAGACCTGTGGAACCCCTCACCCGTGGATGCCTCACCCGTGTGCCAAAAGCTGAAGCGGGCTCAAGGGGAGGCTGGGCACGCACTGGGAGAGCGTGAGATCCACTGCAGGTTACTGACTTGACAAACCAAACTGAGCTGAGGAAGCCCCTTGGGCAGAGGGTGGGAGAGTCCAAAGGGGAAGTGGTGTGTGTGTGCTGCCTTGTTCCTGCTTGTGCTGAGGCTTGAGTCGGAGGCAAGGCTGCACTAGATGGGCCCTTTGTCTGCACCACCACAGCTGTCCTTTGATAACAAATCTCTCTCTGACTGATGGGAGCTAGCACTGACATTGTCTGAATCAGACGCAGGACAGCAGGGCTGAAGGAAGAAGGAGAAGGATGCGTGGCTATTTTTGGCGCAAGAGGCACAGCTGCTCGCTATCTTCTCTCACAAGTCAGGAAGGGCGCAGACTGGAACACGAGGTCAAAACTCCCTTAGCATGTCCTGTACGTCTAAATAAATGGACTGAAACCTGGGAACATCAGTAAGCTGTCAGTTGTTAGATAAACCTGGGCTTTTTTTTAGGAACTTTTCTGATTGTTATGAAAACTTCCCAGTGCATGGGGTGGTATTTTTAGCTTATAATAGCATTTGCAGTACCTGAGAGGGCAAAAGCATTTTTGAAGACTAGGATGGACAGAGGTCATCTTGAAAAATGCTGATTCCGTGTACATAGCTAATATAGTGGCTATCATGATCCACAATTGAAGCTGGTACTACTTTAGCAAAGTTGATACAAAGCTGTAGTCAGTAGACAGTCAGTCATAAGCTTATATAAAGCTCCTAATTATAGGTATCCATAGAAATAAAACTGTCTATAGAGAAATGCTAGGGATACCATGAAATACTAGGCAATGTATGTGTGAACTAGGGAGGAGAAGATACATGGGAAATCATGGGGGACTAGAATTATCTACAGCACAAAATAGGGGAACGGATTTTAGCACAAATTCATGTTGTTGCAATGATATGTAAGTTCAAGGGGACAGCCTCAGAAAAATCTTGGAAAAAGGACTTGAAATTATTTGCTGTAGGCAGCTAAGCCCCACACGGCTGCTCAATCACTTTCCCCCAGGGGGATGGGGTAAAAATGAGAAAACACATGGGTTGAGATAAACACAGTTTAATAGGGAAAGCAAAAGCTGAGTGGGCAAGCAAAGCAAAATAAGGAATTCATTCACTACTTCCCATCGGCAGGCAGATGTTTCACCGTTCCCAGGAAAGCAGGGCTCCATCATGCACAGTGGTTGCTTGGGAAGACAAATGCAGTAATTTTGAATGTCCCTCCTTTCTCCTTCTTTTCCCTGACCTTTATTGCTGTGCACAATGTCATATGGTCTGGGATATCCCTTTGGTTGTTTGGGCTCAGAAGTCCCAGCTGCGTCACCTCCCAAATTCTTCTGCACCCCCAGCCTACTCACTGGGGCAGAAAAGGCGCTGACGCTGTGTAAGCACTGCTCAACAGTAACTGAAACATCCCTGTGTTATCAACACTGTTTTGGCCACAAATCCAAAATGCAGCACCACATGAGCTGCTATGAAGAGAATTGCCTCCATCCCAGCCAAAACCCATACATATATATAAATGATAGCACCTTGCAACAAAATGAAAAAGCTCTATGTTTCCCAGCAAGACATGTGAAGCCGTACAAAAGTGATAAAAATACATACGGAGCAGAGATTGATTCCACATTTAAGCTACAGAAAGCCAATGAATACCATACTATCTAATTGTATGCATGCCTTGCTGAATCCAGCAAGTATCTGACACATAAGGCAGTGCCAAAGAAGGGCCCGTGAGCAGTCACTGTCACGGCTGTAAGACCCAAGCAAGGCACAGTATGGCTACTTTTGAAAACGAATCGTTTCCGAATGGTGTTATCTGGTATGTATATTTGTCATGGATGTATCCCCATGATGCTGGGACCGCAGCTCCCCAGGACCCCTGGGAGGGAGGCCACACGCCTCTGTATGCGTGGCAGAGGAGGCTTTTTCTGGTGCGCTGATCCCTTCAGGTTTGGGCCCCTCACTACAGAAAAGACACTGAGGTGCTGGAGTGAGTCCAGGGAAGGGCAATGAAGCTGGTGAGGGGTCTGGAGCACAAGTCTTATGAGGAGCAGCTGAGGGAGCTGGGCTTGTTCAGCCTGGAGAAAAGGAGGCTGAGGGGAGACCTTCCTGTGCTCTACAACTACCTGAAAGGAGGTTGTAGCGAGGTGGGTGTTGGTCTCTTCTCCCGAGTAACAAGCGATAGGACAAGAGGAAATGGCCTCAAGTTGCACCAGCGGAGGTTGAGTTTGGACGTCAGAAAAAATTTCTTCACAGAAAGGGTTGTCAAGCATTAGAACAGGCTGCCCAGGCAAGTGGTGGAGTCGTCATCCCTGGAGGTATTCAAAAGACGGGTAGACGTGGAGCTTAGTTGTGGTTTTGTCCGTGTTAAGTTGATGGTTGGACTCAATGATCTGAAAGGTCCCTTCCAAGCTCGACAATTCTATGATTCTGTGATGCAGATGGGGAGCGGGCCAGTAGCTGCCTTGGAGCTGGCAGCTCCAAATTTCACGGCGGTGCAGACCTGGCGGAACAGAGACCCGACAGCCTCAGGCAACCGTACGGGCCTTGACATGGAAGACACCCCTCCTCCCGCCCCTCAACACCCTCCAAAGCCGGGCCCGCCCGCGGCCTTCTCCCTTCCCCGGGGCGGCGGAGCTGCCTGCGGCCCGCCCCCGGTTGGGAGTGGCCGGCGCCACCGCCGCTTTCCGCTCCGGTGAGGAGTAGAGTGGAAGGGGTGGGGAGGGGGGGACCGGGATGTGGCGGCCGCAGTCCCGGCCGGGCGGTACCGGGGGGGAGGCGGCGAGCTCAGGTGAGCAAGGGCGGTCTGAGGGGGAGGGCGGGCCGGCGGCGTGAGGAGGGGGAGAAGAGGGAGGGGGGTAACGGCGGGTGAAACGGGGTAACCCGCCGTTACCCCCCTCCCTCTTCTCCCCCTCCTCACGCCGCCGGCCCGGCGGGGCAGGTGCCTGTCTGGAGGGCTGGAAGGGGTGCGAAGCGCCGAGTGAAGGCCGGGAACGAGTAGGGGGCGCGGGGCCGCGAGGCGGAAGCCTCGCCGGGCCGGGTCCGGCAGCGCTTTTCCCGGCTGGACGCTGCCTTCAGGCGGGGAGGGACGGCAGCTCTTGAGGCGGTGGGAGGTGGTGGTGGTGGGGGCTCGTGTTGAATGCGGGGGAGCTGAGGGCTTTTAGGTGAAAAAAACCCAAAAGCAAAACACGGGTCTTTTCGTTTCACAGTCTGAAAGTTTTGGAGGCTTTAAGTTTTTTAAGTCCCTAGTGGTGTTACCATTATTTCACAGTAGATGTAGCCTAGGAAACCGTGTAACAACGTTGAAATAACGTTGTTATTATTTTTTTTTTTAAGTTCAAAAATCCTTTGATTTCACCTCTGTCAGCATGGAAGCAATTATACTGATACAAAGATGTAATTTCCCACCCCCCCACTAAAAAACCAACTGCAAAGAGGGAAGTAGCGGTACTCTCTTAGAAAAGTCAGCCCTATAATACCTCTAAACTTAAAGAAATTAAAAAAAAAAAGGAAATTGCCATCTTAATGGAGAAGCTTTGTATATATACTTTTATGAATAACGGCGTTTTAAAAAGCCGTGACCTCCATGTGGGTGAGTTACCCTCCTTTTCCTCCCTCAGAGCAGCAGCCATCAGCTGGCCCAAGCCAGGGCTGCCCGCGTTACTGACACGGTGGCTGGAAAAAGGCTGAAGCCGTGGGGAAATTCTGGGGAAAAAAAACACTTCACCTTTCCCAGGAGAGCTGGGGAAGGCAGGTGTGTTGCCCACCAGGTGCGTCCACTGCCTTTTGGGTTGTTTGGGGTATGAGGTTGTCCGAGCTCCGTTAGTCCAGCAGGACTTTCCGCGAACGCTTCAGTTGTCCTTGCCAATGTTTTAATAGAAAACAGCTCATTCCTGTTTTGGTAGGCCACTCTAATCTTTGTGTACAAGTGCTTGAGTAGCTTTTTGCTATGCTTCTGAATAGTGACTTAAGAGCTCTGCAGTGAAGTGCTTTTATAATAAAGGCTTTTGCAAAATGTGCTGTGGAACATATACCAGGAAGCGCTACTGGTAATTAAAAGTAAATGAGAGTTTTCAAAGAAATGAACACAGTACACTGGTATGCATTGTCTCTGGTTTCGTTCTTTGGTATTTGTTCATTTACTTGCTAATTTGCAATTGGCCTTACAGCAAACCATGAAAATGGTAGTTCTACTTTATTAAACTTTTCTTGTAGTTTAAGTACTAAGCCCCTTTAATTACATTGCATGGGTATTTGCCCATCTCATTGCTGAAGTTAAAGTTGTTGTGGTTCCGTCTAGGAAGGCATTGAGAGTGGTTTTCCGGTAGAAGCTACAGTTGATTTTTACTATTGATAGGACTTTTAGGCACTTATGAAACTGAAAAGTAGTGGTGTTTAAAATAAATATTTGATTTAAAAAGAAAAAAAGTTTACGAACGAAGTTTAGGGGTTTGTGATTACTTAAAATGTTGTGGTCATGGTGGGTCAAGGGAATGTAAACGAACCCCCAGCTGCTTATGAACAGTGTTTTGTACGCCTGAGATTAAGACCATGTGCAAATATGCCCTTTTTTTGCTTACTTCCCAGTGTTTATACTATCAAAATTATCAATATTCTGTATAGATCTTTGAGATTGGGCAGTGAAAATAACCTGTTCTCATACATGATACTGATGATTACAGCGCAGCAGCATAGACCTCGGACGTGTGGTGAGAGGCAAGTATTGTATTGCTGCCGGCTTCCTCTGTCTTTAAATTTAGATAAATCGGCCTTTGTTCTCCTCAGTAAAATGAAGCCAAAAGTTTGGGCCTGGGCTGCTGCTGCTGGAATTGTAGTGGGGCCATGTAAGCAAAGAGGATTTATTAGCACCAGGATAAATTAATTGTGATGAACAGGAAGACAGAAAGCACTGCAAACAATGTTTTGTACACACAAAAGCGAAAACCCTAAAGGTTAATTCTGATTTTGTTCACAAATTAGGCACACTCGGTTAGGCTTTTTTTTCCTCACCATAACTTGGGCCTCTGACAGCTACTGAACCACCTGACCTTTCAAATGAGATTTACTGGAGTATGTAACACCTCCCGAACGCTCCTTGGGAGTTATGATTTTTTATTTTTTTTTTTTCATTTTAGCATTGGGTTTCCTTGAGCAAACCGTCTTTCTAATTGAGCTGCAGACAGGCTGTGGCCTTTTCTGGTTTCAGCCATAATGCATATTAGCGACTCCTGTGGAAAGTGGTTTTCTTACCTCCTCTGGAGTATTGGCCTCGAAGGTGAACAGAAAGGAACCTGCAAAGTCGCCATAGCGATTTCCAAGTTCATCCTTAGCATCTTGTGTCTTCTTCCAGAGAGCAGCCCTTTCATGCTGTGTCACTTAGATTAGGATTGAGCCTGGGGTATGTTGTAATACTATTCAATATTCTTGAAGGAAAACTGCTGCAAAACCCTTATGTATTCGGGATGAATGTGCCCTTTGTAAATCAGCAGTCACACGAGGGAAAACTTGGCCCTCTGGCACGGAACAAAGGCTACTGTGCCTATGTTAAGTGCGGTAGTATCCTTATTTAGAGGTGTTTACTTAATTCTGTATAATGTTAACTATTTAACACTCCATTGAATTTTCTTTTTTCTTCTAGCATATAGGCACAGATTCCATTAACTGCTCACCTGAAAAATGCTTTCAGGGAGAAATATTTCTTTATCAAGCCTCCCAGCTACTGCTGCTGTGGAAGCTGAGGTCTGCTATCGACATACTTTGTTTGTTAAACATGGGTTTTCTGTATGGAAATTGAATTAGCTATTGATGTGGAGTTACTTCCCTATTTACTGATGCTGAGAATGTAAAGTGGCTTAATGGCTAATGCGGAGTCTGCAGGCAGAGGGGTGAGATCATGTGCTTCCCTCAAGTAGGGTTTCTTTGTTCAGTGCGATTCCTTTGGGGCACACAGAATTTGGATTCTGCCTCCGCTTTGTACATGCTGTACAATGCTGTTTTTTCTTTTTCAGACCCTCCTTCATCTTATAGCCACGCTTCCTTCCAGCACATCTCTTATTATCTCTGTGTGATAAATTACTAATTGGGACCCTGCTGTCTAATGAGTATGATCAGCGGCACTTTCTATTCTTTCTCACCCCCTCTTCCCTTCCTCTCTTGCTGCCTTACAAGTAGGTGTGTTAGTTGTGTGACCGTGTCAGAGTATATTGTCTAGTTACTCTGCTCTTTTTGCCTTCTGTCAATACATTTATTTGTAACAACAGGCGTAAAAAAAATTTAGATTTTACCTTGAAAAGTAAATATTTACTACATAAAGAGCTGTGTACTCAGAATTAGGGGTGGAAACTGGAAAATGCATTTTCTTAATAGTCCTTAGCTAGCTCCTTTCGTTTCAAAGGTGTACGCATTACCTATGTTTATAGATGGGATCAAACAGTACCTGAGTCAGAACTGCAAATGTAAGTGATTTCTTAAACGTGGTGTATGTACGCTCAGATGATAAAATCTCCTCGCAAAGAGCTGCGTGGGAAAAGTGGCTGCTTGAAACTAAGAGCAGAATGAAATGTGATGTGTGTGAACTTCCCCTGTTCTCTGCAATGGCAGAAGACTTGGTTGTTTGGAGGGGTTTAGTGGACTCTAGTTGAAAGGTTTCTTTTGCTGAGCTGAGAGGTCAGTGGGGCAGGAAACCCTTACAGAGGAAAATCTCTCAGTAGTGTGACTTTGAGGCAACCTGTGGAGTGAAAAGTCAAGAGGTTGATGGTGTTGTAAAGCTGATTAAGAATGAAAGGGTTAGTATCTGTGGGAAAGGCAGGAACTGGGAGTTGATACCATTAGATGTTCTGAATTGTTTTGCAAGTCTCCAGATCTGTATAAGGTGAGGCATGTGGCATCGATGTAGCTTTTCAAGACCTTGCTAAATTCTGCATAACAATGATGGAAAATTAGAATCAAATGATAGTGATATTTTCAGTGTGCCTGTAGATAATGAAGTTTGACAATGGCTTTATGACTCTACTGATTGGTGGGGTGGGCAGAGTAGTCCCTCGCTCAGCTCATCTGTCTGGCAGCACTTTGAGTTTAAATGGTCAGACAGGCCTTTGGGTCTGAAAAGTATGTTTTGAGCATTTAAGGAAACCATTCCTGGGGTCTTTTTGTTTTGTTTTTGGAAAGCCATAAAGTCTCCAGAGAGCTTGGGAATTGGAAGGATGGTTCTTTTCCTGCTAGTAAGCTGCTTTCTTGCTGTTTTAGAGGGATACTGAAAGTATTTTGTTTCCAATCTTTAATGATATGATGGTAAGCATCCTTTCCACTGACATATCATCTTAGTTTTATGGATTATCACTACTGCAGATATACAGGCACCTGGAATGGTGCTGGTGGAGACTACTTGCAAGGCCAAATGCTTATAGCTGCAGGCTTTTTTTCTTATGTTATGGCTATCTAATTCTTGTGGTCTGGCTGTTTCCCCTTCCCCCCACACAAATGGTTTACTATAGGGAAACACCCTGAAGTTCCAAGGAAGGAGCATCAGCAGCCCTGTTCAGCGTGGCAAATCCAGGCAGCCTCAGCCCTGTAAAATATCTGACTTTTTGTTGCTCAAGGCTAAGCTGAGCATATCAGGAACGGCTTGCTTTCCCCTATTGTTGGAGAGCATGGCTTTGGAGACAAGAGCTTTCCCTTTTCTGTTAGGGTTTTGGCCAGGGATGGTTACTGAGGCAGGGACAAGGTTGAATTTCATGTGCTGGGCTAAGGTCCAGGTGCTTCCTGTTGCTAATGGCCCATGGAGACCCAGGTGATAGGGGGAATGGGCAGCACAGCTGTTTGCTGGGGCTTGGCTGTTCCTGTTTATTGAGCAGTGCATTAACCTGTCAGTATTTGTACTAATAGCTCAGGCTGTGACCAGTGGGGGCTGAGCTGTGGACGAGTTGCATTCCCAGCTCCGCACTTCAAGAGCGCTAAGCGCACCAATCTTGGGAGAGTGGGACAGACAACTGCTGAGTTTGGTGGTGTTTTACATTGCTGTAGCAAGATTTTCTTAATTTTAACATCTTTGTGGTTGCTGTGTCCCCAGTGGGAGTGACACAGAAGGGGTGCTGACATCTGTGTCAGCAGTGGTGTGGAGTCTCAGGGGCATGAGATGCTCTCAAGACGCCCTGGATGGTCCCAGGTTATGCTGCCACCACAGTGAGGCAGCACTGTTTTGGCAGGGCACCATGCTGAAACTTTGCTCCCCTCCTGCCAGAGCCCTTGTTTAGGAGAGCAGTACACTTTTATTTGCTTAGAGCAGTGAAAATCTTGAGAACCCCTGCTTGAAATTGTGTGAGAAAGGCCTGGTTGCCATTGCCTGGAGTGCAGCATCAGCGCAGCTGATCCTCTGTGTGGTTTTGCTCCCAAACTAGTTAATAATCAACGGGTGTTGCGTTTCCCCTTTCCCTGGGAAACCTGAATGTGGTCATGGTGAGAGCGCTGCTGTACTGTTCTCATGCTCGTGGTCTGCCAGGGTCTTGCACAGACTTGGCCATGAGAAGAGCTGCTCTAGTTAATGGTTCCCTCTGAGCAGTGCATCAGTGCTGTCTGCTTCCTGTGGGAATGAAGATGGGGGGAAAAATCCTGCTTTGTTGGGGGTCTTGGGTTACTGTAATGTGAGAAAAGACTAGTTCCTACTTCTTCCTTTGTATGTAGTAAGCACTAGTAGTAGGGTATTTGTTCTTTTATCGGATTGAGAATTTTCCTGCAACGGTGCCAGCTTTTGACAATGACAGAATTTTCCATGGGATCATTTGCTCCAGGGTCAAGTTAGGAACCATTTCACGTTAGCCAAGGAGATGTTTTCTGCCTGCCTTGAGTATAGTTATGATGCTTTTTAGTTTTTTAGAAGTACATTTGTTATCGTCTTTTTCTGTATGAGGGTAGTAATAACCAGTGTTGCTGTTTTGGGACGAGCAATCCATAGGACTTCCGATCACCCTTTGTGAAATCTGCTGGCTTGCCCTGTTCTTGTTCAGGGCCTTCTGTTTATCCATTAGAGCGCAGACAGTAAGGTTTCTTCATCTTTGCTGAATTGAATAAGCCGTGTATATTGATGCCACTTGCTTTCTGAATTAATGTTGTATCGTTTTAAAAATAATTTAACTTTGTTATACCTAGTGATAACGGTTTGTAGCAATGTTTTTGCTGTGTTTCTAGTGAGCTTGGTGTGGCACTGAATTTCTTGATGAAGGTCCAGACCTTTCTACTGGATCTGGACCCACATGTTTCTTATGTTACTGCTTTCTGCACTGACAGGTCTCAGTGAAACTCTGTGTGCTCTGCCTAGGCATTAAGTTGGAAGCCTAGGCATTAAGTGTGGCCATAGCAAGTTTAGAGTGGCTGTGCTTTTAATATTGAAAGGCCAGTATGACTGTTCAGTGCAAGCTGTATGAAAAGTACATGGGGTTGCTCTCGTTCTTCCTGGTCTTTTCTTAGGAGCAGTTGTTCTACAAGTTAGCTGTCTAAAAATGATCTCTTGTGACTTGAAAATGATATGAGAGAAGTTTTTAAAAGGAGGATTACAATGCAGGGAGCTAAGTAGGGAATAATAGTAGTAGTAGTAATAATAAAAACCCAAACAGACCAGGTAAAAACAGTGCAGGAGATAGCTTAAGGCTACTCTAAGGAATTCTGTATAGCAGCCTGTGTACGTATTTTAAATACCAACATAGCAAAGTAGTGGAAGAAGGAAGAGAGCAGCCCCAGAAATCCCTTGAATTCTAAATAAAACCAAGAAAGAGGAGAGACAGAAATAACTGTATTTGTGCAGCCAGTTATATAGAACATATGCATCTGTGGCATGGTTATGGCTGGCTGATACAGCTGTGTGGCTGTGTATTCAGGTTTGCCTTTTTCTGTGCCCGCGTTATAATTAGACTTCATGGACTGGATAGGGTAGAGGTGGTATTCCCTGGGCAGAGGTGGTCTTCCTCCTTCCTTTGCCAGGAAATTTGTGTGAGAGGCAGGTTTTGTTGCAGCTGTTCAGAGGTAATGTTGGGTGTGTGTGTCTGTAATACTCCTGGCACCATTTAAGGGATTATGTTTTTGAAAGGCAGGTGTCTTCAGACAGTTACAGTCTAGCAGATGTCTCTGTCTTGTCTTCCAATTGGCAAGCAGCCTAGGAGAAGGTATCAAAATAATTTTTAATATAGCAAACTGAATAATACCTTGAGAGAAATGCTTTCCAGTGTTTGTGCAGCCAATAAAAAAGCCTCGGTAATAAACATTTTGTAAAATAACTGCAGTAGATCAAAGTGACATTTAAGTGGTGCTCATGAGCATCATTTAATCACCAGCTAACTACTAAATGTCTGCTGCTGTGGAACAATAGGAGTTCCTCTGTTGTTATGCCTCACTGTGTCTGTCTTGCTTAAGGTACTGACCATCACTGAAGCTTGTGATTTCTGCATGTGTTTGTGGATGCTGGATGCTTAAACACTGGTGGAGAACCTATTTATTTCAAGTACTGAACTTTATTCTTAATTTTGACAATAGAAAGTCAGCTGTTTCCAGCTTACAGGATGTGATGAAACTATTTACTGACTTCCTTGTGACTCCTATGTAGAGTTAAATCGGATAAATTGCTTTCTTGCGAAGTTGGATGCATCTTCACAGATGAAACTCTTGAACCTTAGTTGTGTGCATAGGTAACTAGTGGAATACTGCAAATCCCCAAACTTATATTTAAAGCTTTGATGTGTGATAGCGTAGTTTGGGTTGGAGGGCACCTCAGGAGGTCTCTGGACCAAGTCTCAGCTCAAAGCAGGGCTGACCATGAGGTTCCTCAGGGTTTTATCCTGTTTGATCTTGAAAACCTCCAAGGACTGCACATCCTCTCTGGGCAGCCTGGTCCACTGCTTGACTGCCCACAGGGTGAAATAGTTTTTCTCTGTATCCAGTCTGAATGTCTCCTGTGTTATGTCCATATCTTTTCCACCCCCGCCCCCCTGTCTTGCACCTGTGCACTGCTGTGTATGGATTGCTGCTGTCCTCACTGTTGGTATGTTGTTGCTAGTAGAGGGTAATCAGATGCCATTTATAACATCTTTAAAAGTTTTATAGTAGTGCACTTGGCATTCTTTTGTTTACTTCTCTTCCTATTGCATAAAATAACACTGTATTTACTGAAATTTACTGTTGCTGCAAATATATCTTTACACCCAAAGAGGGCATTCTAACCTTAAAGATGTCCTTAGTTCTGTCTTCATGGCTTTCTCTGGTACAGAAGTCCTTGCTTATGACTCAGACTTTAAGGTAATTTAAGTTTAAGACATTTCATATGTTTTTGTTCAGTAAAGCACTATGACACACTGTACAGAAATGAAAATCCATGTGTCTTCTCAGTATCTCTCACAGGTTTATTGGCACCTCTTTGTTTTTGTAAGGCTGTTCATCAGGATGTTCCTGCTCTCTGGGGCGCTGGAGGGAGAGGATGCTTTTTAGGTCGTGAAGCTTTTGCAAGTCCCTTCAAGATCCTGCTAGTTTTCCTAGTCAGCAGGGAATTTAAAAGGCTTCCACCTTAAAGGTAGCACTTTTTTACTCAGGAATTAAAGGAGTTCATCAATGAACTATCCCAGTGGACTTACTTGACACGTATTTTATAAATATAGTTTCTTGTATCAGATCTGCAGATTAGTATAGACTTGTTTAGACTTAGAGTACAAAAATGAAACAGGCTTAAGTCATATTATAGGTAAGTTAAAGAGTCATCTCAATATGATGTTTGTTTCAAAGTGAAACCTCACTGTATAGAGTCCCCCACAAAATAACATTATTGGCAGAATCTGTCTCAGGGGTTCCCTTGACTCCAAGGTTTGGTAGTTTTGAGAATATTAAGATAAAATTCTATCTAAATGCTGCCTTTTAAATCCCCAGTCTTTTCAATGAAGACAGGAGTTCTAAAGGTACGAAGCTTTAGATGTATTCTTATAGTGAAAATGCTGCTTTTTTTTTTTTTTTTTTCTTCCCTTCCCTAGCCGTCTTTCAGGAGTCCTATGTAAGTCTTTAGTTCTGTCTTGGGCGTTCTTTGTGACTTGGGTGAGTTGTGTAGCTTCTCATGTAGTCTGTTTTAACCATGAGCTAATGCGTCAGATTACTGCTGTACCTCAGGACTGATGAGATCAAATGTCTCTGAAAACACTTTACTTCCCTTGAAAGGAAGCTGCTGCTACCTTTTAATAATAATGCTTGTCAGGAGTACTGTGTGTAAGCCTGAAAGAAGCAGGGGAAGAAATCTCCTGCTGCTATGACACTAATACTACCCAGAGGCCTGTCCCATACAACTGAAAGGGACAGGCAAATGCAAGTTTCCTTGCAAAAGACACTGCTAATCCTGGATTCCGAATTCAGGTTTTCTAAAGCAAGTAATAAATGTAAAAAAAAAAAAAAAACCACAAAAAAAGTGTTGGAAGTAACAAGTTAATGATCTGTATTTATTCTGGAAGACAATTTGAACGATGCTCAAAGTTTTCCTCTGCCAAGCTTTTTGTTACAGATGCAGATCTTTTCAGGTGTGCATGTTTAACACCATATGGTACAATCACCACCTTTTTTTATCCATTTAAAATGTGAAGCTGAATACAGAATATGTTGTCCTGAAAAACTGTTTCATTGGCTTATTCAAGACTATCTTATTTTTATATAGAAATATTTTTGAAAGGTCAGTCAGGTTTTTGTGTTTACTTCTCATTTTTTGACCTGAAGGATTTTGCTTAAGACTTTGTTTCATTCCAATACCGCACAGTCCTTGGTGGACAAGAAACACCTGCAAGCTATCTCATGAAAGGGTACAATTTTTTTGAAGACTAATAGTATGCTTCAATTTGATTGGGTAAAAAGAGCAGACAGGTGAGGTTCAACAAAAGGTGGCAGATCCTATGACCTTGTACTTAAGTAGGGATACTTAAGTGAGTTACAAATAGCATGTGACAGAAATAAGTTACAAAAAAAACTCTGGCAAAAATCTGTGTTTTTGTTGAGCATTATAGGCATATGTTAATAAGTGTAACCTGTATTACTAGCTAATACATGTTAGCCCAGGGAGACTGTCAAGAGTAAATTGTGGCAAGTAATTGTCTTGATTTCCTAGATGTGAATAGCAGTGATTTGCAGTCATGGGGGAAAAAAACCCTCTTACAAGAATGCTTTCAGTGAGATGATCTCAAGGGGATGAGTGGAGCCAGTGTGCCTTTAGAGTGGGGTTTGATTTAGATGCTCATACAAACTATGTGTGTGCTGTGAAAGGTAACAGGAGCCCTGAGAACTGTCTGAAGTCCTGGTAGCAAGAAAGGCTGAGCACCTGGAGGCAAGCAATGAAATCAGTGGATACAGCTGAAGTGGGGCTGGGCTCCTTTTAAATGCACCTGTAGAAGCCTAGAAACTTCTGAGCCCTGCTGATGGGGAGTGCAAAGCAGGAAGGTTCCCCACCTGGGAAGGGATGGGTTGGTCTGAGTAGACTGGGGAGCTGGAGGGTCTGGAAGCTCATGCAAGAAGGATTTTTGGAGGTAAGCTGAGATGTGCTTGTTTGCTCTTGTGGGGAAATGTTGTTAGGGGGTTGGGGGAGGCTTGTGCTTGTTGGGGTTGTGATAAAAAGGTTAAACTGAAAAGGACCAAAGAGGTGGTATTGGGGCAGAGAGTATCTCTGTGTGGCTTTGAATGTTGTTTGGGAGCTTTGTTGATGGTTATCACTCTGGACTGTGTAGCATTAAGTGTGACCCATGCAGAGTTTGGTCAAAGGTCCAGAGCAACAATTGGAAAGATTCCTGGTTCAACTGTCTTTTTTTTTCTCTTACTTGAAGAGAAATGAGCAATTGGTTTGTGAAAACTAATTGGGGTCCAAGAAAAGAAGGCAGGGTTTGATGGGAGCAGTGGAAAGCATGTGCAACATTGTTATCAGTAGAGTTGGGATGGAGACAAAAATGAGCAAAATGACAATCAAAGTAGACCTGTAGGTGCTGATGATGCCCTTCCTTCCCATGGGGCCTGGCTGGCTGCTGCATGACTGTATCCCCTGCTCCTTGTCTGCCTCTAGTGGGCATGGCTTTCGAATCTGCATGAAGACAGACAGGGCTTTGGTCCTGTTGGGTCTTTGGTCTCAAGTCTTGGTGCAAGGCGCATGGTTTAACTCTTCAGCTTCTGCCTGGAACTTCTGCAGTCACTCAGATCTCGTGTGAGTTGTCACTCCGGTAGTCTGGTTACAGAGGCAGTGTTCCTGCAATACCTGGTGATGTGGGTAGGAAATACCATGTTTGGCCTCTAATGCCAGGGCTCTTATTTGGAGCGGTATGGTTCAGGACAAGAGGTAACGGGCACAAACTTGAACATGAGGAGGAACTTCTTTACTTTGAGGGTGGCAGAGCACTGGAACAGGCTGCCCAGAGAGGTGGTGGAGTCTCTGTCTCTGGAGACATTCAAAACCCGCCTGGATGCATTCCTGTGCAAGCTGCTCTAGGTGGACCTGCTCTGGCAGGGGAGTTGGACTAGATGATCTCCAGAGGTCCCTTCCAACCCCTACCATTCTGTAATTCCTAGCTGTCTAGCGCTGGTGGGTGCCTTCTTTGAGTTCTCTCCAGCACTTTCTTCAGGTCTTCTCATCCTCTGTAACGATTGCCATCGTCACTCTGTGCTGGCACATCTGCTAAATTCTGTAATTCAATGCAGTTACCTTCTGAAGAGAAACTACATAACTATATTCTTTCCTGGCATGTTAATTTTTGTGTAGTGTTTTTTTTTTAGATATCTAACTTGCTGTAGATGGAGTGACTTCTGTCCCACCTTATTTAGAAGGAACTGTGATTTCTGCTAGGAGAGAGGTGTTTGTGCTTGTGGTTAGTATTCTGCTGCAGTTTCAGCAATATCTGCTGTAGTACTTCTTCCATAGCTTGTTCATAGGATAATCACCAGAACCATCTACTTTTCTTCTCCATGCTAGAGGAAAAGGATATAGGTGATGTTTTCACTTTTGTGTTCTTAGGCCCAATAAAGCAAACTTCTAACTTCTGTTTTGTCTGTCTACAGCCTTGGGTAAGGTTTGTAAAGGTCAAGCCATATTCTCATTGAAGATCTCAAAAGGGATATCAAGTGCATCTTTCCTGCTTACGAGTGTAGGTCTCTAAGGGAAGTGCACTTGGCTTGCTGGAGCACACAGGTTGACCCCTCGCAGGCTATGACATCTACAGACTGATGATACTGAGGAAATCTGCTGGCCTTTAGCAAGGACTTGTATTAACTGAAGTTGTTGAGGACGGGGGAGCAGTGCTGCAGTCTGTGCCTTGTGGGTCCAGCTGAGAATGTTCATCTCGCCACTCAGAGTGGTGATTTGTTGTCAGCCAGCAGAAGTGCAATCCACAGAATCGCTGCTGCAGAGAATACCTGAGTGCAGAAATTCTGCGGGAGCATAAAGAGTTGCAGGGGCTCATGCAAAGTCCTGAGATTTTCTTTTCAGGGGAGAGGGGTGAGGGACCAGCGCTGCTTGTTTGCCTCCCTCCTCGCTGCAGGTGGGCTTTGTGTCCCATGCATTGCCATAACTGCAGGTTTTGTATATGCCTGGCTTTTGCAGTATCTTATATTAAAACTGCATCCCGAGTTGCTGTGCTTTCTGCGGGAAGCTATCGCTTGGCTCTCCTGATGTCTGGAGCTTGATTCCATCTTCATTGTTTTCTGGATAGCATTGACATCACATCCTGACAGCCCAACTGGGGCTGTAAGGTAAACTTCCTTCAGCAGGCAAAGGAGGAGCATTTGTCCTGGGACTTTGATATTAAATTGTAAAGCTAAAAGCATTCTGACTCCTCACCCCTGGCAATATAGGAACTGCCATGTTGTTTTATTTTCATTATATGTGATCACTACTGAGCTGTTAAGAGAAAATTACTTTCTATTTCAATAAACTCAATTCTAGTTTCAGACTGACTGTGCATCAGATGCTTAATTTGGAATCCACTCTCTTGGTGAAATTAAAAATTCAAATCTCCAAGCTGGAGAACTCAAACTGTGCTTGAATTAGAAATTGACTGCTGTCAGTGTGCTCTCACACTTCACTCTGTTTTTTTTTAATTTTTTTTTTATTCCTCCCTCCCCCCTGATGAGTTTTATATTAGAGTCTTGCTGTAGATGATCTGACTGAGCAGAAGTAGTGGGAATCCACACTGTCACTTTGTAGACAGAGTGATGAAAGAGAAGTGCGGTGTGTTAAATAGACCATTCTTGATAAGGACTGCTATGTACTAATTTCATAATTACATGCATGTTTTGTGAAATACTTTTATGGGATATGACTGCAAGCCCATTAACTGTTGTTTGAAAATTAATTTAGGAACTAACCAAACTTCACAGTTTCTGTGCAAAATTGTTGCTCCCCTATTTTTGTGTAATATTTAAAGCTGTTTTCAAATCTCGACTGTAAGAATCAGAGCTTTTTCTCCACTTGAGACATTTACATGGATTGCCTCTGCAGACTTTCATGCTGAAACTGGGAACAAGAGTGTTTTTCCTCAGGAAGAAAACCAGCAACAAACGTTAAAAAAAATCCCAAAGCTCCTGAAATAAGCTTTGGTTCTCTGTTGTGAATGTTCTCTGTAGGCTTGCAACTTCTGTGTCCTCCTGCCTCTTTGGAAAGTGGATCAGTTATTCTCAATTATTTAACCATAAGTAAAAAAGAATTATACTGGTGGGTGTAAAACAAATTGGGGTTGGATATTTGTGGGGAAGTTAAGTGTCTTCTGTTATTGATTGTGCTGAAGGCACACAGTGCTGGTACTGCCTTGTGTTCTCCCTGGCGTGCTTGGTTGTCTGTTGGTGGTCAACAAGATGGATTGCAGAGATGGATATAGGGTAAGTGATGAGTAGAGAGGCTGAAAAGCTAACTTATGTTAGGTGGTTGATTATGTGCATTTGGCAGTTCCAGCTATCCAAGGCTGATAGCAGATGGGTTAGGTGAAATATTTGAGTGAGCTGCATGGGGAGGTTTGGAGACTGCTTGGGCTGAGGTTTGTCAACCAGAGACGAATTTTGAGTGTGAGATGTAGTAACAGCTGGAGAATGAGATGTGTTAGGAGTGTCTATAACAGGAGTATGCTGAAGTTGCAAAGGTCTTAGGGCTTCCATGGCCTTTTTCTTCCCACCCCCTTGGGACTTCTGTAATAGTAACTGACTGCATGAAAACAAAAATGAAAAGTGCTGAAATGACATTTTTTGACAGTATCATGCTATCTAAGTGGTCCTGCTTTCCTGAGACGGCAAAGAGTCATTTGGCTGTTCTAGAATAAGTCTGCCACTCACTTTTCTGGCCAACAAAATGAATTTCCTTGTAATGCTGTAGTGAAGAAGTTGTGTGGTGTAATTTTCATTCAGCTTGGAGTGCAATTTTGTATAACAGCCAAGTCTTGGGTTGCCAGCCATAGGGTGTTGATTAGTTATCAAATAGGCCTTCACAGTGCAACTGCATGCTTTCACAGGCTGGATAGTTATTGTATTTTTAAAAAGGTCAGAAAGGCATATTTCTGTTCTTTTTGTCACATCAAGGTGCTTAGGCCCTGATTCAGCGAGGCACTTGCTTGAGAAAAAAGCCTTCTTGTGTGCTGAATACTGATGGATGCAGATGCGTTTTAAAGTGTTAGCAGTATGCAACACAATTAAAAATATATAATTAAGGAAAGGGGTGCTTCTCTTATTCCCCCTGACTAAATAGGTGATTGTTAGTGATGTGGGAGATGCTTTTGATATTTACCAATTTACTTTTTAATATATTTTTTTTCTTAGTGTTAAGGCAAAAGCAGATTTAAAACATTTTTTTTTCTTGAGGGGAAAAAAGTTGATGGGCGTATTGAAACTGGTATCAGCTAATGCGATTCTTACTCCGGAGAGGGGTGCTGCAATTGCATCAAATGACTTGAAATGAGTTGTTACATTAAGGAGGTAAGTGGCTTAAATGTAACAACTTAATGATGTGCACATTATCGGAGTGTGTCAATAAAAATACAATTATTTAAACACTGGCTAAGGAAGCCTACTCTTGACTTCTAAAATGCACAAGTCTTAAGTGTTGTGCTTTTTTTTTTTTTTAAATGAAGAATAGAAACTAACATGCATTTAGTGACTTGAGAGAATGTTTTGTATGTGACATCTTGGAAATTTTGAAATTTAGCAATTGAATACCTGAACCCAGCCTGCAATCTTAGAAATCACAGGAACCCTTGGTGAGGAAGTAATTGATAAATGGTATCAAATATAATGTAGCTCAGCCATTGGTTGTCTTCTATAGGTACACTTTATCAAATACTAGATAAATCAAAGTAGTTAATATTCAGTAAGCAAGATGAAAAAGATGAATGAGACCTTTGCATTTTAAGACTTATAAAACTCTGTATTCAAAAGTAACTTTCTTTGAAAGTAAAGAGATGGTACTGGTTTCTTTTAACATAGGCTTTATTGAGACCAGTGCCATCTTATTTTGAATATTTTGTGGTATCTTTGAAATTCAGCAAGTGAGTCAAAATGTAACTAATTAGGAACCTGCAACACTTTACATATTTTTATGAGGTAGGAACTGAACAGTAACGGTTATTGTCATGTCAGATTGACTAATCCCTGAGAATGGTTCAGTTTTGTTACTGAAAGGTTAAACTTTTGTCTGTCTTTCTGTAAATAATAAATATTTTCGTCTCACTTACTTTGTTTGCATACAGTTTAATGCAGGTGTTTAAGGCTTCCTTGACAGAAGCAGCACTGCAGAAATTGCTTGGAGCAGTGCTTTGATAGTTGGCTTTGAATGTGACCAAGTATCTTTTCCTCCACACCACAGTTACCACCCATGAATGCTCTGAAGGTGAATTCGTTATTCTAATAAAAATCAACTGTGTGTGATATAGGTGTTTTCAGATAGTCGAACTCTCTTTAAAATTGCATGTTAATTTCTCGGTTACTTTCGGGGAGAAGTTAATGAGCTTGGAAGCATTCTGCGTTGTGTGTTCAAAGCAGAGGCGGGGAGATACTCACTTCAGAGCTTCTGTACCAATTTATAAAATCCTAGTGGACTGTACAAAAATGTGAGGTAGTTACACTGGTCTGTCCACAGATGCTGCTAGAGCATTTGATCAAAAAACTGAACTACCATTTTTGTGGTTGAAAACAAAGACTGATTAGCTAAAATGAGTTTGAGGACTGTTCTATTGTCCTTTAGCATCATGTTGGCTACATAAAATGTGCTCTTTCCATCAGTGGGAAATGCGCTCTGGCTTTACCTCTCCCTCTTTCATGTTCTTGGTGCAATGAAGACATGTACAGCATTGCTGGTGTTATGCCTTGTTTTACAGAGCTAGACTTTTTTTTTTTTGTGGGGGGGGGGGGACAGGACTTTTTTTGGGGGGGGATGACTCTGTGGTTTGTTTTTTTTGGGGACTTTTTTTGACTTGCTTCCCCCTCTTGTGCTCTGGCTCTGAGCTGTTACCATTTATGAAACATTGGCCATGAGGAAAGATTGTTATGGTGAAAAGAGATGTTATAATTAAGTTCTTTCTGAGCTTTCATAATGTGGATTTGAAGCCATTTGCACATAATCTGACATTAAAATATATGTTGCATCATCTTCTAAGATCGTAACATATATTTTTAAAAGTAGATTTGTAATATTACAATTGAAAACACCCTTCTTCCATTTGTGATTTTTCTAAGTGCGTGTCTCATACAATGCATGACACACTATAATGTAATTTTTTAAATTACCTTTGGTTGTTTCACAGTGTTCCAAAATACCATTTTGATAGTCTTGTAGTTAATTGCTACGGACTTATCAGTTATTTGACATGCTTGAAACTGAGGGAGTTAAAAGACAGGCCTCATATTTTTCTTATATTAACATGCTAGCTGTATTGGTTCCGTGTAGTTTCTGTATCTGATGTGCAGATGAAGCAAGCTGTGGATGGAAGGCTATGTGGAAAAAACAGTCTTTGTAACTAAATGTCATAATGTGGTGATAAACAACTGAAATGATTCTAAACTTCAGAAAAGAGACATGATGGAAGGGTAAACTGTGCACAAACCGTGTACTCAAAGCCGTAGTAACATCCTGTCTGGAATTCATGGTGGGTGAGGGCTCTGCGACTGCTCTCTAGCTGGGAGACGAGGGTCTGGCTGCGGCTGCCTCTCCCCTTCCTTTTCTTTGGGGAAAGCATATGTGTTCATCCTGAGGTGCTGGCCCCAGCTCTCTGTCGGTCCACTACTTCTTTGCCTTGTGCTCAAGTGCAGGTAATACTGGAGCTAAGGACCTGCATCCCTCTCCTGCTAATGTCCTCCAAATGGCTTGTGGCTTGGACTACGATCTTGGGTATCATTCGGGCTGTGGTGCTGCTCTAGTAGCCAGCTGAGGGACTTGTGCTGCTGGAGTTGCCAGGAGGCAGACCTGGAGACCATAAAGGATGGTAAACCTTTCTAGAGAGTTACCTGCAAACGTGGGGAGGAGTGTGGGGGTGCGTGGTTCTTGTGTGGACTAGTTCAGGATGCTGGAATTGTACCGCTTTGACCCAAATAAGTTTTAGAATTGCATCTAGTTTACTTGGTGCAAATACTTAATGCTTTGGAAAATTTAAACCTTACTTACATTAGCTTAGTTTAAATTTGGGGTTTAAAGAGCTCTAATTATCTGTCTGCTTTAGAAATTCATAGTGATTTACTGAGATCAATTTTAAACTGATTTTAATTAAACCAAAGAACCTTTTCCATTTTTACAGGCGAAGCCTGTAACTAGCCTTTGTAAACGGTGATAAGGTATGTCCAGTCTTAGAATGACTTTTTTCTGCATGACTGATTTCTTCTGCTGAAGGCAAATTTAGGCTGTTATTTTGTATATAAACTAAAAGAACTAAATTCTAAAGAACACTTTGTTCAATTTTTGTTCCTTTACTGTAAGAGCGGTTCCTGTTTGTTAGGACTTCTATTAACATTACTCCCAGTACAGCATTTCATTGTCTTTTTATAGTAGACAGGCTGATGGACTCCGTGACCTTTTTTATTTCTGTGATGCTTTTTCCTCTGACAAAAGAGAACGTAAGAGACAGCTGGGGTATTCTAATTTATGGTGATAGGAAGCAGAATACAGAAGCTTAACTGCAGTCCCATGGTGAGATGTGCCACCATTCTAGTATGTGGAAAATGTATAAATTGCTTTTGTTGAAGGTTATTTGGAGAGAGTGTAGTGAATGTTGGGAAAAGTCTCCTGGGAAGTTTCAGATCTAATGCTTAAATTTTTGTATAGGTTGTCATTGTAGTGAGGTGTGTATGAGACCTGTGTTAGGAGTTGCTGAGGTGTTTAGATTATGTGCACATCTCTCAACGTAAAAGTTGATAAAGGGTTGTCGTTAGAGATGGATATTAAATATATTGCATGCAAGGGATTTTTTTTTCCTGAAACTTGTGTTTTTGCAAGAGCGCTGTGTGGGTGATGAGAATATTCTCAAACACCTGAGATTCTGGCAATTGATTCTGTTTCAGTAAGTAGAGGGCAGCTAATCAAGGGCACCATTCAGCTAGTCACTAGAGTCCTTAGAAGGGTGATTCTGGCAAACAGGCCCAGTCAATGTGTGTGGGTTTTTTTTTTTTTTTTTTTTTTTGTTACAAAGTGGATGATGGTGCAGAGCTTGTATTCCCATTGATTGTGTGCAGGACAGAAAAATGGAATACCTTTTGACTAGTAGTAAATCCATAAGAAACTGAAAGTTGTCACCGTGTAATCTTGTAAATCTACACATAATTTTTCTTTTTGTGTAGAAATGTACAGAAAACAAAGACAAGATATTGCATTCTGATCTCCCACTTTTAATGTTTTTTGTGTTTTTTATCTTGGTTCTTTTATTCTGTTCTACAAGCAGGAAATTTATCTTTTCATCTATGAAAGTAAGGTATATATGGGGAAATTGAACAGAGGGCCCTTTCTTAATGATGCTAATGCTACAGTAATGCAAGCATATGGTGGTATTAGTTTTCTAGGACTGATGATCCTGCATGCAAAACTTTTCCTTTAACTTCACATTTTGGACAATAGGTAGCACAGTAAATCTAAATGAAAACATAAAATATCTCATTAGGCTGACAGATAAGCAACCATGGAGCGTCAAGGGTCTTCCATCTGTTCTGGAAGCAGAATCTGAAATGCTTGCTTGTATTAATAAAGCAAGGATATGAACACAAGAAACTGGACATGAGCAACGACAGATTATGCACAAAATTTCTTTGTGAGTATGGTTCTCATCTTTTTGATGCAGATTCAGTTTGATCCTAGATGTGCTTGTAAGTCTGAAAATCACTCTGGATCAGAGAGACTGCTTTAGTGTGCTGCTATGTGAATTGAGAATGAGAGAGTGCAGGGCATTGCTGTGCACAGGGCAGATGATGTGGTTCATTTTGCCCAGGTTTGTGTCCTGATGGATGTGATTACGTTAGAGAGCTCACTTAAGAGCAGGTGCAAACTCTTTAGAAACTGGACGAACACACACAGTGTTCTCTGGTAACAACTTTCCTCCTCTATCTGCAATATGGTCAGTGTCTTTGTTTTGTTGAAATGGAAACCGATGTGCGGTTTGACGTTCCTGAAACAATTATTTTCAGATGCTACAATATGTTAAGCCTAGAAAACTGCAGAAACACATTAATGACTTTTTTTTTTCCTCCCCTTCCCGTTCCCTCAGACGGTCAGGAGCAGTTAATGCCCGCAGGCTCTCTTCGTAAAAAGAAACTGGCAAAAAGACCTGGATACATGAGGCCAGAAGCTCGGCGACAGATAGAGTTTCAGTCCCTGGGTACCTGCAAGCCATTCAACCCAGAAGAGCTCAAACATGGCAGGCAGAGTTGTGGAGACTTTGAGAACTGCTCTCTACACAGACAATACAAAAATAACTTTGAATTTTTATGCTGTAGTTCAGTTGCAAATAGTGCTGTAGTTCCCTCTAATGGGGTAACGATGTTTGCCACTACTGGAAGTATGCCAGGGAGCTGCAAAAATCTTTCATGTTACAGGAGTCCACAGTCAGAAAACACTGTTTACCCTGCTGCAGCAACAAGCAAAGAAGATGTTTCTGCTGTATGCTCTTCGTGGCAGAAGAGCCATGGTGGTAAAGTGAGTGATCCCCAACACAGGTATGCTTTGGATCAGACAGAAGTGAATAATAACTGTGAATATCAAAACAGAGGTGTTGTTTCTCGATCTGTTAGTACACATGATAGCTTTAGTTCAAGTTTCAGCTTCATACAGCTCTCCCTGAACTCATTCTCTGGAGTAAGCGATGCTGAAGGCAAGTCAACCATCAAGGAAGCTGAGTACGTTCTGCATCCCAGCACTGCAGGAAATCTGCAGAGGCCAGAAGAGATGGTGCAGAGTCATGAGCACTCACGAGCTTTGCATTCCTTCTCCAGGCCCAGAGAGGATTTGGAGTATGAAAATGAGACCACAGTGAATGATAAACTACAGGACTGTGAGACTGTCTCTCTCTCAGATACAGATGCAACACTTTCATATTCTACAGATTCCTCGGATGCAGCATCCGCTGGCTCTTCTGTCACCTCAGGCTATGAGAGTAGCTTTACTGTTAGTGACCATAACTGGGATACTTTGATGAAAAAATATGAACCAGTGCTACAGGACTGTCTGCTTGGCAACCGCAGTACGTTAAAGGTTAGTTATCTCACTTCGGTTTTATTTCCTCCTCCTGGCCCCCAAACCATTTGTGTTTATAGTGCCAAAGTCAAAGCTGATGTAGGATTTGGGATATTAATGGCTTTTGTGACATTTGTTCACAGAGGTTTACAATAGCAGTCTGCATGACAAAAGTGAGAGAACCGGTTTCCTTTTCTATTTAGTTCTTCAAAAAAAAAAAAAGGTGATGTTGTTGCAGTACCTGATTACTTTGTTTTACTGAAACTGTGATACTCTCATTTCTAATATGTCAAACATCAGTTTCTGAATTCAACAAATACCATTTTCCTTCACTGTTTTGCCTGCAGTTTGTAGTATATGTATTACAAAATTTGGGGGTGGTAAGAACACTTTTGGGGCTGTTGAGTCTGGAATTTTTCTTTTGGGGCTGTTGAGTCTGGAATTTTTCTTTTGGGGCTGTTGAGTCTGGAATTTTTCTTTTGGGGCTGTTGAGTCTGGAATTTTTCTTTTGGGGCTGTTGAGTCTGGAATTTTTCTTTTGGGGCTGTTGAGTCTGGAATTTTTCTTTTTGCACATGTGTATGCCCACATGTATACCTACCTGTATACAGGCAGTCTCATTTACTGTGTTCTTTGTGGGAAGCCTTTAGAAGGATCAGTTATGTTTTGTTATACAGTTTTTGGGATGGCAGGGTGGGCATTGGAGGGAAACCATTCTGAACTTACCTGTGATAAGGAGCCAAATATTGGCTTTACTGTGCATGCAGGAAGCAGTAATGCAGAGATTAGTGTGGACATGATGGATTTCACAGATTTGTTCAAAATGCACTAAGTGGGCGTGGGGTATCTTTTGGGGTGTGTGTGGTTTTTTTGGTGGTGTGCTTTTTTTGTTGTTTTTTTTGGTGTCTCACTAATGCCCTGAGTTTCTGGGACACCTTTCAGAAATTCAGGTTCTTGTCACTTCTCAGCTCAGACATACCTGCTGAGATGCACTGTATTGTCTTTAGACCTAATGAAACAACCTGGTCTGGGGAGGCTCTGCACAACCCTGCTGTCTGGGTAAGACAGAAGATCGAGAAACTTTTATTCTTACTTTACTCTCCATGTCATCTGACCTGGGCTTACGATGCTCTCTAATACTTCCTTTTCTTAGAGGATGCATGAAGGACTCAAACTAGGTTATCTTATTTACTTCACACACATTGCCATGGAGCAGTTTCTTTGGCTTCATGCCTGGAATGACAATGTGCCCGTAGTCTGGGATGGTTTGGGAAATTAATTTGCTGCAAATTTGGGAATATGTAACATAATCAAAATAGGAAATTATTTTTCTGTCTTTTCAGTATACTTTATTTGATAGGCACAAAAGAAACATTGTTATCTTTAATTTCTGTATTCATTAATTCCTTGAATGGAGAATTGGGGATTTGTGCCCTCAGATGTCTTTGCCCTTGGTTAGCCAGTCGTGTATGTTTAATTTGAAGCACCTTCCTATTGTAATGATAATGAGCAAGTCTCAGACTTTTCAGAATAGAACAAAAGCAACTGTAGTCGAGAAACAATACTGAAGTTGTTAAAAATATGCTTTTTCTATACTTATTAGCAAAAAAAAAAATGTGGTCATCACATCGTGCAGATACAGGACATGCCACGCTGAAAGAGCTCTTTGATCAGTTGAGCTCCAAACATCTTACCAGCTTGCAAATAGAAAGCACTTTACTCTGACAGCATCAGTCAGTTTGCTGTGGGCATGCCTGAGCTGTGGTACCCAAGCAGACTTCAAATGACCTGCCACTGTGAGTGCATGATGGGATAAACGCTGCAAACGGCAGCAAAGCTGTACTCTCGGTACAGATGGTTGTTATACATCATGTATATGAAAAAAGTGTCATTTCAACCATTCCTACTGCAGGCTTCTTTAAAACTCTATCAAAAATATGTTGTAAAATACAGCTTCTCTCTTCAATATCTTACGCATTCCTCACCAGCCTCAGAGAAAAAAGAATGGACTTTCAGGAATAGAAAACCAAAGTGAAATAAAGCCTTGAGAGAAAGGAAATATATACAATATTGGTTTTTTGTTTGCTTTTGTTTTTCCTCTGGGGCATCCTATAGCCTATTATTAATGAAGCATTTTTTTATTCTAGCTTTATTTTTTATAGTTCTTTTCTGACTAGTCCAATTTCACATACCATATTTAGAAGGGATACCATTAATTTAAATGTCTTGCTTAATTTGTGTGTTGATTGTGCAGTCACAATAACTGAGTGTTTCTATTAAGTTGTTGACTGGCTGTACCTATTTTTCTCTACGCAATTTAGAGTTTAAATATAGGGATTTAAATATGAAAGAGTTTCAGGGAGGAGCAAAATCTTTTGTAAATGCAGAATGTCTAAACTATGGATTTTCTTGTGTTAGAAAATGCTTTCCCAAGCGCATTCGGGCTATGAGAATGAATATATGCTGCTGCTTTTTCCAGGCTTACCTTTTTCAGTGCTGATAGTGTCTTGTTTGGTACAGGTTGTGTATAAATTTAATAAGAAGAAAACACTTTTAAGTCTTTTAAGTGTAGCCGTTTTAGGCTGTGGCTGGCACGGCAATGAGGATAGGAGTGCCTACCTTCTAACCAAATTCTCCTAATGGTTACAACTTTTAATGGCCTTTGAATACACACCTGGCCTTCTGAATGTTTAATAAATTCAGAACTTTGGTCTAGACCCTTCATGTTAACACAGAGAAGTGGTAACTTTTGAAATAAAACTTTATTTATAGTAAGAGGCTTTTTTGTGTGTGAAAGGGCACTCTCTATGTGGTATAGGTGTTTTTGGTGTTTTGCTTTTTTTTTTCACCATCTAGCATTTGCAATGTGAACATTTCTGAAAATGCAAATGCCAATGTTATGTAGATGAGCCTAAATTATATTTTAATGAAACTTCATTGGCTGCTTGTGAACACAATTTTCTATGTAGCATCATGAGTATACTTGTTCCAAAATATTCATACTGTATTTCTTTTTTTACTTACAGAAGAAAATGTGGTTTGCAAATGGAAATTCTGGATTTGGTCTGTGCAAAACTCATATAGGCAAAATACAAAGGGTGAAAAATATCCTACAATCACATGATCTCTTTTGCTTTTCAAGAAATGTTGTTTGTTATTCTCTGTATGCATTTGGACTAAAGCCGTGCTTGGCTCAAGTATCTGCAGTTCAGCTGACTTCCAAATAGGTTAACACTTAACAAATGTTGGGCTTAACTCTCAAAATTGGTCCAATGCAGTAATTCATTAAATTTGTATTTTGTAGAGGTTAATAGTCTAAATATTTTTAAATGCCGCCTTCTCTATAATGAACTTTTTTCTCTTTGCATAGATAAAATCCTTGATCTTACGGCTTCAGAGGCTTCAGGAAAAAGCAATAGAGGAAGATGACTATGATAGAGGTGAGAGTTGCTCCCCCCTACTCCCCCGCTGGATCATGCTGCCTTTTTTTTTTTTTTCCTTCTCCCTGATTCCTCTATTAATTTTACTTTATATTTGCTACATAGCAATGGTTAGCTGTGGAAGTCTAGTTCAATGAACTGTAATGTTTATTCTGTTGTCTGGCAGGAAACAAATTAAAGAAGTAGGTCAGCAGCAGGTAGCAACAGTTTTTATCTTCTTGAGCCACATCACCATGTGGGAAAGTTGAAATCCAAATATCCTCCATCTGGATCAGCTGTTTTGAAGCAGCATGACTTTAAAAATGCAGAAATGAATGAAAGCTTTGAAAGGAGAAAGAACAGGCACTAGCTGCTGACAGAGTGTGATTTGTTGATTGCCACATTTAGTCATGACGCTACAGCAGGGCTCAGACACAGAAATGAGGTCAGTAGCTATTATAAATGTTGAGTGATACTGTCCTGTGGGATTAACTTGATGTCCACTGAGTTGAATCAAAACCAGCTAGAGAATATGATGGTGATACAGCTGCTGACGAAAGTCTGTATTTGAATAGTGCTTTTCCTTTCAAATGCCTCGGCATTTCCGATAAACTCTGTGTGCGTGCGCCTTAATAATTGGAGAATCTATTAACACATCTCAGGTTTCTTAATGTTTCCTGTTATGGTAGTCTATGTTCAGGTACTCATACTTTGATAGTCTTGAGGTTCTAGATCAAATTCTTCCCACTAGGTCTATCTTCAGTTGGGAAGCCCTACAAACGTTTCAGTAAAGTCTGCATGGGTACTTCAGAGCATAAGGCTGGAAAAAGATAGTTCCTTTCCTGCCACTTTTTTTATTCTCAGCTTTTAGGGGTGGGGGAGTGGTCAGACTTGTGGCTTGCCTTTCAAAATTTACGTTTGAAGCTTTGCAGTTGCACCATGTCTCTGTTTCCCTGATCCCAAAGGTGTTCCCCAAGTCGATTAAAATGTGTTTTAATAGTATCTAGGGTGTAGGTGTGTTTTTCAAAGAGTGGTTCTGTTGGCCTTTTAAAGGCTTGCCTATGCATAGGAGTAAAGTCTGCCATTGTCACAAGTCATTCTTTTAGTGTTGCATCTCCCAATGGGGGAAGACCTTTATGTATGTTAAATGCTGAGAACGTTGTAGATATTTGTGGGTTTAATCTCTGTCAAATAGACATTATTGATACGTGTGTTTTACATGTGTAACACTCGTAACTCTTCTTCAAGTGGCTGTGGGTTGAGTTCTCAGTTGGAGACTTCCTGACAGCTGTGTACTCAGTGTGTGTGGTTCCCACAGATTCCAGCTGGGATTCTCTGGGCAGTCAGCCACTCTGACAGCAGTATTTAAGTATATCAGGTATGACATCTGCATGTGATGCCTCGTAGTAATTGAGCACAGTGGAAAATGATGACTTGTCTAACCTTGCACAGAAAGCTCTCGTGTAGTTTTCCTGGGTACTAGTCTTGTATCTTCAAAACAGGACTGTCTTTCTGTTGGCCATTGTTTTATCAATTACCCTTTTTAGTTTCCACCCTAGTTATCAGGTAGATAGCACGGAGGGTGGTTTGCAGAGTCTTATATTAATTCCCCTCAGGAAAATTGTCTGGCTGAAATGTGATTCCACCAGGTATTGTGGGCGCAGCTTGCAGAGAGCAAAAGTGGCAATAGTACAGTGGCGGAGTGGTACATCCACAGGTGGGATCGCTATTTTCTGTGCTAAGCCTGGCATATATAGGCAGAAAGCATTTGTCCTGATAGGGGACTAGATACTACGGTGCTTGAGACTCTTTGCCTTGGGTTCCTCCATCCCTTTGAAAACTGGAATTTCGTCTTCACAGAAGAGTTCTCAGAAAATGCCACACTCCGTGTATGCACGTGACCGTGCATCCTTAATTTTATCAATTCCTGATTTTTGAGTCCTTGGCCCACTTTCTGTCATTCTGGTCTTTGTTCCTCTTCTAATACAACTGTCGGCTGGGTTTTTTCTGTGACTGCTCTTCATTATTTTTGTGATGCCTGAATTGGCTTCCTTAGTTTTTTGGAAAGACTAGCATGGAGAAGGTGCAGTGCTGAAAGAAGAATTAAGAGCTGTGACCTTCCCTTCTCCTCGTGTAGTGGCAAACTTTCCACCTTTGCTTTTAGAGCTATGTCACTGCTCCTGGTGGAGAACAAAGTCTTGCCTGGTGTGAAGTGAAGTTTGAAAGCTTATTAAAGAGCTTACAGATTGGCCCAGTACCAATTTCAGTTCAAGTGAAATCTTTAATTAGCCTTCTTTAAAGGCTAATTATTGCCAAATATTGCTAGCAGGGAATGGAATTGCTAAGTGTGCAGAGCTGTGATGTGGGGCATAAATGGAAATACATTATCAGGGAGTGGGAGAAACCGACAGGGTGTACACAGAGGGCTGAGGACATTTTAACTCTAATGCTGAAAAGAAAATTACTGTTCCTGTAATTTGAGGGACTTCTGTGAGTATAGAGTGAGTCCCCTGTTAAGGGCAGAACTGTTTTGAGCTGGAGATTGTGGTAGAATGGGTCTTCCTGATTTGGGAGTGCTGCATGGGAAGGGGAGGGCTAGTAAGATGTGAGTAGCTGCAGAATGCCCTGTATGTGGAAGAGGTGAGTAGAGGGGAAGGAAAGCAGGTGGAAGGAGGGGTGTGGGTGGCTGTTCCCTCCAATGCAAAACTAAATTGTCAATAAATATGTTAACATAGTTACACATGATATCCCTTCAATGGCAGAGGCTCTTCACCAGCTTCAACTGTAGACAAGAACTCGAGATTTTTTGGACTTTGGCTCTCTAAGAGCCACCCAGTCTTGCAGGAGAGGGCTTGGTTTTTAAGAGCAGTTCAGTGGGAGGGAGATGCGTTAGCACTTAAAACTCTTCAAAGTGCTCTGGACTGGTTTCTGCTGTCTGACACTGCAAATGTAGCAACTTAAGGAAAGGCAAGCATCTACTGTCTGACATTGCTGCTTTCCTGCTCTCCAGAGCTTTCTGAAAGCTCCCATAGTTTATAGTAACTTTTGAAGCTGAAGTGTAAGTAAAGTGGTGCCCCTACAGAGAGGGGAAAGTGATGCACTGTGTTTTCCCTTGTGGCAAGGAAACTAGGAAATGGCACAGAAATAAAGGCAAGTTTTTCCCCCTACAAAGTCATGAACACAGATACCTTGTTGCAAACAGGTCAGGAATAAGGACATATTTATTTTTTCCCCTGTACAGAAACACAGGACGGATGCTTGCTGTTTGGGTCTGTTAGAGAACATGTGTATTTTCCAGGTGCATGTTAATGAATTAGCTTTTATTTCCTGAACAGGTGCTGCTTTTTTTTTTTAAGGGATATTTGGAACCACAACCCTCCATTGTTGTTTAGGAGAGAAGTGAGTGCCTGTTTAAATCTTCAGCTTGTTTCTTCCAAGTTTTTCCTTTGTTTAGATGAATCTATTTCTCTATCTTCCTCCTCCCCTTAAGCTTGGGCAGTGCCCAGCAGAAATGGCTTTTGCCATTGCTTGTTTACCTGTGCTGTGTCGTCTTAAAGATCTGCCTTGGCATGGTTAGAGTGTTGATGTAGAGGAGCTTCAATCAATCATTCATTCAAGCGACTGTAGTTTCTTCCTATACCTTCTGGGAGTGCTGTGTGTGTGTATGTTTGTTCTGAGAGCATCGTGGGGCTGCTTGGGGCAGGGGCCATTCTCCTGTTCCATGTTGGTGCTCATCTGCTAGAGGCCACTGAGCACGGTGCTGTGAGACCTGCAGGGTGCTCTGTCTTCATACTGTAGCAACCATGGGTTGTTTCAAATGCAGGTGTTCCTTGGCTGCAAAATGTTTGTGTGAAATGCATATTTAGTGAGACAAATCTCTTCCTCAGTCCTGCTGTAATTTTAAATAGGATGGTACATGTTTTATTGCTCGTTCTGTCTTTGTAGGCGATGAAATATTGGGAAGTAGCTTATTTTTTTTCTGTATTTACTTGTGGTCTCCTCTTGATGGCCACATTACTGTATATTTTCAAAGCAGGTACAGTACTATGGGAATATAGTAACAGTGTTTTGCCTTGTGTAGCATATAGTAAAAATTGGCCTGTTCTCCAAGGATCACTTGGAGTGTTGTCATGGCTCATTATTCATGATGGAGCTTGACAACTCCAAGGTTAAACACAAAGCTGAATGCAGGAGGTTAAAAAAAAAAAAAAAAAGGCGCCAGCATATTTTTGTGTCTGTGGGAGTTGTGCTTGCAGTGAAAGTAAGTATATTTTGCTCAGTACAAAACTATTGCCCAAATGTTTAAAAAACCTTTTCCTGTTCTTTGCTTCTTGAACTCCTCAATCTTGCCTGGTGCAAGGAGCAAATAAATTGGTAACTAAATGTCAGGCCTGAGTCTTGCTGCTGAACTTCACTGCTGGTTCACATGCCCTCTTGTTACTCAGAAATAAGTTTCTGTAGGACTACTGACTCTCTTTTTAAAATTTTCTTTGGTTTGTTTTAATTCTTGCATGCAGGAATGTGAGTGTACAGATTGACTGCTTGCAACTGGTAGGCAAAGGCAACTTCCCTATGCAATCAGATTATATTCAGAGTTAGGCTTCTCCAGTGAAGTTCATTGATTTGATCAGAGCAGCTCCTCATCAGTCCAATGTGGCAGCTAGAATATAGAAACATTTACGCTTGCCATGGCAAAATCTATCCTATCTCGGCAATGAAAATTCATGCTGTAGATATATTTAACATCATGTGACCCTTCAGGTATTTTAGTTGAGGTCTAAAAGCTTGAACTATATGAACTGATGAGCTCCCGTGGGCTTGTGCACCATGTGCTCTGCAGAAAAATAGCGTTTGTGCGTTGTTTTCTTTTTATTTATCTTTGCTTGTGGGCTTTGGGACCTCCTCATACCAATTGTCCTTTCCATGTCTCAGGATCTGCAGGGCATCAAGGACAAAACTCTGCTCTACGTAGGAGTTGAGGAATCTCATTTACGCGTTTTCCATTGATCTCAAGTGTAGGAAGGGAAAGGAAAGACTTCATAGTGGTTAGCCTCCCTTACATTTACACTAGAACACGTGCTGTTGCTCACTTGAACCAGCTATTTGTTTTAAGGCAAGTACAGAGAGAGAAAACAGACTATAATGTTAAGTAATGTCTGGGTTGAAAATGTCATTTGTTAAATGGTATTCAGAGGGAGGTCTTGGCCACTTCTTATGGTTGTACTTGGAAGTGCTGAATTAGCAATAACCTCAAACTCCTGGCGAGATGTATAGCTGTTTGGTCTTTCCAAATTTCTTCTTGCAGTTTAAACTGGAAAAATATTTTTCCAGTTTAAAGTGCTATTTCTAGTCATTAGTCTTAAACGTTTGAACCATTGATCTTCAAGCAGGTGGGTTGTGTGTTTTGGGTTTTTTCTTTCTATTTCCCCCCCCTCCCGGAAGAACTATTTGTAGATGAGGGTTGGATTGAATTCTGGCTCTACTGTACTTCTATTATTTTGAACGAAAATGCTTGCTTGACAGATGGCCTGCTATAACAGGACACAGAAATGAAGGCAAGTTAGCTTCTTTCTGAGGAAGGACAGTGAATTTGAGAGAAAAGCTGTATCTGGAAATAACTCTCAAAGAACATGTTACTTTGGAATGTACTTTTTTCACAATGGTGTGTACTTGCAGAAGTAAAATCCTTAAACCTAGCTGTATAGTGAGTGAAGTTCTGTATCTGAGGCTATTGATTGAATAAGAGGCAGTGGCTGCTGGAGGGGTAGAGCTTCTGTGACACAGGAGACTTACTGGGAGGTTGTAACTTGTAGTTGCAGGCCATTGAGTTGGAAATGGGTTGGGGGAGGATGGGACAAATAGGGCTTTCTGTTGTGCTATACTGTCAGAGCCTTGTTTGGTCATAAGCTTGTAGAAGCTTCCTGAAATCTGTGGCTAAGTCTTTTTTGGATTTTGTTTTTATAACTTTGCAGTAAAGCTATTAAGAGAAGGGCTTGTATAAATTCTCAAAACTGAATCTTCTTTGCATGGCTCTTGTTTATCCTGTCTTTCTCTGACAAACTCAAATAACCTCCACAAAAGGGTTTGGGTCACTAAGGAAAGTATGTGCCTATGTGAAGTATAAATTAGACTTAATTTGTCTTGCAACAAAACAGAAGCAGCACAAGCCTTGCAACTTTTTCACCTTGCCTGGGTTTTGCTGTTTAAGACATCAGTCTGAAATTAAAAGATAAGATTTTCTTTTTGTCCATATCCATTTATTGTTTAGTGTTAGCTGAAACTGTGGACCAAGATGCTGTCATTCAAATGCTTGGTCTTGGCTTCTATCTACTAGCGGCAGTAACGACATCACCATTTCTTTTTATGCAGTCTGTATCAGGCTTATCCAGTTGCTATTGAATTTTTTTTTTTACAGGAGTTGAGCCAATCATAATTTAAAGGTCTGAAACTCCTTATCTTTATGCCAGGTAGACAACTGGAAAACTGCCAGACTTTTTTTTTAGTAATAAAACAATATAGTAATGGCCAATGTTTACGAGAGGGAGATCTGGTATACACTTTGACTTCTTGTTTGCTTATTAAATGTGTAGCATGTATATCTTCAGCAACTTCTTGAAACATTTTTGATGTGAACTCTCATTTTGGCCCAGTTGTTCAGTTTCCATCATGTCAAGAGTGCGTCATTGAGGTCCATCAGGATCTTGCTGTTGGTCTGCTTATACCCACACATTGAAAATGCAGTTGTGTCTTTTGTATCTTTAATTCCTTAGCCAATATTGGAGAGGAAGCTGCTGTAGCCATGCAGTATCTCACTTAGACTGTACAGCCTAAATATTTTTAGGAAGCGGTAGTATTTTGTGGGATTCTACTATGCTCTCTTATTTTAATCTTGGCCAGCATGTAGAGGTTCAGCTACATCTTGTGTTTCTGGAAGCTGCTTGACAAAAAGAAAATTGCTGAAGTTTTGGCATACCATGTGCTTGGA
This sequence comes from Larus michahellis, assembly GCF_964199755.1. Taxonomy (NCBI): domain Eukaryota; kingdom Metazoa; phylum Chordata; class Aves; order Charadriiformes; family Laridae; genus Larus; species Larus michahellis. The sequence goes on along the minus strand of NC_133898.1, from coordinate 51,033,560 downwards.
AGCTTTCTATACTCCCGGCCATCTGCTGTCTAAAACTGACACCGCGGGCTACCCCTCCTATGATAGCTGGGCTCTATTTCTCAGTCCATGATGCAGCCAAGCTGTTCCCAGACAGCCTGGCTAGTCTTTTACAAACAAACAAGCAACGAAAAAATCTGAAAAAATAAGCAATTATGGATAATTTAAGAGCCTAGTTGCTGAATTGCAGCTTGAAGCATAGAGCGCTGATGGGTGTAACTCGGGAGAAGTGTTGATGTGCTATCTGGACAGTACCCACTGAGTGAGTGACACGGCTCTCCTGCTACCCAGCCCATCTGCTTACTTTGCACTTGCAAAATCATGCAGCCCAATTTTATATTCAGGACAGACTTATCTTTCCCTTGCTCCTTAGAAATATTAACTCCAGATAAGAAAATTGTCTTTCATTTGCAATGTGACCACTGGAGACGGTCAGACTATTAATTCAACCAACAAGTAGAAATTGATTTTGCTGCCCTCGTCTTACACTTAGGATATAAACATTTTAAGGGAGTGGAGGGACACCTGCTCTTTTTAATTATTGTCTGCTTAATAAATGACTGGACATGGACAGAAACTTCTAGATGGCATGGTAATGTGACTTCTGTATAATTGGGGATTTAAAAGATGCTGAATGACTGTGACTACTATTTGAAAGCAAACATGAAAGTCTTCCAGTGCGAGTCCTCTGTGGGGAGCTGATAATGCTGCTTGCTGATTGCTGGGTGGTATCTGGTCAAATTCCTTAATAGGATGCTTTTATTGGAGACCTCTGCGGACCTTCCATTGCTTGTCAAACTCCTCTGCAAAGTGGGATTGCCTCAAGTCAATTAAATTCTCCTTTCTCCTGAGGTTTCCCTCCTGTCCTCCTTGCCTACATGCCCAGACCTGACTGCCCATGCTTCAGTATGTTCATAATACCGCAGGCACGTCTGCCTTCTCCGATGCTTCCCTGCACTGCCTTTGGCATATGCAAGCTTTTGTGCGTTCCTTTCTTATTGTTCACCCATGCAAGGTAACAGTAGTAAAAAGTGCTGTTTTGTGGACATCTTTAGACCTCTTAAGACAGTGACAGGGTTGTAGCAGTGACTGTTAATCAAAAAGGTGAAGAGGGTAATTTTAAAATTCCTAGCACTCTTACACATTAACGTGCTTTGGACAAAGAGTTACTGAGTCTGAAGGAAATGCTGACAGTGGGAGCATCCAAACTGATGCTGGGTAATGTGAGTTTTAAACTTCTGCTATTGATACCATCCTACCAGTCTAATACTAATCAGGATTCCTGGTAGGTGTTGATTTGAGGAGTGGGAAGTGATTGGGACATCTCCGTGCTTGCTGAGATTTTTAAAGCATGGAAAAGTAAAAGAAGTTAATGAGTTGGACTGGTTTGATGGAAGGCAAAGTTGAACAAAAAGCAGAATGGTGCTCTACATCAGAGGCATAATTCAGACATGATAGTGGGACCAAATAGAAATAAAGATGTACAGCCTCTTCAATTGTGGAATGTACTATTCGTCTGACTTATTTGTGGGTGTTAATTCATACATGCCCCTGTCATTCCAGAGTGCCTCTTCTTATTTCCCTTCTAGTGACATTTCACTGAAGTAGCAGCATCTTGGAGAAAAGACTACGATGTTTGGGTTGCTAGAAGCTGCCCAGGATTTGTTTGACTTTTTAAGGAACTGTGTCAGTGGGGGTAAAGAGAAAAACTAGACTGGGTCTGTATGTGCTGTGGCACCATACAAAGCATCTGTTGCATTGCATCAAAGTGTCAGGAATAGTGTTGTAGACTAGAGCACCTGCGATAATGGTCTCAACAAGAAGACCTGCTTATAAAGGGGTGGGTCTCTATTGGATTTTTTTTTATTATGTGCTGTACCTGAAATATTTCTATGCTGTTGTAATGTCCGAGCCTAAACTTGAAATAGGTGCAGTTGACATAAGATCTAGAATTACAACATCTAAATTTCAGGCAATCATGTTTTCAGTTTCTGCCTCTACCTGAACAAACTTTCAAAAGGCATGTTGCAAGGAGGTGCTAACTGATGCATCCAGAAAAGCCAGTGTATGTGAGGCATGATAGGTGAAATAACACAGGAGACAGAGGCTTGAATTTGATATGCGTAACAATATACCTTTGGTACTTAGTAAGCATTCTTGAATAAATGTTTTTTGTAACTTTATTTTTTTCCTTAGTTCTAGGATTTAAATTGTGCAAAAGATGGTGTGTTGTGAAGTAGTCAGGTAAAATTAGTCTAGCATTGTAGACACGGCTGTTGACTTTCTGGAGTTAAATACTCAGGATGGTATTTTGGAGGACCATTATGATTTCCAGAAAAGGTTTGTCACTAGGGGAAATATCTTTAGGAGTCTGACCATAATCAGACAAGCTTTTGGACGCACCAGCTTGAAGAAGGGCTTGTGTGCCTGGAGATTTGTCTTATTGTTCCAACTTAACTAGTTGCCCTAGCTGACCAGTTAGTAGGTCGAGCCTTGTGCTACCTATTTCATGGTGTTGTGGTAAAATGTATTATAAGCAATGTTGTGTATGGTGTGGTATTGTGATGGGGGTAGGTGGGGGACCTAACTTCACTTTACAAAGTTCACTTTACTAAGTTCTAACTTCACTTTACAAAGCGGTAGGCTCAGTGCTTACCATTGAGACTTCATGGTGAAAATATGGGAGTTGCTTCTCTAAAAATGTCAGCTTGGTACTTTGCAGTAGTCATAAAAGCTAGTCACGTTAGGAGAGTAACAGGGGACAAAACTGAAGTCCTGTTGTGCCGTTATTGTACTTTGTGAATACAGTTCTGGTCACTTCATCTCGAAAAGGATATAGTCATTTGTAAAAGGTCCAAAAGAAGACAGCAAAGATGAGCTAGTGCAGCTGTTTTTACGTTACTGCTTAAATGCAGCATGCAAAGTGAGGTATAATTAATATATGTGTATACAATGTGTTCTTCAAATGAAAAAAAATCATTAAATATTTCTATAAGAGGTGAATCTGGAGTAGATAGTTAGGAAGGGGAAACAATTCTGTCTGGCTTGGAATAGCAATTGATATTATGCAAGTTACAAGTTTTACCTGTTTCATTGTATCTGCATAACCAAGAGAACGTGTAGATAACTAAAATCTTCAACTAGAAATTTTGATTACGTATTAGAAAACTGGAAATTCAGAATCAAGTAGTTTGGAATTTCCTGTTGTGCATGCCAGTAGCAGTAAAAGAAATGCTGCTAGAATTAAAAAGTTGTTTTGTTGTTTTTTTTTTTTAGAGACTTCTGGGTGAATTATTATTATCATTAGAAAACTATTTGTTTTGAAGTCATACATGAAGTTCTTGGGTGTAGCAAGCACTGGCGGAGCTATTTCAGTTTTATTTTCGACTAGCAGGTGTCTTGGAAAACGTGGTTGGTTTGTTTGTGTTGTGTTTTTTTCTTTGTAAGATAAAGTAATTCTGTGGAAATAAGACCATTTAACTTTGAAAAACTAAAAAACACCTGTAGATGAAAAGTATGTCATTTAGGCTGCTGGATTTCTTCTGAAGGCACAGATGGGAGAGGTGGTAGCACTCAGTGTGTGACTTTTTCATGTTTAGTTTTCCGTACAGAGTTGAAGATCTGCCATGCAGTCACACCAACTATCTGTCACTTCTAGAATTGTACTTATTTTGAAATGAGTGGTGGCATCAGAAAAAGGCATATGAGTAGGGGTGTGAATATCAGTCTTATTCTTGAATTTAATTCTGCTTTATCTGTTTTTGGAGTAATTCTTTTTAGTCTCAAGAGATTTTATAGTCTTAAAGAAAAGCACATGGTTAAAACCCCCAAACAATACAAGCTGTAAGTGGATTTTTCTCATCCAATGCGTATGAAATGTTGCCATAATTTTTATAATGGAAACATTACAGGTGGTTCACTGTTTTCATATTTTACCAATTAAACTTTTCTCTCTTCTTGTGTGGTTCTCCTGTATTTATGTTTTGAGATAAGAATTTCACTAATGTGTAATTATTTTTAATTCAGGAAAAATGCAAGGCAACCCTCTAAAATATGTGCATATACCATCCACTGAGGATGTATTCCCAAACAGTATGCAATGTGATGGATAGCAAAACTTTTTTTTTCACCTCATAAAAATTAATATAATTGGGGGCTTGTGAAACACAATATAAATTCACAGGGACAGTGTAGATGATATTGTAGATAAAGGTGCAGAAAGAGGGCCATCAGCTTCATCGTGCTTGCCTTCTGGAATGGATTGCTGTTCTGAGAGTTCTCTCCTGCTTCATCTGTGAGACTGCGTGCCTCCTCATCCACTGCCCTTTTCGCTCCTTCACCCTTAATTGGCTTTATTCTGAATCATTTCAAAAAGGTCATGAAAATGTAACTGTTCAGAAGGAGGCAACAAGAACACTTTGAATAGAAGACTGGTGTAAGCCTTCAGTCTCAGGTAAAGTAGCTGAGAGCTTTAGAATGGTAACCTTTTCCAAAAAGCCAGCATTTCTTGAGCTGACCATACTGATGTTCCCACTGTGGGTCTCTCTGTTCCGCATAATGTATACAGTCCCTGTGAACTTGAACCGCTTGTTTTTTAAGGCCCTGCGTGCATTCCCCCCTCCATTACATCAGTTCTTAGGGAAAAAAAATTGCTCTTTTGTCTGCTCACCACAGCCACCTAATTTGTGAGACTGATGGCAACTTGTGGAGCAGGATCTGAAATGATTGCTGGAGGAATGCTTTTAAATAATGGAGAGAAATGGCAGAGGCAGTAGGCTCTTGTGGTACAACAGAAACCATGTTTGGTTTCTTCTGAATAACCATTGAAACCATTGGTCTGTCAATGTACAGTCTTGGTCTATACTTGCTGGCTATGGTACTGCATTGAGCAGTTTGATCATGCTTTGGTTGGGCCTGGCATTGAGCAAACTTGGGGTAGATTTGAGCATCAAGGCCCTCGATAGAAAAGAGGGGAGAGGGAGTCTAGGTGAGAGCTATAGGTCTGTGGGCATGCGTGCACTGGAGGAGAACGCAGGATTTGAGCATCTCTTAGGGTTATGGGAGGAGAGGAAATTCTTCAGCCAGGAAGCATGGTTTAACATTGAGTTTAAATCTATGGGTTGAGTGGAGTCTTATATGTAGCTCAGCTCTGGATGGAGATGGCAACTTATCTCTAAATGAGGTCTAAATTATGAGGAGCTGTCACAGCTAGGCTTCAGGAAGGGGAGGGATGAAGCTGAGTTGTAGGAAATCATCAGTACAGTTGGATTTTGTGGAGGCAAAGAAGAGTTCACAAAGCTTTAAGACTGCGATGAATCAGGCCCACTTTAATACAATGTGTGTGACTTCCTCTTTGTTAGAGCTCAAATAGCTGAGGGGCGTGGTTCTGCCCCCAAAATGACATTCAAATATTTTACCAAAGTAAGTTGTTTTTTTTGTCTTCTGTCTTTCATGTTTTGACATTTACCTGCTCAGTCTCAAGGGTATGGCTGACTTGTAGTACTGGCAAATGCTCTGGTGTTGTAATGGAATGACTTTCAGCTGCTGCTCTGCGCTGGACTGAAGCTGTGCTCTTTTCAGTGTGAATCCTGAACAACAGTGCGAACTTTCTCAGTGGGAGTCATCTGAAATTAAATGACTCTCTTAATGATGAGCATATACAGAGAGAAAAGGTTCCTGCTGTATGCCATAATGTAGTGCAAAGCCTAGTAGTGCGGTTTACTGCTGAAAAATCCACATCTATCAAATATCATTCAAGGGGAACAACTTCTCAGTCCTTAATTTGAGCAAGAGTCAAACTGGTGAACTGGAAGCAGAAAGCTCAGTAGCGCATTAGTAATTCTACTGAAGTCTTGTGTTTACAGGTTTAAGAAAGTTGCTCTGGTGACTTAAGGGTACTACACTGATCCTGACCTTCTCCAAATGTGAACAAGCAGTATCTGCTACTCTGTATTCATAGACCAAATGTCATGCTTTGTTGCCCAAGTTCATCTGCTGTACTGTCCTTTCAAAGAATAAACAGAATAAAAAAAAAGATGTGTGCTTAAAAGAGCTGAGCAGTAATTAAAAACAAACCCAAATTCATATTGAAGTGCAGGGGGTGCTGGTTTGAAATATTTTAATTATGACCTTTCTTTGCTGGAGAAAACACTTGTGAGCAAGAGCCGAAATTGCCCCAGTTACAGGCAGGTTTCAACAGCTGGTTATTTTGCTGCCATCTAACTAATAACAAGAATGAAAATAGTGAGGAGTTCTGAACAAAGAGGCTCCCGTCATGCTGTGTCACCTGCCTCGCCTCACAGGACCTAGGGCAAGAAGAGTCAAGATGTATGAGTGTGGGTTTCTGTTTTAAATCTTAAATTTTTTCATAATGTTGTATAGAATGACAAGATCTTCCAGGGAAAGAAACGTTGAATATGCTGAGGAGGAGAAAGAATGAGAAATACTTGGAAAAAATCCAAAAAAACCCAAACCAAAGTAGAATTATTCTAGAATTAAAATTTAATTCTGTTTGAGCACTGTGCCTGCAGAAGCACTGCTACTGTAATAGCTTTCTGATATTAATTATTCTGCCATCACAAGTCTGTTCATGTCTGACTGCAGATAAGTCTCCTGAGTTTTGTGCAGTTTTATATTTCCTGTCTCAGGTGCATTTTTTCCACCTGTAATTCCCAGGACTTGTAATGAGGAAGATGCAGGATCCAGTAGGATGCTGTTATTTCTTTTAAATGACTCTTACATTTCTTCTTTTGGACATTTTCGAAAACAGTCATGCAGCTCCAAGTAAGGAGGAGAGAAATCTGGCAGAGGAACAAATAATAATCTTAATTCCCCAGGCCATGCGCTGTATTTGTGCTATTATCAAATGTCTTAATTTTTTTCATTTATGTGCCACTTTTTTGGTTGGTCGAACCTGCCTGTTACTGTATACAAGAGGTGTTTCTCTCTTCCCTCCTCCTGCTTTCAAAATACTTAGGCGCTGCCTACTTATAGGTATTGTATCGACTGACCCATTCAGCCTGGCTATTTAGGGGCAGCCTTACCTGCTCAGCAAAACTACTTCTCAGTGAGGCGGGAAGGAAAAATGCCATTTCCTTTTCTTTTAAATCCAGCAAGGAGAAGGCAAGGCTGCTTGTCTGTGTGCGGATGGCTAATGCCTCCTCAGTGCAAACAGATGGGAGTTACTCAGTGTGGGCAGCAACGCAGCTGAGCTGTATTCGACTTACTTTCTTCTCTTGTGGCACACTTATTTGTTGAGTGCAGGAAAAAAATTCTTCATTATGTCAAAAAAAAGTGAAACAAAGCTTTTTTGGCTTGTTGAAGTGTCCTGAAAAATGCTGCTTTTGCTCAGATAAGGAAAAAAAAAATAATTCAGTTCTTATCCAAGCTAGAGTTCAGTTATGTGATGGCTACAGGTGGCGTAGGCTGTGTAAGGGCTGGAGTCATTTAGGGGGATAATGCAGCAGGCCTGGTTCTGCTGGACAAGCATCCACTGGGTTGTAGCTTTAAGGAAGCAAATTTGGATTTTGACTTCAACAAGCCTGTGGCAAGAGGTTTTCTTGTACCTCCAGGTATGCTCCTGTAGGGTCTGTGCTATTAGTGGTGCCAGCCACGTTTCCTGGCCTCCCTTGTGTGCCAGCAACAGTCTCGTGTCTCCTGTCTCTCTGGAGTTAGAGGCCAAGTCTGCTTCATGTGCTGTGCCTGCTTTAATTTGTCTAGAAGCCATTTTTTCACTGCTTTAATTTTATAGGGTATAATTGCTTAATAGAAACTTCCTTGCGAAGTGCCTCTAATTGTTGTTCAGAGTGAATGCTGTTAAGAGCAACTAATAATGAATGTAATGGTTGCCTACAAGATCAATTTTTATTTCAGGAGTCAGGAGGGATGGAAAATTAGTTCTTCATAGAGGCTTACTCTCCTTGCTCCTAAAAGCTTCCTAAGAGGCAGCCTTCCCTCTACTTCTGTTACAAAAATGAACTTTTGTGCTCCCAGTTCGTTGCTCCAGGGTTCAGCATGCTGCCTGGCTTTCTCTACTCTTAACCCATGTTGTTTCTATAACAGATGTGGGCAGGTCAGTGTTCTCTGTACCTTCCCCACTGCTGGAGCAGGGATCCTAGAAGCTGGGGTGTATTTAGCCAAGATAGATGTGGGTTTTTTCATTTCTTTCATGAAAGGCAGATGCCTGTGGGGTTCATATTTCTTTGTCTGTAGGAAGATCTAAAGAGTTACTGTTTGGATGGTTTGTTGTTCAGGTATGTGTAGTTGATGAGTATTAGTTCTAAGGAACGTCTTCTTTCTCATGCTGTTCTGTATGATCTTAATTCCTTTTCCCCCATCCATTACAAAGATAAGTTGTATGTCTGCCTAAAATTATCAAAGTCCATTTTTAATATTCAAGATTTATCTGTCAAGTAATGCAACAGTACACGTTGTTCATAATATCTCCAATGTCTACTTAAAAGAAATACTGCTAAATGTTACCTGTGGTGCAGAATTTCTTGAAGTACCCTTGGGAAAGCAAAGAAAGCATTTATGCAGCCCTGGTAGGCAACTAGAAAGGCTACCTGTACCAAAGTACACTGGACAACCTTTGGAAAAATCAAGAGAACAGTGTGAAATACCAGATTTTTTTTTTCAATTCTCATCTGCAGGCCAATTGACTCTTGACAGTTGGAGGTCTTTTTTTGAAGTGATGTATAGTGCACAAACCTATCATCTCAGCTTCCAAGCGAGTAGACAGAAGATTCTGAGGCCAGCTAAAGGTCACAAAAAAATACCAATCGTCCCTTCTATGCAAAGGGGTTTAAAGCAACAGCCCAAACCAACTTGCAGAAGAGAGATACAGAGAGACTGGATCTTCCTTGATGTTGATATTCTGCTCAGCTAAGATTAACTAGCTGCCACAGATTTCTTTTGAAGGTTAAGATAAAGCTGTGCCAATGCTTATTTCTAGTCAGAGAATGTTCTTGGGAGCTCAGGGTAAGGTCAGAAAGTTGAATGAGGGTTCTGTCGCTCCCAGCTCTCACTGTCATGACTGTCCTGCTTCCTTCTATTAGTAAGGATGCCAATTTGGCCTTGAATACCTGTTTGAGAAACAGCCTGTTGATTTGAGATACGTTTAGCTGTATTGTGGTATGTTCAGTGCCGTACTGCCTATGCAGTGCTTCACTGCAGGTGATGCTCTTGCCATGCTTGTTTTTAATCAATATTTAAACTGCTGCTTCCTTCCTTATTGCTTGGCTGCTTCCAGGCATAGGTGGCTGCTTGCTACTGAAATCTGTGGGAATGACCATAATGAAAATGGGAGTATTATTTGCCAGGGTAACCCCAGTGGGAAATATGGATCTGCCAGAACTGCTGTCCTCAGGTGGATTCTGTTACTTTGGGGTTTTGCACTTGTTCATTCAGAAATATGCTGCTGGAGATTCCTTTCTGGCAAAAGGGATAAAAAATGGCTATTGCTTTACTGCTTGAATTTTGGCCATGAGGAGTTGCCAGGGCTCCTGCTGTACAAATTCAGACCCAGCTGATGATGTTTTAGAAATGAAGATTTCCAGTCTTTCAAACATGGGAATTGTGCACAAAGAGTGCATCCTGCATGCACAGGATGATATGGGGAACTTTAGTGACTGTGAGGCAAGCAGCTTACTTTCCCGTGTCTCCCACTCTGTCCCCTGTTCCCGTGCCCTCATCTTACAACATTAGGATACCTCCTAGCAGTAATTTTTCTTCCCTCCGCTTTGTGTTTTAGGAAGGTGCTTGGCAAGTGTCTCTTGTCTCCTCCCCTGCGTTACAGGTTCTTTCTCTACTGTGCCCTTCTTATGTATTTATTTGTCCAGCAGGCTTCATTAGCCTGTGCTGCTGCTGTTTCTCTTTGTCACCTGATGAGCAGGCCTTGAATTTGCTCCTCAGCTGTTAATTGGGGGTGGTAGTGGATATTATCAGCCTGCTGCTTTGCTGCATTCCTGTGGTTGTAATCATTCTGTGTGCTCCAGGCTCTGAGCTGGTGCAAAATAGTTATTCTGATGCCTCCCTGTAATCTGAAGTCAAGAGTAGGGGTGTGATGACAAGGTGTATCTTCCTTGTCCCTTTCTCTCAATGAGTTAATTTTCACCAGACTGGAAAGCTATTGACCTTTTCTTAGCAGGTAGTGTTTCCCTGCATTCCTTTATTTGCAGCCAGCCCCCCAGGTGCCCAAGGAACATCAGTGCATGTATGGAAAGGCGCTGGAGGTCAAGCCACTGTGCTCTTTAGTATGTGAGGGAGCCTTGCACAGTGTATCTACTTGCATCAAAATTAGATGCTGGTGGTTTGAATTTGTGACCTCTGGAAACTAGTAAAAATTTGGGTGGTGGTGATGTGTGCTTGTGTGTTGGTTTTTATTTGGGGTTTTTTTTTTGTTTGTTTTTTTTTTTCTGCTGGCTGTGAGTGGTTTGGGTCAGATTCTGCAAGGCCACGCTCGGCTTCTAATGATGTTCTCTGCCCCTTCCTGAGGCTTCAGGTTTCTACGTGTGATTGCAGGAGAAGAATTCTGGGAAGAGGCTGGCTTAAATTTATCCTTTGCCGTCCTTGTCTGTTGGGAGTGAGAGAACGGGATTGTACTTCTGTCTTGCTCTTTGCCTATACCTTTTGGTTTTGGTCTTGTCAGAGCTTCCCATTTTGGAAGAACAGTGGGATTATTTTTTTTTTTTTTAAAAGCAAATATTTTCATCGAGTCCTATACTTTTTGCTTTCTCTTTTTGCCCAAGAGATTAAATGTCTGGCCTCAAATACTCTGCTTTTCTTCTGGCTTTCTTGCTGCTTTCTGTTATTTTCCAGCCTAACCTCTCACCTCAAAGCACATTCCTTGAAACCTCTCTGCCCACTGCTGGTAGTTGTCTTTTGTGGTTTGTGCCATACTTTCTACTGCAGCTGGCACCACTTGCACCTTCTTAATCATTTGCATCTGTGTTCCTTTCTTTCCTCCTTCTTTCTCTGTTTCTATCAGTCCTGTGCAGTCACTCTTCCTGCCCCCAGTATCTCCAGGAAATTCCCAGGCTACCTTTAGTATTGGGAGTGGAACACCTGTATTGAGCTATTGTGGGACATCTCCATTGACCTGGCTCCTGAAGCTCATGCATATTTTTGTTTCTTCCTTTCTATGTTGCTGCCTAGAGCTAAAGCTGCTGGTGGTCTTGATTGCTTTCATAGTCCTGATGTGCCTGCAGGTGTGCTGGCAGCCTGCAGGTCCTGGGGTTCAGCTGGAATTGCCCCTTTCTCTGACCATGCTGGGTGAACTTCACGCTCTGCCCTGATGAGAGCCTTGTTGTGGCCAGCCACCAACAAGATTTTAATCCCGTTCCAATCCTTTTTGACAGAATTTGAGGAAATCTCTATTCGTTTCACAGCTAGGGCTCACTGTTAATGGATTTAGGTAAATAAGCCAAAGTGGTGTTTGTATGTGAGGAAAATAAAGTCAAGCTAGGAAAGGAGAAGAAGCTGTAGTGCTAGAGGATATCTTAATATCTAAATATCTTAGTCCTTTCCTTAGAAAATTACTTATTTTAAGAGTCAGGTTAAGTATAAGAACAAATAATGGTTTGTTTGGGTCACAAAGGAAGATTTGTGAAACCAGATGGAGTGAGCAGGAATATCTGAATGGGACAAGAGATATTTTTTTTCTATTTATAAAATATTTCTAACTTCTTGTGAATTTTATGTTAATTTTCTTGTCCAATAACAGTGGAGGAAGAAGGTGAATATAAATTAGAATGATGACACTGCAAATTTTGCAGTGTCAGGGAGAACTTCTGTAGAATTTGTTTGAAAAAATAAAAAAGGCTTTTGATCATCACTGAAGCTCAGTAACGGAGATATAAAGTAGGAGGCAAGGTAGTTGTACAAAGGGAAATATCCTATAGGAGTTTTATGAAAGAATAATGTTCAGGCTTTTACTTTCTTTGAAACTTTATGCAAATACTTTGTTGCATTTTTATTATACTCTTTCAGGTGTTTGACACGTTGCCTATTGTACCTGATTGCACCTTCTGCTTAAGTCTGTTGAAAAAAATATTTCTGGAAAAGGTTTTGGAAACATAGCACAGTGGGATTTTGTTTGAGGGTTTATTTCTTAATGTTAATCATAGCATAATTGCATTAAGTATAAGGTAATTCCTGGAGCCTGCTGAAGAGATTCGTCGGATTTCCTGGCACCAGAAGCGTGTGCAGTGTTCCAGAGGCTGGCAGACTGCCCCTTTAGGCCTTTCTCTCCATCCTTTGAAATGTTGAAACATCCAGTTGTCATTGCTGCAGGCAGGATCCTGTGCTGGATGGACCTGAGTCTGATCTAGTCCAGCAATTCTTGTCACTTCAAGACTGTTTTTATTTCATAGAATCACAGAATCTTCATGGTTGGAAAGGACCTTTTAAGATCACCGAGTCCAACCAAACAACCTACAATCTCAGCCACTAGAGCATGCCCTGAAGTGCCCCATCTAGATGTTTCTTAAACACCTCTAGGGATGGTGACTCAGCCACCTCCCTGGGCAGGCTACTCCACTGCTGGTGTAATATACCCGTGTTTTGTTGTATGTACTTTATGTACTTATGTGCTGCTTGGATTGTGCTTGGAAAGGTAAACTTTTCTTTCTAGTTCTCTAAAAAAAAAAAATAATCAAACATTTTTCTTCTGCACCTTAGGCCTGTATAACCACTCCAGCCTGCAAATAGGCTGCACACCCAAGAATCACACTGACTTCAGTGGATATCAGTTTCTTTATATTTAGATTACGGATTTTTGAGCTTTTGCCCCTTCAGGTAGGAGACAGCTGGCCAAGGGCAAATTTTATTCACCCAGTAATGCATCTATTTGATGACATTTCCGAGTAAACATAAACAACATTCTCTAGAATGGGGGGATATGTTGTATTATGGTAATGCAGTCACAGTTGAAGCTTCCACATCTCCAGGGGCATTCATCAAACGCAGTGCTTTGTTAACCTAAAAGTAAAAGACTTTAAAATGATATTTCCTGTCTGTTACTGAACAGCTAGAAAACAAGGATCTTTGTGACTAATTTTGTTTTCTTCTGGATGTGCTTTACTGCAGCTGCTTGCAACCTAACATTGCAATGCTACCATTGTTCATAGGGCTTGTCACTGAAGAAAAACCGTTATGGCTTTCTAAGATCTTGATAGTGTTGTTATTGAGTATCTTTGAATAACTAGTTGAATTTGACACACTTAGGAAATGTGCCAGAGGGTAAACCAAACATTACTCCCATTCTTGCATGTGGCAGCTGAAGCGGCAGTGAAGAGGTCTGTGAAGAATGCCACCTCATCCCTTGGCCAGCTTCCAGCCTCCCCTTCCCTGAGGAAATGAAAATCTATGAAAGGAGTTATATGTTACTAGGTTATGCCAGACCTTTTTTTTTTTTTTTTTTTAATGGAACAACAATGCTTTGGGAGAGAGGTATGTGGCTTCAAATACCTGTACTGTATCTCTTACAGTACTTATTGACAGGATGGCCTGATTCTGTTATTAATGTTGATGATGTTATAATTTCCATTAGCCTCATTCTGGAGACATTCAGTTAGTTGGTTAATGTTTATTCTGTATCTTAGGGACAGAGTTGGAGCTGTCTCTGGTTAACTTTTTGTTTCTTTAACAAAAAGTTGTTTCTCCTTGATTTAATCTAAAGCTTGCTTAGGATGCACACGGTTTCTGGTTATATTCAGGTGGCATCAGAGAAATCTAGTAGGACCTAAGCACCTTTGCAGCAAATCCAGAAGCCCAGTGCTTGCAATCAGAGCACTGATTGCACACTATAGTGAGAAAGGTCCTTGGGGTTTTTTTGATGTTTTTAGAGTCCCAAGTGTAAAATACTTCTACTACTTTTCCCAGTAATTGCAAAATTTCATCCGAACTTGTCTTGATGATACAGGATCTGAATCTTATGTGCTAGTGTTTAGCTTTTAATCTTTTGTTAATAATGAAAACTGAGTGTACACTGAGTTGTATATGAATTGCTTTTGGATTGAGGTAGTGAGACAAGGTGAAACTGAACGTCTTCCTTCCCCTTCTCTTCCATCATTGCACAACACAACCCAGGGTTCCTTGGGTGACGAGGGTCATGCGTCTGTGTAAGGTGGGTTGTTGCTCACTTAGATGTAGGATTTCAGCTCCAGCATTTAAGTGGCCTAATGTTAACTTTTGTATTTGTATGCATTAATTTTAGATTTTCCAACATGCTGTGATATTCCAGATAAAGAATGATACTTTTTGGAGAAGCAGAAAAATGTTTTGATGAGAGAGAATGAATTATTATATAGGAATTAGGAGCTAAAATTAAAAAACACAAACCTCAACAGATTTCCTTTTGTGTTTTGGGTTTTTTTTTTTTTGGGTGGTGTGGTTGGTTGTTGGTTTTTTTTTTTGTTGCTTTAGACTACACAATCATATTTACTTTTTGATATTTTAACTGTAGGCAAGGTACTTCGGTCTGCTTCAGATGAGCTGTTCATAAAATGGGTATATCATCACTTGCCATACTACAGTTTTTGGAGTTTTAATTAAAGACTGTAAAGCCCATTGAAGCTTCAATCATGACAGGAGCTCAGAGTTGTACGATTTAACTATCAATAAACGCTGACATTTTAATTTTCATGTTTTTATGGAAAAGTTGTCCTCATGTAACTTCATGTATTGTAATTGAGTACTTGTGAAAGCTATAGAGCCTGTAGGTTAGGCTGTTCTCATTAGAATGTGTACGCCGCAAGAAAGCACAGTACTGTTAGTTTGTCATGTCTTGGAAAAAAAATGAAGGACTTGAACTGCCTTTTTTTTTTTTGTATATCATGTAGATTACAACAAAGTTATTTCTTCTAGTAGCAATTATTGGATGGAGTGACCTTTACTGATTTATGACATTGATGTAGCGGAAGGGACATTTTTCCACTTGACCTTTATGCAATGTGTCGGCTTGTCCTGTAGCACCAAATGAGTTGCAATTGACAGATTTGATGGAACACTAACTTGACAGGAGCTTATTGTTGGGAAGAAGATATGTGTTGAAAAGTGGAGCCTCTAGTAAATAACATGGTAAAAGTTATTTGCATATTTTCCATCACTAAGGAGCAACTTGCTTAGAAACAACCGCTGCCTAAATTGCAATTTGAACGCTGATTAACTGAGATCCTAGCAAACCACTCATCAAATAGTGTTATTTTGGAGTAAAATTTATTGCTTTAACTCTTTTTCCTTTCTTCATTGTTCTGTAACCAAATAACAATGATTTTCTATATTTTAACCTTGCTTCTTGTCTTGACACCTCTGTCCACAAAAGGAAGAGGAATAAAAGTCAGATAAACAATTTTCAGTATGTGACAAGGAAGACATGCCTCCCAAGAGGACAGGAGGGTGTGTGTGTGTGTGAATTATAGATATTCCAGAATGTGATATTATAGAATACCAGGTTGGAAGGGACCTCAAGGATCATCTGTTCCAGCCTTTCTTGGCAAAAGCACGGCCTAGACAAGATGGCCCAGCAAACTGTCCAAGTGAATCTTAAGTGTCCAATGTTGGGGAATCCACTGTATCCCTGGGGAGACTATTCCAATGGCTGATTGTTTTCATTGTGAAAAATTTTCCTCTTGTGTCCAACTGGGATCTCCCCTGGAGTAACTTGTACCCATTACCTCTTGTCTTTTCCATTTGACTCCTTGTAAAAAGGGGGTCTTCATCTTTTTTTGTAGCCACCCTTTAAATACTGGAGCATGGTGATAAGGTCTTCCCTAAGTTTTCTTTTCTGAAGGCTGAACAAACCCAATTCTCTCAGCCTTTCCTCATATGGCAGGCTTCCCAGTCCTTCGATCATCTTTGTGGCCTTTCTCTGGACGGTCTCCAGCCTGTCCACGTTGTTTTGCGTAATGGGGGATGATATATATATGAGTAGCTTATTTGGTTATTTATTGTTATATTAAATAATGGTCAAGTATAATTCTGGGGAGAGAGAAGTTCTGGTTGTGGGGAGGAATAAGGAGCTATGAGCACATGCTGGGATGTGGGTGGATAGTGTAAGGAGAACCATAATGGAGGGCCAAACCATCCCTGCCCCGCTGCTCCAGCCAGGAAGCATGGAGGTCAGCTGCTCTTCAGATCTGCTGAATAAAAGCAGAGAGACAATTGTGCTTTTTGAGGAGAAATTTAAAAGCAAAGAACAAAAGTCAGTTATTTCAGCTGTGTCTTGTCAAGGTGTCTTGTTACAATCCAGTACCTCTTTCTGCCCTGGTTGAAAAGGTTCTGATGCTTCCTGTAAATAAAATAGTTCCACTTACAAAATGGACAAGGCAAAGTTGTAGTGGAATGCAGGATTTATCTGAGACTATTCAAGTAATGAATTATCGTGGCTTTTTACGTGGCTTTTTAAAACTATTGAGCAGCAGGATTGATAAAAGAGCAGCAAATACCATCTGTCTGATCTACATATTTTACCACAGTTCTTCTCAAGCTGTCCTGTTGAGGCAAAGTGAAAAGGAGCTGAATGGGTGTGGGAGGGGAAAGCAGCTCAGCTATCTTCTATTGCATTTGCAGGAGGTATTTGCAAGGAAAAATAGAGGTTGCTGTTTAGACAAATTAATGTAGTCCTTATTTGTTATTTCAAAGACAAACTGCTCAAACAATTTCAGTAGAAGGGGATGCTGCTGGACATAGTCAAGGTGGAAGGCTGGATAGACATGTTTATTTTGCTATGGTGAAACAGGTGGTGTGGGGGTACTGGCATAGAGTGAAATTCGTAGCAAGATTCACTACTGTAGCAATCCTATTTAGTTGTAACTCATGAAGAAAGAGATTAGTTATTGTGAAGACGTATGTTATTTCTTGCAGTGTTTTCATTTTTAGTTAGGGCATGCTACAGAAGATAGTAGGCTTTAACACATTTATTTTATGTGCTTGCAGGAGATGTGTAGAAAGCTCAGTTGCAGGGCTGGAAGAAGAACCTGCATGTGGTGAGCTGCAATTCTGGGGCCTACAACAGGATCACACTTGAAAGACGTCCTGTCTCTTGTATCCCTCGTCCTTTCTGGAGCACGTTCTTTTCTGAACACCTTCTGGAGAGTGTGGCAATAGCCAAACCTCTCTCCCTGAGCTCAGTTTCTAGCGGGTGCTCCTCTGCAGGCCAAGTTCTATCAGAGTCCCAGTCTGCTCCTCTTTCCCCTTCCCTCCTGGCTCTGATTCTCACCTGGCTCTCAGTCAACACAGATACTGGTCTGGCAGCTTTAATTTCCAGCCTGAGGAGGCTCTGAGCAGGTGGAGAAGCTGCTGGAGGCAGTGACAGTTCGTGGGCTCAGGCTGGAAGAATGCAGTGAGCCTGTATTTAAAATTTCCAAGTTTCATAGCTTGAAGCACGGAGTCCAGTGAAAGTGCCTTGGCACTGCTGCACTCCACTTGGGTTGAGCATGCGAGAGGCTCTTCTATGGATCTGCATGCTGGAGGAGCTTGGGCTTCGTTGCAGTGGCTGTCGTTTGGTGGGCTCCGCTGTTCCTATGTGAATGCAATTCAACCAGGCCTCTTGACTGCATCTGGTGGTCGATGGGATGTTGTCTCAGTTATAACTGTTTCGCTGAAGGGGGACCAAAGTAGAGTGAACAGGCTGTGGAACTTGCTTAGAGAGCCTTTTGGTCTTTTCCCCAGTGACCTCTGCCGACATCCTCCTGTGCAGCTGTGCCCACTGCCCTGTGTGCTTGATGGGTGATTCTGACACCTGAAACGCTTCTAGGAGCTCTGTGCTGGGACAGTGGGGACAGCTGCAGAGCCGGGATGAAAAGAATATTGTAGAAGTGAAAAAGTAAAGTGTGTGTGAAAGGGAGGAAGGTTGGGAAACAATAACTTTAAAAAAAAAAAAACCAAACAAAAAAAACCAACAACAACAAAAAAAACAACCAAAAAAAAAAACCCCACAAACAAACCAACAAAACTCCAGGATCCCTTTTGTTCAAATAGGAAGGAGAGGCTGGGCTTTATCTGATTTTGAAATTAGAAAATTAAGAGGTGACTCCAGGAGGTAATAGTCTTTTATAGGGAACAGAATCCTGTAAAAGAACAAAAGGGCACTAATTTTTAAGAAAGGGTCAAATTATGAAAGGGATAATACAAGGTTTCTTATGCAAGAAGCAGTTCAGATTCTGTAATTACAGCAATCCTTTTATCTCAAGATCTCACACAGGTGTTAATTAAGCCTAATGAGGCCCCTGCGGAGCAATTGTTACTATCTACATTTTTACAGACACAGAGGACCTCGAAGCTGAAAGAAATAAGAGCTATTCTGCTGAGATTCTGTAGTGCAGCGCTGTAGAGTCGCTGCTCGTGAGAGAATACGCAGGGTGTGACTTGAAGCCACCTGGCACGGCATGAAACCCTGCTGTATATCTCTACTGCTTTTTTTTTTTTGTCTCAAAATACAGGTATGTGTAGATGCATAAAAAGAAATTGTGGACGAAGAAAAGTTACTCTTTCTAGATGGACTGTCTTGTTTATGCTTGTAACTACTCCTGTTTTGGTTTTTTTAAAACTTTTTTTCTAATGTGATGCTTCAGATTTGCGGGTTCCTGTGATATTTTGGTTAGCATTTGGTGTTTTGAGAGCCTTATGGGAACCAGCAATAAGGAAAATATACCTATGTTGGTTAGGTGTTGTATGTTAATTCTTTTCATATGTTAATGTCAGTCTTTCCAATGCAGAGCAGACAATTAGATTGTTTTGTGAGCTCCCTACAGGGAAATCAAACAGTTGTTAATTGTTGTTTTTCTTCCTATAATACTCTTGAGCTGTTGATAATTCCACAAGAAATTCAGTGAAAGTACTAGTGAATGCATGAGGATGGGGAAACGGAGAATTTTGATATACTCTATGATGCTTTGTTTGTAGGGTGTTGGACTTTTGAGTCATCTAAACTTTTTTCTGTTTCTGACCATACCCCGCATAGTGTGGGTGGTTGCCTGCTGTATATTTAGTTGTTTTGTTCTTTTTCCCTGGTAGTGGAATTCGGGCAGCTCCAAGACTAAGCTTTTCAAAATTGCCCCCTTTGTTTCTGGAAGCCTCTGTAATGGGTTGAATGTGCTGGGTGCATTGACTCTACTGCTACCACGATGTGTGTGTATAGATCTGTTCCAGAGAGGTGGAAATGGTGCCACTTTGGGAATGTCAGGAAATATTACATGTTTTGAAATTGGGGATCAAGTGGATGAAATTTGCTTGAAATATGGTTTTTGGGGGGGTGGGGAAGATGGGGATTTAAAGCTTCTACGTTTGATATTCTATATTTTTTTTTATTTTTTACTTTCTAGAGTTGCAGGATCCGACTATAGCTGTTATTGCTCAAAATTATTTAAATTTTTTGTGTTTACCCCAGTTATGCTTTGGTACCAAAAGCAGTCTCAGGAAAGTGATGTTGAAGATGGTAGTTAGGAAACAGCCAAATAAACTGTGGGTGTAGGTCAACTACTAAAAGCTTTATTTTGTCTGTTTTTGTGTCTCTGTGCCCCGCTGAAAATGAATACTATTCTGACCTTTGATCACAGTCTGGAGTATGGTGTGGTGGGGGAAAGGGAAGTCTGTAAATCTGGTAGTGTAATTCTAAGTCCAGCAGAAATCCAGGAGGAACTCAAATCACATTCAGGAAAGAAAGGAGACTGAAGAAGCAGATGCAAGCCCACGGTGTGGAGGGTGTGGGAAGGGAAGAGGATGAAGGGCCAGAAACAGAATGGGGAAAAAATGGGGTGTAAGGGTGTCTGTGAGTTGCCAAGGAGAGGGAATTGGTTAGTGAGGCCAAGCTCAAAGGGAAGGACAGGAAATAAGTCACTAGATATTAACAGTCAGCGGTTATTCTGTGTTTAAATAATTTCCTTTGCCATTGATTTCAGATTCAAAGAGCTGGTGGAAATTATTGTATCTGACTAGATGCTAAGGATAAAATTTTTTACAGTGAAGGTGGTGAAACACCGGAACAGGTCGTCCAGAGCGGTGGTAGATGCCCCATCCCTGGAAACATTCGAGGTCAGGTTGGAGGAGGCTCTGAGCATCCTGATCTAGTTGAAGATGACCCTGCTTATTGCAGGAAGGTTAGACTAGATGACCTTTAAAGGTCCCTTTCAACCCAAACCATTCTATGATTCTATGGCATCTTAAAATTTGTTTGATTTTTGATTTAGAGCATGCGAAGTAGTCTCAGAACAAATTACAAATATAAACCAGTATCTCTTATTGCTTGCTTTCTTAGAATTTGGCCTTTTCTGGATGAAGTAGAGCAACATAACTTCTGGGTGTTAGAACAGTGATGGATGGTGGAAATTGGAAAAGTGGCTAGGCTGAACTAAGCTAGCATCTTTACTAGTTTTTAAATATTTTTTTGGTTTTGTATCTACTGATCCAGAGTGCTTGGGCAGGGCATCAGCTTAATTTGAGGGAAAAGTTTTAATTCTTGAAGAGCATTGGGTATAAGGAAGGAACAATGAAAGAGGAAATTAGATGTATATATTTGAGATTATGTAGACTATTAAATGTGAGAGTGGAGACCTGAAATATGAGAAAACATTGAGCATTGTTGTGGGAACTCATGAAGGGGAATGCAGGTAGCAAGAGATGAAGAAAAAATATTTTCTTTAAACAAAAGCAAAATTCTGGCATCCAGGTACTCATCTATAATGAATAGATGTGCTGTTTTCACCTCAGTTGCCATGAAGACTTCCTTTACCTTCCCTCTCCCCTTTTGTTTCTAGAGCGAAGCTTCAGGTCTCTTTGTAGAGTTCCCACTGTGGTTTCCAGAGCAATTCACTGGGGTTGTGTCCATGTGTTTATAGTCTCTTTATAGTTCTGTATGTAATACCCATCTATAAGAAAGAATATTTGATACTTTTTCATCAGTGTGCCTTTCCACAGAAGGAAGATAATGCTGTTGAATTGCATTTTGGTTTGGGTAGTGCTGCTCTGTAGCTGGTGGCTTAAGCAGAACTACAAGCTGATTTCTTCATGCATTATAGTCCTTGCGGAACATTGCACAATTTAACATACACCACACTAAAATCTGTGCTACTTTCTTTCAAACTTAAAGCAACTCTATACTTACTCATCGGTGTTATGTAGCCCAGTCTTTGTGCTGCTTTGTTGTGCGTTTTTACAGCATTGCTTTTAAAAGTATGAAGATAAACCTTTGCGGAACACTTCTTATATTATCTGTACTAATTTTGGACTTCTATCACAAAAAAAATATTAATCTTTCAAATGTTGTCCTTTAGGATGGTATTCTCAATATATTCAGGTTAGGCAACAACAAAAGAGCCTTTTCTTTGTTTGACAGCTAGAACAAAGCACGTTAGATTCACAATACGTGCTTAAATAGAGCCTGGTACAAAAAAAATCCCAACATAATCTGACTGTGTCTCTAGTCATAAAATCCTTGATGTAAAAGCCCAGACATAGTCTATCAGATTTTTAAATTTCTTGTTAGAGTATTTAGAACTTGCTTTATAAAAATGACTGATACCTCACAATATAATGCAATCATTTGTAGAGTATTGCATTGTTTCTCTGTTAATTGACTGGCCTGTCTTCTAATCAACTGATGGCGTTTATTCAGAGGCAGTGAAGAACGGCAGATGTTGACTTAGAGATTCCTGGAGCAAGGAAAGGGACCTGGTGAACTGGGATTGAATTGTCCACAGTTGACATTAATATGTAGCTGACAGTTGTTCATGTATGTGAACTGTGCTGATTGGAAACCTTTACTAAAGCTGCTCTTCTATCTTCTCCAATAAAAGAAGGAGCTGTATTGCAAGCCAAGGAGCTTTGCATTGATTTCTGCTAGCTTCCTTGTCTTGAAGGATCTTTTTAAGAGTAGAATTTAATTCACAATAGGCATTGATGCCATTGTGCTGGATAGCCTTACTTTTTTTAAAATGCAGATTCAGCCTGGAATCAGTGGTACGTGTTTTTCTTTTTCTGTACTATTTCATATGTAGTGACAGTACTGTCAGCACTGCTTACAGAATAATGTTGGTATCAAGTAAAGTGCACCATCAATCAGCTTGTGTTTTTCCTTTAATGTATCTTTCGATGTTACTGTAAATTATTTTTATTGTAAAGGCATATTGGAAATGTAGGCATCTCAGTGGTTTCATTGGAAACTTGATGTTTGTGAAAGACTATGAAAAGCTAACAGTCAACAGGACATTGTTTATTTTGTGTTGTGAATTGACTAAACCAGAAATGATGTCTTCAAAAAGTGTCTGCACATTAAAACTCTGGTGGTGTTTGAAGGAATTTGCAAATGCAGCAAATCTGAAGATAAGGACTGCGAGGGATAGACTCTGTATGGAATTGTACCTTTGTTTTAGTGGAATTACAAAGATGAGTAAGGAGTTGCCGCTTACAGAAAACTGTCTGCTATTTCAGCAACTGTTACACATGTCAGGCACTTCAAAAAATGTAATTACTCCAGCATTTAGAAAATTACGGAAGTGGCTAGTTTATGCTGTAATGTCAAATACTTATGAAGCTCTTACTATTAAAAACTTTGCTATTAAGAATACTACAAAAACGTTTTCCAGAAGTGTCAGATTAAGAGCAATGGAGATTAAGCTGCTTCTGGTACGCTGAAATTATTGTACATCATTTTACACATATTGTATGTATCATGCTTTGTCATCTCCATTTGTCTCTTCAGTTGTAATTTGTTTTGTTGATTGTAAATTTATTGGAGTAGGGTTTTTTTTTTTGCTGTTGTCTGAGCCTAGAATGATTGGGGCCTCCTCCGAGATGGTAGTGGCAAATAGAAACTGCTTTGCTTACAGGAAATTGTAATGTAGGTTTACCCAGATAGTCCTAATGTGCCTTAAACTCAGCCCAGAAAGCACAACTGTGAGGATAGGTCAGCCTACATCGTTGCCAGGTGATAATGAGAAAGAAACATGGGAAAGCAAAATTTTTCTAATGCTGACCAAATAACTTAAGAGATCAATCACCCAAGTCAGGACTCTGACACTTCCTGCTGGGCTCTCACCCTCCTCCTTTCCCAGAGGCCTGCTGTGCTGGAAGAACCTTTCTGGCTTTGTGGCTTCTTGCTAATCTTCCCGCTGATGTTGAAAGTAACTGTACCTACACCCACACAAAACCCACTGAGTCCTACAGCTTGTGCCCATAAATCACTGCTCCATTTAACCATTGTTACAAAGAGACAGAGAATGTTACAGATCTGAGTGGCAGTCTGTCAGCTGTGTTGCCACTGTGGATGGTCTATGAAATAGGCCACTGGTCAAAATTTATGCTGAAAGTCTATACTAGGCTTGTACCGCTGCCCTCTGGGAAGAAGTTTGATACATAGCACAGACTTTTCAGTATTATGATGTAAACTGTAGGTGGGAAACTTGGTGTTGTACTTTGGGGAAGCATCAGTGAAACTTCTGAGAACTTGGCTTTTTGTTCAGAGCATGAATGAATGCTCTTAAATTCAATATGAATTAGAGGGGAAAAATCAGTATCTGCCAATGTGTCAAGCTTCTTTTTCTAAGAAGTGTAACAGCTGAAGTGTGTTTGTTCTTGTATTTCTTTTTTAAAGCTTACAGATTTCCCAGCTCTGCTGCAACACTGACATTCAGTACATTAAACTCTGAAACGTTATATATGTTTTAAGGATGCAGCGGTTTCCTGGCTTTTGACTGGTATGGACTGATGGGGGGGAAATGCAGAGCTTGCTGGGAGGCACAGCGCTCTGCTTGAGCGGTCCACGTAAGAAATCCTTCAGATACTGTTCTCTGTTGCTTCTCTCACAGGCACTATTTTGAGTACAAGGTTTCCATCTCTTTCCTCCCTGACCTGATTTATGTATACAGGTCTCTCGTTGCTAAGAAAGAAAAAGGATCGGAGAGAGAGAGTAGATGGCTGATGTTGCCTGCAGCAGGGGAAGCTTGTGACATCAGGTCATCACTGTGTGTTTTGGCTATTCTGATGGCTTAAGTCTGGCTGGGAATGCAGGAGACCTCTCTTGTACTCTTCAGGTTACTAGTTTTTTAACTTTAAATTGGAGGCAAACATCGATCTGGCATCTCAGTAGGGTGAAGCAGGAATTAGAAGGGTTTGTCACCTGTACTAAGAGTGCCAAATAACTGAGGAATGCACACAAAACAAAGAATTATGGAGCTGCAGCACTCTGTACAGATTTTGGCCCTCGTGCTTTGAGGTGATTTCTGTAGCAGTTGCTTCTGACTCCAAAGGATGTTCAGCAGCCAGGAGTTTGATTTGCTCAGCTGTTCCTCAAGGTCGTCCTGATAGTTCAGGAGCACAGCTGGAGTGCTGAATTTCACAAAGGTGCCTTTTTGGTTGGAATGGAAAAAATTAAGTGGTGGGTAAGTGGGGTAATTTAATTTGTTTTTTGCTTTAGCGGCCATTATGCTCTAGCCTTTTATGAACTGAACACGAATGTTTTGCTATTGTGCCCAGGGGCTTATAGCCTTGGTTGGAAAGCTTTAGCCTCTGCCTACTGGCCTTTCCAGGAGTTACTTTTTCCACTGACTGCTGGAAGTATTCCAAGGACCCTGGCCCAAATAGCTTTTTAATTCAGATTAGGTGTGTGAGCCTTTGAAGGGAATCTCCCCGTTGTCCCATTTACTGTACTTTGCTTTGCATTTTGGGGCAGTCTTGGAGTGCATGGACTGGTTTGACTCTGCACTGGGTTAATTTTGTTGGTTTCCATATGCAGGGCTGAATGGAAGGTAGAAAAGATTTTGCTCTGTACCAGTGACCAGACAGTGTGTACTAAGGGCTAGCTGTTCAACTATCCAAACGTAATCTGAGTCTCCCTTTTACGTGTATCTGGTGCGTTAGGACTCGCATCGAATATCTTGTACTGTGTGTCTGTTTGGTACTGTTAAATGGTTAATTATTTTATTCTTAAATTAAGAGTGCATGCATTCTCCAGGTGCTTGTAATGCCTTAATTTCTGATCACGGTTTATGTCTTTACGTGTCATATATGTTCTGCAAGTAATTTTGCTGGATACTAATGCTAGCAATTGGGCTGCAGACACCTTGCTTACTGGTCTGCTCTCCAGCTACATTTCAGTCACGTATTCAAGCTCTGCATTAGACTCCTCACTTTCTAGCCTTTGTAGCACTTCTTTAGCTAATGTAAGTCTCTCTGTTCTGGAAAATGCGTGGTGCGATTTGAACATGATGATGCCTGAATTATTAATGGGCAAGGAAAGTGAAGCAGGAATGTTTTGCTTTATTTCCAGTAAAAAAAAGAAAGGAAAGGAAACACCTGGTAAGCAGATCATCAGACTTTAGGTTTAAACTTACCAAATAGGATATGCGTTTATGTAATTCTTAATTCCATTTTCAAATTCTCTGTCACAGTATATTTTGGGGACCAAAAGCATAGATAGCCTGAGAAAAGAGAAGTTTCTGGTGGATAATGTCCACCTGTTGGTGACTTTTTTTTTTTCTTTTTCCCCTCAAAGCAGTGAAATAATCTAGTAGTACTGTCTTGCTCAGGAAGTCTTTCAGCTCACAAACATTAGAGGTTCAGGAGCAGTATCAAGATAAAGGGGAACTTTGCACCCTGATTCTGTGTGTGGTTGGAGAGAGACTGCTAGTACAGTGGTCGTTGGATCTGGACCTGGGACTTTAGTTTTTAGAAAATAGATAACAATATCTTTGCTGACCATGCCAAACCACTTCAGTCATCTTGAAAGCTTTAAATTTTTAAGAAAGTGAATGCTGGGGAGAATTACCTGGCTCCAGAAGTATCTAGAAGGTAAGAAAAAGATTTTAGGGCTGCGATGTGTGATTTACACATGTAAACCCTGCATAAATTTTGGTTTAGATCCTTCAGGTTTTTTGGGGTATGTGAGGGAGAGAGGGAGGAGGTTTTTTACAGGGTTGTGGGGCAGGATCAAATGGCCTTCTCTAGTTGAACTACCTGAAGAAACACTTTCTTAATGTCCAGCAATTTGTAGAATAGCATGATTGATTGTCTTCCCACCTATCAGCAAAGAACAGACATAAATATAAATATATGCAGGATGTAGCAAATGAGGTTCTACCCTTACTGTCATGATTTTCTTAAATGTTTTTTAAATGATGATAAATAGTTCTGATAAAGTGAGCCTTCTCTTCGAGGGAATAAAACCAATATCAGAATATGTAAAAAGTAGAGAGTAGCCAGATGTTCTCATATGGTCAATTAAAAATTATGGAAATTACTTGCTTTGCTCAAAGCTATTACAAAACATGATCTTTGGAGACGACACAGTTCTCCGACTGCTGTCTGTTTAATTGAGAACAGCAGTTAGTCAGCATCTTCCAGGCCTGTACCCTGGGTTGGCTTTAAATTCAGTGGGATGTCTGAAGTGCACCAGGCAGTAATGTATTGGGATGGAGGGTAATTTAAGTGTTGACTTTTGCTGCTTGCACTGAAGTAGAAGCTTCTTCTAGGGTATCTGTAGGACTGCTGCAAGTCAGAAAGCTAGCAACAGAATACAGTGAAATAAAAGGCTGGTAAAGAGAATTAAGCCTTTATTCCAAATCCTTGTCTGTAAACCAGTATGTATTGAAACATTAGAGTTCTTTCATTTAAGAACTTCATCAAATGGAGGGAGTGCTTTTTTGCATGTAAGCTGTGTGTTAAATGACTTATATTGAAGTATGGGACAGAGGAACGAAATATTAAGCCTTTGTGCGTGATAGAGGTATCTGAGTGCGTGTGGTTTCTTTCGGTGTCTCAGTCTATCAGTGAGCTCTGGGATCCTGTGAAGGTCTTTTCTGTGTTGAAATAATGTGCTCAGAAAACTAAAATGAAAGTAAAAGGAAGTGGTGTCCTTGAGTCTGATAGTTTATGACTAGCATAGGCCTTCTGTTTCTGCTTCTTGGCTGGAAAATCCTGGAAAATATTGTGGGAGGGGATCTCAGGAGAACACATTTGATCTTCTGGCCTCGACCTTAAAAAATATGCCAGAGCTATTCCCGAGAGCCATTTGTCTGACCTGGAAACCAACACTAGTGGAGAATTACTGGCTGTCCCAAGCAGTTAGTGCTTTACTATCTCTAATGCTTTTCCTCATCTCCTTTGCTGCAACTCAGGTTTGTTATTGAGGACTCAAGTTCTGAGGAGAGGTGAAAAGAATTGTATTACTACTTTCTTTGTAGCTTCCTGGTTTGTAATAGTACTGGAAGTTACTCCCCTCAGTCTTTATCTCCCCTAGATCAGGGTATCCTGCTTATTGCCATTTTTTTCCCATGTCCTATTCGCTAGACTTGTGATCACTTCCATTAGTTCTGCTTGATCCAGATCTCTTGAGTTGCAGTGCCGAAAGCTGGACTGAGATAAGCGTTATGTGCATGGTTCCATGCTCCGCAGCTGGCACTGAGGTGCCTTGGTCTCTCTGTGCACTGAAGACATCAGCCAGGTCAAACCGATGGGTCTCCTTTCCAGGAGAGGAGCCTAAAAGCTTGAGTGCTGCAGTGTTCAGCCCAGTGGTGGTGGAGTCTCCTGAGACGTGACCCCCTAACTGCAATGCTGAAAGGGTAAACCATCATTTAGTGCTGAGAGATAACGAGCAGATATGGCCAGCAATAGTACTTATAAAATGCCAGTGAAACAAATTATTTAGAAACGTCTGTTAGTGGAAACTAATTGAATTCTGTGTAGACTGGAACATATAAAGCAGGATGCAGCCAAGAATTAATGAGAGAGAGAGAATGAATTGGCATGTGGATCCCTCATCTGTTTTCCTTCTCAAAATAGACTGTTTCTAGGGCCAGGATGGGTAGGAGTAGAATGCTGGAACAACTGGACACACAAACACCGTGTGAGCATAATTATGTTGAAGCATAATTGTTGAATGGCTGTAGAGTGTTGCCACAACTCCCACTTGGTAACACATGACGCCCATTGTTGAATGGTTTGAGTAAAAGGAGGTTTTCCCATGTGCTTTGTCATTCAGTGGTCATTGGTCACAATCCAACCCTTACTTTTCTGTTTGTAACTGGGATACTTTTGATGGTCGTGTTTGAAATTCCATGCGAAATGTGAATGCTGATATGTTGTTCTCATCAAAGTACGGGCTCAGAAGTCTCATCTGGGCCCAAATTCCAGTTTCCTTGTGGTGACAGGGATAGAATGAATCTGTTCTGCTGTGGCCCCTGAGAAGCACGTGGCAGATGCGGTTCACCTCCACTGCTGAAAAGGTGTTTCTCCTTTGCAGAAAGAGTATGCGCACATGTACATGTGGTTGTTGGAGCAAAGCCTGGACCCTGCACTGACTTGGGTGGGTGATCACTTCAGCTAGAGCCGTGTGGTGGCGTTTTGCACCCTAATAACAACAATATGAGTTTAACTACCCTGGAGTGGTGTGCTGGCCTAGGGAGAAGATTTAGTCTCATTAGTATATTCTGTGCCTTTATTCCACCCCATCGGCACAGAAGCAGAAGGGAGATCACTACTAATGATAGATTATTGTAAAAAATGGGTCATTTCACTAAACCAGCAAATGTAAACAATCTTTCTTCGTAGAACCCCTTTGAGGATAAAGAAAGAAAATAAGCAGTGAAAAGCACGCCCAGATGGATGTTATTCTGATAGTAACATGTTGTATTGAAAACGTTAGAAGGGAAGAAATGCTAATCACGCAAAATCGTAGACAGCGAGGTCACGAGAAGAGTACTGAACTGTAAAGGTTTTCCATTTGTGGGCTAGCTCAAAACTCTCTGATTTGACTAATGTATCATCAAAGACATTCTGGCTTGGACCAGCCAGACTTGTTATCTGTCATGTATGTAATTTTGCTAGTATACTGGCACTATAGAGAATATATGTACCAGAAATAATAATTTGTAATTGGAACTATGTTCCTTTGTTTTGTACACAGGGACAGAAAACAAATAAAAACTAACTTTTATAGAGAAGTGTTTACTTGAAGAAATTTATAGAGTTATAGTACAGTCAAAGCAATCTCTTAAGGACCACTGTTATTTTTATTTAAAGTTGGAAGTAAAGCTTTTTTTGTTGGATGATAAAATAAGCATAATTCATGGAGGGCCTGGAATGAGGTAATTGTTTAAATGCTCTAACTGAACGGGAATTTTCTTCTGGAATATATTGCTGAGATATCATAGGTGATTCTTCAGTTCTTGACCTAATAACAATGCAGTTTTTTTAAAAGGTCAGACTTTAAATGTGTAACTGCCATCTAAGATTGTTTTAAAATTGGAACAGTAAAGAGTAGTTTTCTTAGAATTTAATTCAGAGCTGTTACTCTAGGAAAGGAGCACAGATGATAACTTTGAGCCAATTCTTTGGAGCCCTACCAAATTA
The DNA here is from genome assembly GCF_964199755.1 of Larus michahellis. Lineage (NCBI taxonomy): Eukaryota > Metazoa > Chordata > Aves > Charadriiformes > Laridae > Larus > Larus michahellis. Next base: position 51,004,202 of record NC_133898.1, on the reverse strand, counting down.
AAACTCTGTGAAAGTGCTGGGAAGCCTGCAGTTTTGTCCTTGTCATAGAAGAAAGTAGCTTAGCATCCTGGTTATCTGATGTTTTCCATTGTAGTCTCAGTAATTCATCCTTGAGCAAAACAGACTGATATATTTTTATCAAAAGGGAAAGAACTGTCTGTGAGGTGAATTTTATTTTTTGTTGATCGACCTTTTTTTCTTCTTCAGGCTAAATGGAACCTTTTTGTCACTATTAAGTAACTTTTTTTAAATTTAATTTCTAGCTGATAAATTTAGACGGAAACTGGAAGAACTGGAGAAGGAGAAAAATTCCTTAAAATTTCAGCTTCCTTCAAGGCATCCTTCAGTCAGCAGTTTTTTGGATAGGTTCATTACCCAAGTTCAAGCAGCATTGCGCTGGGCTGCAGATCATCGGTGAGTTTGTTTATTTCTTATTACGTAAAATGGTGCTTCTGTTTGCCTCAAAATGTGGAATACATTTTATGAATAACTTTAATAAAGAGCTTTATGGACCTTCTAACATATCAATAGGGAGCTTGCTTATGAAACACCCCCCCTATTTTTTTCTTTCTACAATTCTTTCAGAATTGCCCTGAAAAACATTGATCATGATGAACTGGTGAATTAAATGGAACTTTTCTCACTGATGTTGAGTGGGAATGGGATTGAATCCTTGACACAGCAACTTGAGCATACAACAGCAAGGCAGCTTGAGCAACGGTTCCCCGTGGAGTTAATTCTGATGCTCCTTTTTAGGCAATGAAAGCATATTTAAATATAAAGTAAAAACAGATTCTTTTTTTGATATGAATAGATCTTTGGGAGTTTCCTTTTATGCATCACTTGTTAGGTGGCAGTAATGTGCTCAGCACTGTACAAAGTCACAAAAATAAATTCTCAGCATTCTCTTGAAGGGATAACAACTTCAAAGGTTAGAGGAATGTGAGATGCATTGGATGACCCAAGGGAGGTAGTTAGCTTAGGAAGAAAAAGTTGTCTCAATTTCTAGGTCTGTCTTCAGCTGTTCTACTGGTTACTGTTGTTAGTAAGAGGATTCTCCATAGGTATTGGAAGCTATTCTCAAATGCAATAGCACAAATGAAAGGAGAAAAACCTTTTGTTTTCTGGCAGCTTGTACATATAAAGGCTGTAGCGTGCAAGTCAGTACATTTGGGTGTAATTTTTGATAGACCTGAAAATTGGATAAAATCAGTATAGATAATAGGATTTTATTGTGAAATTTGAGAATTGTAAGGGTATTTTTAGCCTCTGTTTATATTATTTAGTAATGAGTCAGGTTTAAAATAAACTGCGCTCCCTCAGAGCTGTCTCCTCTGCCTTCTGAGGGCTCTAAGAAGCTGTTGTACTGTTCCTTAAAGATCAGGATACAACATTCTGTATTTTGTCATTAAGGTGTGTTCGCTCCATGCATTAATTCGTAATAATGATTTTGGCTTTAGAGTGTTGTTGTCTTCGCTGTCATAGAAATGGAGTCACTAAAGCATCCTTGAAATACATAGTCTGCTTATTTTTTTCCTTTATAATGTGTATATATATATATAAAAATACATATATATATATAAAATAAAATGCTTTTATGAAAGTGTTCCTGTTCCTTGGATGATTACGTCTGTAACTCTTCTCTTTGCACAGGTCTGAGAGCAGTGCCACTCTTCAGGGTCAGATGAATATCCTCTTCGCTTTTGTCTTGTGCACGCTCCTTTCTTTGAGCTCGAGTGGACTGTTGTTGTGACACCTTCTTTTTCTTGCTTGATTCTTGTAGCCTTTCACACTGCTTTGTCTGTGGTCTGATGCTCTTGTTGATTTGGCAAGTGTACTCTTTATCTTCAATTGAGGTGTTTAAAATTTTTCTGTTCCGACAGAAGTTTTAGATAGTACAGGGTGGAAAAAATGACCACTTGTCAAGGAAAATTTATAGGCTTAAGTTTTCATTTTCATTTTGAATTGGAACAAAACCAACATACCCAAGATTTCTTTTTTCACCTGGAAAGTTGAGAAGATGATCGGGCTATCACCAGAAGACCAGATTGTTGCAATTTTACTGTAGTTCAGCTGGTCTCATGTTTTTGCAAATAAAGAACTTTTAAAATGAAAAGTGTGTATGGCAGGGTACGTGCTCAATATGTGAGACTGACATTCATGCTCTGGTTTTGTTTTACTTGGTTAAATTATGGGATGAGTTTATAGGTGAATGCATTCAGTGTTGACACAGGATATTGGTGGTATGAGCCAGGTTTGGTTATGTTTAGCTTGGGAACAATGCTGTGTTCGTGCAATCACTCGGGTTTGGTGAGATCAGAGAGATCTGTTTCCTCAGTGTACATGGGATTTCCAAGGAGATTCTGATAATAACCTATGTTTATTGTTGAATGTTTCCTGAATTTTGACGAGCCAATCATAAATTTCTATTGCATACAGCCCTCAGAAAGATGTAGTCCTTACTAAAAGAAGGTGGCTTCGGAGCTGCTGCGAAGTGTGTTTGGTTGGAGCCACAGCAATCTATAACGATTGTAAGGCACATACACAGTGATGGCCTAGCACCTCACAATATGGGTATTTCTTGGATCTATTTTGTTATTACAGAAAAACAGTTACACTGTAATTGTGTGTATTTTGTTTAAGTATTAATGCCATTTATTTTAGTGCCAGGGTTTTGTTTTGCTTTTTCAGTACATTCTTCAGCCCATAGAGAAGAGAGTAAAGCATGTGTATTTTCTGACAGTCCTGCACAAGAGACAGGAACCTCTTGTGCTACACACTTGTTAAACGGCTGTGCACGGAGATCATAATTGTGTGATTAATCATGCTTAAACCAGACTAGTGATGCGTGTTTTGTATGTGGCATGGCTGTATTTGCTTTGTAAGATTACAATGGGAAAACATGTTTCAAATGTTTTCTTTGTTTGAGACGGTATTTTTTTTGTTTAAAGCAAAATATTGAAATGCATCTGTACCCTTTGTGTGGAAATGTACACACTTGAGTCTGGAGATGGGCATAGGAATGCAGTTGGCTTTGCAAGCACTCATGCCCTTATGCAGGAACATGCAAGACAAAATAGGTTTGCATTGTTTGCAGGTGCATTTTGAGAGGCTGATTATAGACTTGAGTCTTAATGTAATGCACTGATTACCTTGGGGTCCAATCATGCAAAGATTTGCAGCTGAGGGCTGTACCGACCACTGTGAGGAATCCCACTGACTGCGATTTTGAAAGAACTCACTGTGCCATAGAGGAGTAAAACTTGGCATTGTGGAGCAAACACTCCAGATGATCTCTAATGTAGTCTCCAAAAGCTGACAGAAGCTGCAAAAATGGCTTTGGCAAGTTTCTAAACTTCTGTCTAAGAGAGTTTTCTCTGTATTGATAGAAATTACATGCCTTAGTTTTGTCTCTTTCAAGGCAGCGATGGATAAATTTCTGAAATATGAAAAAGCTGGGGGAAGCCTGAAGCTATACAAGTTTTCCTTTTTCCTCCTTCAACGTGTTGTAAAAACAGTGTAAATGTTTGAGATAATAAGGAAGATATGCCAAGGAAAAATCTCTTGTTCTCTAACTGTATGTGTTTAAGATGTAATCATTCTGGTGATGGGATGTTATGACTTTGAAAGTAACATGTAGCATTCTGATCTACTTAATTTTTGAGATAGTGATACTCAGCTTAATTTTTAGTTTTTGTCACTTTTCTTCAAAGGATTAGACATGAAGGAACCCAGCTTTGGCATGAAAATGAATATAAACTTTTGAGATCCACTTACGAGGAGAGGATGCAGGTTTCGGCCACAAGACGAAACCAACTTTTTCAAGAAAAGAAATGGTTACAGGTAACGGGACTGCAAAGTTGTCTGTAAGAATCAGTGCTGTGTGGGAAAAGCTTGTAAGCTGTCACACAGAATTAAATAAATTTATTGTAATAGTGACTTTGCTTCTGTGCAGCAATTAGAGCCTTGGCTGTAGTCCAGTTGATAATCTAAGTGATGATTGGAGATGGCAGCCACAGGAGTTGTGTTAATCTCATTACAGAGAAGCAGAACTGGAAGGCTCGGTGGTTTGTGTGCGTGCTTTAACTTTACTCATTATCTTTTTAAGTGTGCTCTTTATGTTCTAATTTGCCATTTTAATATTTCACTGATCTTCAGAAGTTTTTATTCAAAGACAAAAAGTTTTGAATGAAGCAATCTTTCATCCATTTCTGGTTAGAATTGACTATAAATACATGATTTACCAGCTTTTGTTCCTGAAATATGATTGATGCATTTCATAAGGATGAAGGAATCATCACGGAGCAGTTGGCATTTGCCAGCAATAACTTTGCACTGACACGTGATGTCACAACGTGGTAATTTGGCAAAGGGAAGGTTTTTAAAATGGCTGCTGTCCAATTTTAAATCTACAAGCCTTTTAGGCAAAATTTAGCTCTTTCTTTTCACTGGCCTTCAAAAATCTTAGTTTACTGTCTAGTACAAGTCTTTAATCTGTCTCCTTTTAAACTTGGTGATCACACTCGGCAATGTGACATCTTAGAGAGCTAATAAGTCTAGTTTTCTTTTTTTCTGTTTTCTTGTTTTGAAATCTCATTATTTTCGATACTTTTCTCCCTTTGGTGGATCTTATAGTATAATCCTCTGAGTGTATACGCATAAAAAAGAAAAAAAATTAAAATATATATACATAAAAATCAGAAAGAAACGGAGAAAAGCATCTTAGATGGCCATTGCAAAATTTTACTTAAATTAAGTGTTGTTTTCATCCTAGTCATCACCTTTTGTATTCTTTGGATTTATTTCATCAATATATAAGAGGAGACGTAGTCTAGTTCGACATTATCAGAAAACTATTTTTGGTGATCTAGACATTCAGCCAGCCACCTCAAGATATTCAGCTGAAAACTGCTGTACTTAAGACTCCATGCTAGCTAATGTTTTTATACTTGTTCCAGGTGAATCTTTATTCCTATGTAGTTATACTAGGGACAGATTAGCCACATCGTTTTAAAGGCATCCTATTTAGGAGCATTTGATCAAAATTAGCATGAACTCCAGATTCTGGAGAAGGCTGACCTGTGATGTTTGGCTCCCAGCATCTCTTAAGGATTGCTTCTGCCCAAAATCTGACATGATCTGAAATCATCATTATTATTTTTTCTTTTTCCTCAGCCCTACTTTACTTTCCTTTTCCCTCTGCCCTCTCTCCTGTTGGTTCTGCATTTGTCTTCAGGGATTTGAGAGCCTGTGGTAGTATTTAAAATTTATATATTGATGTTTCTACTGCAATCTGTACTTCATAGAGAACACCAGCCCATAAGTGAAGCTGGAGGTTTACAACCAGTACTGATTAGCTGTTGTGTTAGAAATTTTAGTTTAAATTCAAATCCACAAAGTAAAACTCCAACTTACGTTTAGTGAGATGAACATCGTCTGCTGCTCCATGCTGAGACTTTAAGTCCTTTTTATCTGCCCTGGAGGCTGACCGCGAGCACATTAAAGGCTTCTTGGCATTGCTGGAAAAGAACACAGGAGAATTCCAGTTTAGTGACTAAAATTTCCATTCTCCCAAGAATGCCTGTGAACTTCTCCTGAGCAGAATGGCTTTCTCTCTGTGAATGCAGATTATGTGCTTCTGGTACCTATTTACATTGTAAAAATATTTCAGTACTAAAAGTATGTCTGTAAAACCAAATTCTGTTCATCTGCCTTTCCGTTCCTATGTAGGTTGCTTATTGCAGTGATTGCAATTACTACATTTTCACAGAATATGAAGGTCTTTGTATTAAGTAGAGCCTATTAAGATTTTGGCAGCATTCCCAAACCAGTAACACAGAGACAGAATTGTCCTTTGTGCGCACTAAAAGCCTAATTTGAGACTGAAAGAAACAAAACTGATGTTTTTGGCGTGCTGACCTTACTGTCCTTGACGAATGCCTGTGGGTTGAAACATGGGCCACTCTGTTCTCTTGTCGCTAAATCTGAAACTGAAAAAGGACGAAAATAATTGATGAATCTAGTGTGCGGCACTAATAAGTTGAAATTTTTGAGCCAGTCAACCTTTTAACATGCAACGACTGTTTCTTCTTGTTTAAAGTGATACTCGGGGAGCTTGTTGTAGTGCAGCAAATCTGAAAGTATGTTTGTGGACAAAATGAGCATTAGTGAACTAAACTTCACTTAGATTACATTAAAAACATTAAAAGAATGTTAAGGTTTCAAAGTGAAGCACTCAAAAGGAAAGAAATGCCAAAGTCAGTTATCACTGCATAGTATGTCTGTTTTATGAGAGTCTTTAATTATATAAGCATGCCTTTTTTTTCCTGGATCCCTGCCTCATACATTGCTGAAGATGGAAAGTACTTGTTCAGATATTCAGAATGGTATTTTATCTTCATTACTCGGTATTCGGCCCCAGAATGCTTTTACTGTATGCCACTCAAACGCTCTTTTGGATGCAGATTTATTAATTTGTGAATAGGCTTGTTTTACAGCATTAATCAACATGGCATCTGAGTGATTCAAAACCACTTAGTTTTATCTCCGTAACATCACTTTGGGTGAAGAGATGTTCTTATTGCCATTTTACACATAGAGAACAAAGAAGTGAATTGCCATAAAAAGCTATATGGTCGTTTCTAATGTCAGTTTTGTAATGCCTAGTTTTTTACCTGAAAAAGGTTTTTTGGTTGTTTTTTTTTTTTCCCATTTTTCATTATAGCGGAATTGAATATGGTCAGAGCATGGAATTACGAGCTTTGATTCCTATTGAGAGTCTAC